>NC_086342.1:7122717-7492717 GCF_032445375.1 Bacillus rossius redtenbacheri | reverse complement strand
ATGTTATTCGTAAATAGACACTTCTAAGAATCTTGAGTGGTTTTTAAATTTATACCGGAAGATACACAAGTGTACTGGTATAGGGCTTTACGTGATAAATATTATTTGGCGTGATCCAACCACTTTTAACAATACCATTTTCAAACAAATTTTCACATTGTGCATTGCAAAACAGGAAAACGTCGGCATATGAGAAAATAGTGCGAAAAAAAAAAGTTATTTAAGGTGTGTTCATCTGGATTTTAGTTTTTATGTTTGAAAGTTTAAGACTTTCATATCCTGTGTCGTTAAATAAATTTACAGAATTTTCTAGACCGTGTCTGTATTGGCACTAAGAAATTTGAGGAACGAAATGACAGCAGAACAGTGGACAAAGTTGCAATACCAACAACAAAACGACCTGTTTACAGATCATTGTAAACCATGGCTTACGATTATATCAATTCAATGTGTTTGCATGAACACTTGCATGGTGTCTTCAACCCTATAAAATAATAATTTCACTGTTTGAACGGTCTCTGTTGGTGGTTTCTACGGCCATACGTTTTCTCTCATTGCGAACTTAAGGCGAGTTGGGAGGCGTGCCAAAAACTCTTGTTGTCTGTCTCCCTCTCTGCCACGATTGTCGCTAACCGCCTTGGCATCTTGACAGAGGTGGTGATGACGTATGTTCACCTTGAAGACGGGAATGTTTTACCCTAGTTAAGGGGCCCCCTCGTCAGGGGTGTATCTGTGTCAGCGAGGCGGGATGGTTAAGTGCGACGCTCGCTGGTACTTCTGGCGCCTTATCGCCCTTAAGAGATGGGCTCTGAACTTTTACAGAAGATTCATTTGGAAACCAGTTGCCGAAAAAATAATTTAAGCTACAAAAAAAAAATGTAAATTTTTACAACACATTACTATGGTTTTTGGAAACGATACTGCACGTATATATTCGCGCTTGCAGAAATTGTTAAATATTGATTAATGATTAATACAATCATAATTTTTTAAAAACTTTTTGAAAGATAATCGCATATCAAACAATTGGCCTTTTTATAATGCTTATTAATATGCGTTGTTAATATTGGACAGCTATTCAGAGAACGGTTTACAAATAACTTATTTGGAGGTACTGGAACAACACAAAATCATAAAATGCCCGGGCCAAAAATCCGAAACCCAGTAGTAATGCCTACAATTTTTGTTTGTAGCGGTAAAGTTTCTTTCATATACATATACAAATTTATAAATACTCGTAATTATGCATGGATATTTCATATTTATATTTACAAAAAAAAATTCAGTGTGAAGATGGCAAATGCAATGTCGCATTGTACGCGGCAAGAACAGAAAAGCCTGAATGTGGACATACTGGGAGAAAACACAAACAAATATCTACAATTTGTGCCAAATATATACAAGCCTGAGAGCTATAAAAATAACACTTTGTTGATATTTCATGTTATTTATAAAGACAAGATTTTATGGTTTTATTTTTAGGCCAATTTAATTTTTTTAACCTTATAAAATGGCCGCGAAAAAAAAGCGATTCTTATTGATTTATTAGAATTTAACTTTTTTTTGCTTGATCTGTCGAACAGCATGCTAAACATGTCTTCCAGGTGTGGAGCAAATCTGTGCTTTCGGCCGATTGAAAGAACTCTGAAAATTATCCCTGACGCCGAGTTGTCTGCGTCCGCTTGTAGCTGTTCAAACATTGATCCAACGCGACGTATCTGGCAGCACCAACCAGATGCTTTGCCGTCCAGCCATTATGCATATCTAATCATCCAGAGGCGGATACTGATTGCGGGTTTTTCACGTGCACCCCCCTTCCCCTCTTTAACAGAATAGTAAAAAAAATAAAATGGATAAAAATACTTCTGAAGTAAATTTTGGGGTATTTTACTAATACGTTTTTTTTATTAACTCGTTTTCTTGCCTGTCTGTCTGTTTGTCTGTTCGGTACAAATTTTGCAATCGATTTTAAACTAATTTCCCGATGAGCTTAAGTTTTGAAACTTTAAACATAGCTCATTACTAGAATTCAATTCTCTATTAACTCGCTTTCTTGTCTGTTTTTTGTCTGTTTGTTCGGTGCAAAAAAAAAACCCTGAAATTTTCCATATGTCTCTGTCATAATATCAAGATGTTTAAAATCGATTGCAAAATCTCACACACACAATACTAAAAAGTAGAAAATAATTAAATAAAAACATTAATATTCCACGTATTTAAAAAGGACTAAGATCTATAAAATAATTTCTCGTACCCCATACAGTTTTATAACCAATACAGATTCTTAAACCTATTACAGATTGTCCTGAAAATTTTTGATTGTAAATTTTTAATACCAATGAAAATACTTGTAAGATAAAACGAAAAACGTGGGTTAATATATAATTTATGTATGAATAGTTTACTTGTCACAATTTTATTGCACTGGAAATGATGTGAACTGTTATATGAGTTTTCTAGACATATTTTCCCCACACTCTATATTCTATGGCAATCGCATATTTTCAGGACACTGTAATGGCGGTAGTAATCTGTAATCGGCAAACACCTTCTAGAGGTGCAACCGGTGAGAGCGCGATTCAGACACGTGTCGGCGAGTCAAGCTAGGGTAAGGAAATACGCATCCCGGCTACATGAGACGCGGTTACATGTGACTCTGAACTATTCCCCCCCCCCCCCTTGATGGTTTACCCACGCGGACATCACCTTCCAGAGATGCGACCGGTGAGAGCGTGATTCAGACACGTGTTGGCGAGTCAAGCTAGGGTAAGGAAATACGCATCCCGGCTACATGAGACGCGGTTACATGTGACTCTGAACTATTCCCCCCCCCCCCCTTGATGGTTTACCCACGCGGACATCACCTTCCAGAGATGCGACCGGTGAGAGCGCGATTCAGACACGTGTTGGCGAGTCAAGCTAGGGTAAGGAAATACGCATCCCGGCTTCATGAGGCGCGGTTACACGTGACTCTGGACTATCCCCCCCCCCCCCCTTGTTTGTTTTCCCACGCGGAAATCACCTTCCAGAGATGCGACCGGTGATAGCGCGATTCAGACACGTGTTGGCGAGTCAAGCTAGGGTAAGGAAATACGCATCCCGGCTACATAAGGCACCGTTACACATGACTCTGAACTATCCCCCCCTTTTTTGTTTACCCACGCGGCAATCACCTTCTAGAGGTGAGAGCGCAGTTCAGGCATGTGTCGGTGAGTCAAGCTAGGGTAAGGAAATATGCATCCCGGCTAGATGAAGCGCGGTTATATGTGAATCTGAACATGTTTTGTTCGTGACCTGTTCTCATTCAACGTAAAAAAAAAAAGTGGGGAAGATAGTTCAGATCGACATTTCCTCTCATTGGCTGTTGATTGTTGAAAGTATAAACAGTTTTTTTTTTGCGATAAAAACGCAAAATGGAGAATGTTCCTGGCACAAGTTCGTGTAATATTTTCCCGACAGCAACAACAAAAAAAGATAAAGTAAATGTTTTATAGTTTTAAAACTGGTGCTGGCGGTAGTTCTCTAACAGAGGAACACTTTCTCAAATAAATGGGATCTACAACACGTTCATTCGGTGGCTGTAGACAGTCAGTTTCGGAGCCGAACTGACGCGCTTGAACCTGCTGACCTGAAGAAGTCCGGCGCCCCGTGTAGCAGCGCCTGTGCTGGGATGCTGGATGTGCCGGCCACGGAACAGTGACGGATGTACGCCTGTCCGGGGCAGGGCGCTGCATCAACTCACCGTCCCGCCTTCAAGAACCAAGCTTGTTGAGGGCGCGCAGTGGGGCGTGAATCCGGTCGACTCCGCCGCGCGCTAGCCCCTAACTAACTCTTTAACTCCCTAACTCCCCAACCAACTCCCCAACCAACTCCCCAACCAACTCCCCAACCAACTCCCCAACCAACTCCCCAACCAACTCCCCAACCAACTCCCCAACCAACTCCCCAACCAACTCCCCAACCAACTCCCCAACCAACTCACTCACTCACACCATCACTCACACCATCACTCACACCATCACTCACACCATCACTCACACCATCACTCACACCATCACTCACACCATCACTCACACCATCACTCACTCCATCACTCACTCCATCACTCACTCCATCACTCACTCCATCACTCACTCCATCACTCACTCCATCACTCCATCACTCCATCACTCACTCACTAACTCCCCCCCCCCCCCCCGGGCCACACTCGTAAACGTCCGCGGAAGTGCAGAGGCAAGAAATTCGCGCATTACGTAGGAATGGATTCCAAGAACTCGCGTGTTCTTAAAGACGCGAGTTTGTCGCGGCAGTATATTGTACGGCAGTAGTTTCACAACGGGGCTCCGGGCCAGGGCTTGCGGCTGGGAGGCGAGGAGCGGGTCAGTGACCGATGGCCATCTTGGAATTTCATGAAAAATATCCCTTTACTCAAGAATCCTAAAAAAAAAGTCTCTATTTTGTGGATAAAATTCCGTTGCGAGAGAAATTTTCCTATTTTTTCCTTCAGAAAAATTCCTGAGACTTCGTTTTACTCAGCGAGGCTTAAATTTCTTAAAATGGCAAAAACTCAAACCTTCTGGATCATGAGGACCTTTTACATTGATCCCAAATTAAATGTAATAAAAATTAATAATTATTTAATGAACACAGTGGTATCGTCTTGTGTTACGTGATTGGCCCGAGTTTTTTTCGAGCACGCACACTCACTGTCGGCACACGAAATCACAGGAACTTTGTGCTGAAGCAGACACGCACTGAACGGCACGGCCGAAATCAGGCGACGGCTACCATTGCAGACAAAGGCTTACGCATAGGGAAAATGGGTGGATATATATAACCCCTCCTCCGAAATCCTAAAACATATATTTCATTCCCACCAACAAGAAGAAATAAATTGAAAGTGAAACACCTGTAAAAGTGATTATATCTCCCCGCTTCCCTCAAAATGAAATTCTGCGTACGTTCCTGATCGTGGGGGTAGATCCGTGATTGTGTTTGGGGGGGGGGGGGGGGTAGGGTTTGTAATTAAGAAGCCCCTTTAATGAGAGGTCCCGCATGCGCTTGAAAAATCGTGACCGTTAAACAAGGTTGATAAACGTAAACTTCTAGAACTATGTTTTATGGAAAAGCTTTCCGTATAAAGTTTACTGCTTAGTGCATGCACATAGGCCAACATATGGGCAGCATACAACATACAAGCACCGTATCCAGATATGTCTTGTATCGATTGAAACCCACGCGCAGAACTCTCTCCCTCCCCCCCTTTTTTCCCCCTCCTTTGCGAATTTCCACGGGCCAAATACCAAATGTTTGAAGTGTGGCCTACAGCAAAGTGAAAACGCGAACTCTTCAAGTTTCCACGTATAATGACTAGAGACCGGAAAAATTCGCGGATACATTTCTTGATAGGCTGAAATTCAAACATGTGTACAATTCTGCTGGTTCTGCTATTGGCTCGCAGTTCAACTGGAGTTCTCTGGGCCAATGAGAGACTATCGACCAAAGAAGCGTCGAATCGCAAGCTACCCAGTGGAGACGCCTCACAATTTGGTACCCAATGAACACGCGTGTTTACAGAGGATAATGGAGGCTATCCTAGAGGTCATTTAATCCGCGAATTTTTCCGGTCCCAAATAATGACATGGTTTCTTTGGTGTGTGTCGGGAGGGGGGGGGGGGAACTCCTCCTGTGTGTACGCCACTGGCCTAATAGTGGATTGCGAAGGGGGGGGGGGAGGGGAAGGGCTGACATTTCCTTGCCGCCGCATCCAGCCCGACACGCCTGCTTGCGCCCATCAGCAGTTGAAGAGCGCGGCAACCCCGCCTGCCCCCCCCCTTATGCTTCGACCATTGTGCCTGGCCTCTCCCGTTCAGCCTGTGTTGGCGGCTGTGATTATGTGGCTGGAGCCGCGACACAATTGAGTCAGTCTGTTTGGAAAAGGCCACATCTCCTTCAAATTAAAATTGGTCAAGATATATATATATATATATATATATATATATATATATATATATATATATATATATCACCGACGTTTCGGTCAACGTTGCAGTTACCTTCTTCAAGAAGCCTGGTTACCTGGCATCATGCATCTGCTCCCTGATGATGGCAACTGCGACGTCTACCGAAACGTCGGTGCTAACTTTCGCCTTCCGACGCGGCTGCAACCCAGAAGCCAAGCCACTCCAGACAATGACGGCGAAAACGGGCGATCCTTATTATGTAAAGTACTGCGTAGATGTTGAGGCTAGGGCCTCGCGATGAAGGAATGGATGATATCTCTAACCGACTTTGGTCAACCTGAGGGCTATGTCCACTCCTGAGTGCAGGCTCGATGCACCAGCTCGCGAAAAAAGTAAAAAAATTAATTAAAGCTACCGGATTAAACATATTTTATTGCTTATTTTTAGAGCCACGGAAATTTCGCGGATTCATTTAGTCGCAAGCTAGAATGCAAACCTCCACACTGTCGCACTGTGTTCGTGATTGGACCGCAGTTATCTGGACACGCCCCTCTACGACCGTGAGCCAACGATGTCCAGCTAGGATAGAAGTAAGCGAATCAGGTAGTGCCAAACAACAAGGATAAAACTGTTCTCGCTAAGAAATCAACCAATGGGAAAGTAAACATGGGTCGAGCACACCTATAACTTTGAATTCTATCCTGAGGCCAGAGGAATCCGCGAAATTTCCGGGACTCTACTTATTTTAATGTTTATTTACATATTTAAATTCACATGCGTACACTAAATTTCCCCATATTCATTTAGTTTAGGCTGGCTGACAGCTTGGCAGCCTGGCGGGAAACGACAAAAGTCGCCCCCGAAACAGCCAGTGCCACCGAAACAAATGCGGACAACAATGTCCAAGCTCCCCCCCCCCCCCCATTTTTTTTTTGCTTAGTAGTCTTTCTACTCTGTCCAACTCTTCTTCCGGAACCATCCTGCTTGTTATAAATGCGTGCAATTTTGCATCCCGCATGTCAGAGTCCAGGGTTTTCCCTGTGTCTGTGCAGGTTTTACCTGGGCCCAACTTATCTAGTTTTAGTCTGAAATAGTCATTGAGGGGAGTTAGTAATGATGCTAATCGCAGCCATGGCTGGCCAATCCCCCTCCTAGCACATGATGCATGCTACCTCTCCTGCATGGTTCACAACCTGCATGATTAGAGCGTATAGGCTTCGGCCCTGAGACGCACTTTCCCTACCCAGACCTCTCCAGAACACTCATAGATTTTAGTTAAGGCCGGTCCACACGCAACGTTTTGTACACAGTTTTGACTGCGCAGGCAAAACTGTGCAAACAAAAGGTTTCAGTTTAGCCGTGTCCACACAACACAGTTTGCAGCCAAGTTTTATCGTATCAGTTGCGAGAATTCCTTACTTTGGCCAATTCTTTCCGGTATACCGACCTCAAAGATTTTTTTTTTTTTTTTGTGATTTTATCTCTTTTAGCCACGATGTCAACCTTTTTGTATTTTTGCACAAGTGCTTCATACGCTTGACTTTTTTTTTGTCCCTATCGCTATATTATTTTGATTTGACCCGCCACAAACACGGTTAGGACTTGTACAGACCAATGAACTCTGTTAGAAATTCACGTGAACACTTTCGCAAATCGGTCATCGTTAATCATATTACACTGTTCCGGCACCAATACCAAGGGAGAACTGAGCCCCGTGTGCGGAGGAGACGGAGGAAGTGTCCACACGCTACAAGTCTGTGCAGGTCGACTAAACTCCGTGTTCCGTCTCCGCGCAGTTCACAAAACTGAGCAGTTTTCCTGTCTACACGCTACGTCTCGTCTACAACGATGTGACCTGCGCAAGTAAATCGTTGCTGAAAACGTTGCGTGTGGACCGGCCTTTAAGCTAAGGGAAAAGAAACGTTTCACAACAATGTTTCGCGATAACGTTGCATTGAAATTCGACCTTGAAATTTTCTTCCCATCGCGTCTAAAGAAGTTTCACGTGATAAAAAACAGTATCGCACAAGTCTCGTCGCGACCACAAAATAATAAAGTGACGTCATCGGCTCGGGAGGGGCGCAGTCCTTCGCGTGGCCTCGCCCGCCGCGTGACGTCACACGTGCATCGTCCTCATCCCCCCCCCCCAACTCCTCCTCGTCCAGCCACGCTACGTGGCCGCAGGAAGCACGCGTATTGGACCGGTAATTGGTCCCGGCGGATGGACTGTTCCGGATACTTTTGTAGCGGGGTTGGATTTTTTTTTCTTTTTTTCACAAAGCAGTCTCCCTTTCTCCCGTTGTGGACGGGCGTCGCCGCGTCGTGCGTGGCTGTCGGAGCGCTTCCACCTCTACGGCGCGCACAGCTTCAATTAAAAAAAATGGTGTGTGTACTTATGTACTTGCGTTATTAGTTATACTTTCGCCGTAATAAAAACATATGTGTAAAATTAATGTTTTATTTTAAAAATTTATTATATAATTATGTAATAATTTATTGTGCAAATAAATTATACATACCGGATCATAACCGCACTTATATAAAGACACTTGAAAAAGTTTGTAAACACAATTTATTTAATTAATAATTACAATAACAGGACGGGACTCGAGAGGTATGAAATGCATATATGCATTTATATATGAATGTACATATATATAACTCAATATGTATGTGCATATGCATATATGTATGTGTAAATGCGTATATATGTGTATAAATATGCACATATGCGTAGCTGAGTGACCCCTTGGCGAGCGATAGCGGGCGACGAGGGACGGACCTCGTGTTTGAAGATCAGGGGGTAGGGAGGGTGTCGCGGCGCGGCGGACGTGTGAGCAGGGCGAGGCAGTGTGTAAGACGAGAGAGCCAAACGTCCGATCGTGCATCTTCGGTTTTTTTTTTGTTCATTGTAAATAAATATGTCGGTGTTGATAAAAGGATACTAATGGTCAATTAGGTTAGGTTAGCTACATTATAAATACTTTAAAACATTGTGGACGGTTGGTTTGGTTAGGATAGCTACATTAAAGATACGGGAAAAAAAAGCATGAACTTCGGGTTTTGGCTCTCTCGTCTGTGAAAATAAGGCTTCCCATGTAAGGACGTAGGCGCGTGCTAAGAGCCGGGTAGTAGATGAGGGAGTCACCCTCGATCCGAGTTTCAGTGGGTGGGGGGGGGGGGGGGGGAGAACAAAACAGTGGACTTTGAAGTGTGAGTTATTTGTTGACGTTCATTTATATTTTGTAGTTCAGGAGTTAATAATAAAAAAACTATAGTTAATTTAGGCTCTCCTTTCCTAATCTGTTTTTACCCAACTCGTAAAAATATGTATACATCTTTTATTTTTTTGGTTGATGGTCTCTCATTGGCTAAGGGTCCGCCACATAAACTGTTAGCCAATAGCAAAAAATAGGAAAAAAAAGTCGCACAAAGGTACTTATGACTATTTGAATTCTAGCCTATCGCGAAATGAACCCGAAATTTTTTTCTGATCTCTAGTCATGATAAGGGACTGGAAAGATTCGCTGTTTCAGTGACCCCTGGGATAGACTCCACAATCACTAACATAATCGGGCAAATGCCACATGCTCATTGGCTACTGACTTGCGAGACCTGTTAACTGGGAATGCTTGCGATTTGATACTTATTCGAATGAAGGTTTTTCATTGGCTCAAGAGTCCTGTGAGCCAATCACCTAAGTTATATGAAGGTGCGTACGTTTTGTATTCTAGCATATCACGCGAAACGTATCCGCGAATTTTCACGATCTCTAGTCATGAAAAATTCGCGGATTCGTTTCGTGATGGGCAGAAATCCAAACACTTGCTACTTTCATCCTGTTATGCAGAGTGCTGTGGAGTCTATCCTAGAGGTAATTGGACCTGCGAATATTTCCCAGTCTCTAGTCATGACTAGAGACCTGCAAAATTCGCGGTTTCGATGGCCTTCAGGATATACTGCACATACCCCTGTACACTCTGGCAAATAACGCAAGTTAATTGGCTGCCGACTTGTAAGTCGTCTCAGCTGGTTTGTCTGTGATTCGATCCTTCTTTGGTTGAGAGTTTTTAATTGGTTGAGATTCGTCAAGATGAACAGTAAGCCAATAGCAAAATTATCTAAGAGGTATATGTGTTTGAATTCTAGCCCATCACCGAATGAATCCGCGAATTTTGCAGGTCTCCAGTCATGACTCGTGTCCTCGACGTCTTAACGACACAGTCTTTGTACACCCCTGTCGGGGACGTGCCGAACGAACATTCCAAATAATCGCCGAGGACACAACCACTCCTCTGTTTCCAAAACGGAGCGTGCCGATCTGCTTTCTGGGAGGAAAGGAAAAATTCTCTTTGCGTGGGTAGACTTGCCGTTCAAGAATTTTTTTTTTTTTTCTTTTAGCTCACAGCTAATTTGACGTCATGTAAGTCTTGGCTTAACTTACCACCTTAAGTTTCTTTAAATTTTCTCGATATTAAGAGCCACGATTTCTTCACTGATTTATTGGATATGAAACTAGACTCGAAGCACGTATAAATCTGCTTCTCGGTGATTGATTGGACAGGTCCTTCACGACCATGAACAGAGACTGGAAAAATTCGCGAATTAATTTCATGATAGACTAGACTTCAAATACTTTTACCTTTTTTTCCCCCTGCTCAATTGATTGGCCTACGGATCATCAGAAATTTTCTGAACCAATGGAAAACCTGATGTAAGCTTTTGGACATACGCCATTGCTAAGCACATGTTTGTCTGTAGAAGAAAACTACAAAAAAGCAAAAGACAAAAAAAAACACAAACTAAGCAAACAATTGCTGTTGTCAACAGGATATATACACCACATAATATTCCATAACAGGAATATGGTTAACAAACAAAGGAAAAACCAAGAAAAATGGACTAAGATAACGAAAAAAAACCACAAATGATGAATTTAAGCCAAAAAAAATTCAGCACAACAGTTGAAACGAGACAAAAACACAACAAAACGAAAAGACGAAACAAACACAAAAGTTTTCCAAAACAGAAACAAGCGACATTTCGGGAACTGCTATCTGCTCCCGTCCTCAGGCAGAGACGCACATGGTACGAAAACACAGGTGCGTCTGAGTAGGGGCTGGGGGAAAAAAAAAATGGAAAACCCTCAACAAAAGAAGTATCTAGTCAAAAGTATCCCGGGTAACAGGTGTCACGAGTCAGTAAGTAGCCAATGAGCAGGTGTAGTTTGACCGAGTCTATGGAGGGTCGTGGTGTCTATCCTGGAGGTTTTTTTTCCCCAAGACCCAATTATTAACAAGGAGAAGTGTTTACCCAATGAATTGTTACCTGCCAGTATGGACGTTGAGACTTGCCTAGGATGAATTGAATCCGAGAAATAATGCGGCCCTACTAATTATAATTATCAAGGAAAATTGGTACAAATGTTTTACTAATTAGGAATGGCCGTTTTTTCTCTCTGGTTGAAGTCACTGTTTGTGCGGCTGGTTAACTCATGCCAAATAGCTCCCAAATTGTAATTTAAAAAATATAATTATATATAATTTTTATGATCATCTGGAATCAGTAGGGTCTGAAGTCTATCCTACAAGTAGTTCAAACTGCGATTTTTTTCCGGTCCCTAGTTATTGGCTGAGGTCGGTGAGAGGCGTTGACCCGCACTGGACGGGGCCAATGAGAATGTGCGTACCGTTCACGTACTTTTCGCGATAAATATTTCCAGACCAGTTGTGTTGAAAACTTTGTATTATTGCCTGTGTTTCGTGGTTGGCTGGGTTTAGTTCAGGCACGTGTCTACTGCCAGCGCAACTAACTATCTTGGCCATCCAGTGCAGAATGGCTCGGCCAAACAGGCCAGTGACTTCTATTGCAGACGGCCGCCAATCACAAGGAAACAATCGCTAGCATGGACATGCCTTATTGTAGTCTAATGATCAATGAAATTTTTTTCGAGAAAAAAAAGGCTTGATTATGTTCGGGCAAGTTGAGTCTAGCCTGGAATCCGCGAAATAATCATGGCGTGATAACTAGGGACTGGAAAAATTCGCGGTTTCGACGACCTTCAGGATAGACTACACAGTCCTCAGTATACTCGGGAAAATAACGCCTTTTCATTGGCTGCTGACTTGCGAGTAGTCTCAACTAGTTTGCTTGTGATACGATACTTCTTTGGTTGAGTATTTCCCATTGGCCCAGAGTCGTCCGGATTAACAGTGAACCAATAACAAAAGCATCTTATAAGGTATATGTATTTGGATTTTAGCGTATCGCGAAATGAATCCGCGAATTTTTCTGGTCTCTAGTGATAATTTCTCTTGTTGAGTGGTTTTTTTTTTTTTTTTTTTTTTTTACCGCGGCTGTCCTTCAGTGGCGACTGACGAGACTATGGTGAACGAGCCTCCACACGGGGGAACCAGCGCAGCGCTTGAACTTGAACTTCAACGACGCGTCTGGGAATGTTGTCGCGCACGGCGAAGTGGCGCAGGCGCGGTCGTCGCCCGCGATAATTGGCCGTCCCTCTAGCGGCGCCGTCGTCGCGGGTTCCCGAGCACCCGGTCCGCGCCGGGCGACTGTTTGGGAGCAACCAGCGACTCAGTGGTCCGACCCACATTCATAACGATTAAAATATCTCGTGCTTGTGTGCTGAACTTCAGTCTGTAGGCTACATGCTGTCAATCATGGACAAATATCTGCTAATGGGCGTATGCGCAGTACCACTACTACTACTACTACTACTACCACCACTACTATTACTACTACTACTACTATTACTACTACTACTACTACTACTACTACTACTACTACTACTACTACTACTACACCGAAGCAGTACTGAGAGCAAAGAAGCTTGAGAACTGATCAAGAAGAGCGCCTAGTCGTGTAACCTGGGCCAGGCTGAAGTAATGCGAAAGCGGGTCCCGGTCTGGCCCCCTTCCTAAAAGAAGGGCAGAAAGAGAGGACTGTTTTTAGTCAGTAAAAATCTGACACTTCCAACAATCCCACGTGTTGGTGTCTTTTGAAGATTTTTAAACCTCTCTCCCAAAAAAACTACTACTACTACTCCTCCTACTACTCCTACTACTCCTACTCCTACTGCTATTACTACTACTACTAACAAAGTTACTGTCGTCAATATCACTGCTCCATACCTTCACCACCTATATAATCAATAACGCCACCGTAAGTACCGCCATCAGTACCTTTACCATCAGTACCAAAACAATCCCCAACACCAGAGCCACATTCGATACTCTCACCTCCAATGCTACCACCCAGGGGCTCAAATCTGTAGAATCTGCAAGGAGGGAGTCGTACGGCCCGAGAGTTCTGCGCGTGGGTTTCAACTGATACAAGTCAATTCTGGTTAAGATGCTTGTATGTTGTATATTGCTCATAATTTTTTTTGGCCTATATGCATGCAATAAGCAGGTGAATTAACTTATACATAACTTTTCCATGAAACGTAGTTTTGACGTTTACGTTTATCACGAAATTTCAAGCGCAAAATGGTCCCCCTCAGTGAGGTGATGCTTATATCCGGGGGGGGGGGGGGGGAGTTCTTGACTTCCCCAACCCACCTTCCGGGATCTACACCTATGTTACTGCCAATACCTAGAGACCGGAAAAATTCGCGGATTCATTTCGTGATAGGTTTAAATTCAAACATGTGTACAATTCTTCTGGTTCTGCTATTGGCTCGCAGTTTAACTGGAGCTCTCTGGGACAATGAGAGACTATCGACCAAAGAAGCGTCGAATCACAAGCTACCCAGTGGAGACGCCTCACAATTTAGTACCCACTGAACACGCGTGTTTACTTGATATGTGCAGAGGATAATGGAGGCTATCATAGAGGTCATTGAATCCACGAATTTTTCCAGTCCCTACCAATACCTACACCAACACCATCACCAGCAAGATCTCCGATAGTGCCAGCACCTCCACTTCTAGTACAACCAGGTCCACCAAAATCTTCACCAACACCATCATAATCACCATCAAATCTACCAGCACCACCAACAACACCTCCACCAGTTCCCTCTCGCTCGGCAGGATGAGGGGGGGGGGGGGGTTGGCGTGCTCACCTATAAGTAGGGATGGGAAAACACGGTGGTATCAGTGACCTCTAGGCGCTAGACTCTTATGATCCTCTATCCTCCTCGGGCAAGCTACACCTGCTCGTTGCTTACTGACTGGAGACACATGTTAACTGGGATGCTTTTGATTCGACACTTCCTTTTGTTCAAGTATTCTTCATTGGCTAAGAGACCTGCAAAATTCGCAGATTCATTGACCTCTAGGATAGACTCCACAGTCCTTTAAATACTCACAAAAATGACACCTGTTCGTCGGCCACTGACGCGTGAGACGTCTCAACTAGGCTGTCCGTAATTCTGCACTTTCTTGGTTCAGTGTTTCCCATTGACTCACAGTTCCCCGGATAAAATATGTGGGCCAATCGCAGAAGCGGTACGAAGGTATATAGTTGTTTTGATGCTAGCCCTATCGCGAAATGAATCCGCGAATTTTGCATGTCTCCATTCATTGGCTAAGAGACCTTCAGCTCGACTGTGGCCCGCAATCACTGGAGAAGGAAAATTTTCGGTCCCGTCGCGATGTGAATTCCGCGAATTCCTCGCGGGGTCTCCACCTACGAGTTGTGACTGACTGTGCGGATCCCGACACAGGAGACCCCGTGGACCTCAGCCGGGTCTCGAACCCCCGGGGGGTGACCTCGTGGACTCGCGGGAAGGGGGGCAGACACCCCACGTGACCACGTGGGTGGGTCCCTCCCCCCTACTCTTCCCCACTACTCCATACACCGCACACCGACGCCGCCATAGGTTTCAATGGGACACGCTCCACGGCGCGCTCCCCCCCTCCCTGCTCCTTGCGGTGCCCCTTCCTTCCTGCCGGCGGACTCCACCCCGCCAGAGGGTCCCGGGGGGGCTCAGTCCCCTCAGTCCCCTCAGTCCGACCCGTCTGGTCCCCGGCTCAGGACTACCCGCACGCTACAGGTAACCACAGCCTCAGCCTACAACTCACGTAGTTTCGGTTCCCTACCACGTTCGTGCAACTTCGGATTTCTCCTCTCAAAAATTGAAATTAAAAAAAAAATCGAAGGTTTAGGTTGGGTTAGGTCAGTCACAAAATGCTTGTTTTCATTGGAAACTTCTGATGATTTAGTGGCTGAAGTGGCGTTAGTACCAAAACGCAAAACTTCGGAAATCTTCGGAAATTCTTGCAGGGAACCGAAACTACGTGAGTTGTAGGCTTCCCGTAACCTCAGCCTCAGCCTAGTTATTTTCCTTTTGTGGTCATTTCATATTTACAAATATTTTTAACTCTGTTTTAAATTATTTTGTGTTCAACACGATAGAATTTCCAGCGTTGATTTTTTACCACAGTTGGCTGCCTTTTGCCTAGAGACCGGAAAAATTCGCTAATTCATTTCGCGATAGGGTAAAATACAAATAGTTATACCTCAGTGCTGCCTCTGCTATTGGTTCGCAACTACTCACCTGGATGACTCTGGGCCAATGAGAAACACCCAAACCAAAGCTTTATCGAATCTCAGGCTGCTACGTTGGGGCGTCTCACAAGACAGCAGCCAATGGGTGGGTGACATTTGACCGAGAGTACGTATAACTATGGAGTTCATCCTACAGGCGAATTTTTCCGGCCCCTACTTATGGCCATTTCGAAACTAAAAATGAATTACCAGACTAGGCGGTAAATTGGTAGGCACGGGAAAAATTTCGCGGATTCGTTTCGCGACAGGCTGGAATCCATATGGGCTACATGTTTACCTATAATTTGCCGCTTCAGTGAGTGATTGGGACTGAGTTTATCCGAAGGACTTTGGGCCAATGGAAAGCCACTCAACAAAAATTTGTGTCGAATCTGGATCTCTATTGATCACGTGCAGAATTGCTGAATCGTAGCATGGAGCGAAAATAATCTGCTAGTTGGGGACTCTTTTAACAGATGTCACGAGTCAGTAGCCAATGAGCAGGTGTGATTTTGCCCGCGTGCATAGAGGATCGTGGAGTCCATCCTGGAGGTCATTGAAACGGCAAATTTATCGAGTTCCTACTGATTGGTAGAGTTGGAAACACTCAACTTGCCTTTACATGATCAAGCCTCTTTTATAGTTGTTATTTTGTTCTTGTACCATCTCCTCCAAGAATGTCGGCAACCATCTTGAATACCTGGGCTTTAGATCTCGCAGCCATAAATAATTTCAGTGCTACATTTAAACCAACTCCTTAAATTGTCCAGTCAGGAAATGCGTCTTATGCCTCTTTCTCTTCTCCCGTCTATCCCCCCATTGAACGGTGAGCTGTGGCAGGTTAGAACGAAAAATGTATTACAATTTTAAGTTAAGTTTAACTTATTTAAACCCTGTTATTATGCTATTGTAACAAAAAATCATTGAAATATATTTAGTTCTAAGTTATAAGATTAGGTTTTATAGAGATTTTTCTTATGTAATTTTACTATGGGCAATTTTTTTTTTTTCGTTTTTTTTTTTTTTTAGCACTTATTTGATGAAAACCACTGTAGATACTACCTTTTCTATCCTCTTAACTCCAGCTCTGTAAATTTATAATTAGAGACCTGAAAAATTCGCGGGTTCATTTCGTGTTATGCTAAAATTCAAATAATTATACCTTAGTGCGGCTTCTGCCATTGGTTCACTGTTAATCTGGAGGACTGAGAGCCAATTAGAGACCCTCACTCATAGAAGTGTCGAATCACAGGTTACCCAGTCGAGACGACTCACAAGTCAGCAGCCAATGTACAGTTGGCATTTGCCCGAGTGTGTAGAGGATATTGGAGTCTATCCTAAAGTTCATTGAACCCGCGAATTTTTCCGGTCTCTATTTATAATACAAAATCACTAACGTATTTTAACTCACTAAACCAGGCCATTCCGGGACACGTTTGCTTCTGCGTGAAATTTGCTGTTACTCACGTGCATGCAGTGGACCTGAACCTGAAAAGTTAACCAAACACGAGACAGAGATGAAGCCAAGGGACGCGGAAGGCCTGGTTGGGGGGGGGGGGATGGGTTTGTGGAATTTTTGGGAGTTTAACTTTTTTCATGGATGAGGAGGGTCCATCGGTACATGGATCCTACAATAATGAACAATAACCAGAGGAGGAACATAAAATTATTAAAAAATAATTATTTTGAAAAACATATTTAAAATTTTTGTCTAACTACTGCTTCGTGCTACTTGTTTTAAATTTTTTGCGTGTTCGGAAGAGAGGGAAGCTGTCCCTTTTGCCCCTTCCCCTTATTGTATACGCCCTTGGACGAAACACGCAATAAGTCCCGAAATCTTCATGTCCCTACCTATGGCCCACTTCATGCAGTCGAGTCGACAACGTTGGTAGGTGTTCCTATAGCGTGTCTCATCCGCAGATTGCAATGTGCATTCAAATGGGCATTTACCCTTTATTTCCAAAGCATGATTTCTGTCATTAGCGCTGTAGTTGTTTCTGTGTGTTCTGTTGCCAGCTCTTCACCACGAGCAAAAAATTATTTGACAAATCATTGTAATTTAATTTAATTTTTTTTCTAAATGTATCTGAAACATTGATTATCGCAAAGCAAATTTGAAATGAGAATTTGGTAAATACATTTTTCTGTTGTGTTTCATCAAGATAATCATCTGGCAATAATAATTATTTATGAGTGGTAATTGAAGATGCCATATTGTTTTCAAGTTTTTTTTGAAAACATTTTTATTAGGTATATCATTTAAAAATTTAAATTGAGTACTAATAATTATTGTTGTTTAGCGTTGATTTTTTTTTTGGCCGAATGACTGTAACTGTGATAATACTGTCAATAGACACATATTTATAGTCTTATAAAATTAACTAACAGTAAAGCTAAGGAAGTACTGAAACTAATTGTAGTTAAAGATGGTATACAAAACAAATTTTTGAAATTAAACTTCTTTAGTCGCGTTATGAGAAAATGAATTTTCACGATGCGCGCGCACCATGCAACAAAATTTTCGCGGGATGAAAAAAAAAATCTACAAATAAATATAAATTATACATGTGCGTTTAAATCCTATAATTTAGTGATTTATATTTAATACTGGTCCAGATCACTGAAAAACATTCTTTTATTGTGAATCTTAATGTATTTATGTTAAGTGAGGTTATGTTCCCGTATGAATAATTTATTTGCACTATAAATATCACATTAAATTTAATAAATAATTAAAAATAATAAATTTAAATAAACATTTTTCATTTTTAATGATTTTCATAAAAATTAAAATTTATTTCGATTATTTTACAGAATGAAATAATTAATTTTATAGACGTGTTTATATTAATGTTGAATACTGAGTATATATTCAAATTTTTTTTTAAAATTTTTGATTGACTTTATAATTTACCAACCGTATGTATAATATCACCCTAGTCATTATACTTAGTTTATTTTCGTATTGAAAAAAAAAAAGTAAAACTTCTAATGCGCGTACTTAAAGTACACACACTCGTTTTTTTTTTAAGCTAACAAGTTAGGTAGTTGCAGTGTGGTGACGGCGGTCGCCATCCACTCTGCACTGCGGTCCAAGCTTCACACGGACCGTGGCTGTGATCTCGCTCCCCTCTGACAGAACCCGGCGTGTGCCACTACAGTGTGTGTTGTTTCCCTCAGCAAGGGGCGTCGCTAGCCGATGGTTTATGGGAGGGGGGGGGGGGGTTTACAAGTTGTGGGAAAAGTATGTATATTTTTTTTTTGCATTTGGCTACATTTTTTTTTTTTAATATCTAGGGCTCTAGGCAGTGGCGTAGCCAGGATTTGTGTATGGGGGGTGTTAAGAAGAATGCCCCCCCCCCCCCCCCCCCGTATTAAAGCGAGGGGTCCGGGGGTCCTCCCCCGGGAAAATTTGGAATTTTAAAGGTGTAAAATAGTGCTATTTTAGCACTTTTCGGTACTTAAATTTAAATATTGTAATGGTAAAATTTTTATTTATTTTAATATGAAATTTGTTTGAGTGATGAATAAGAAATTGATTAAAGATTTAGTGCTAAGGGGGGGGGGGTTGAACCCCTAAACCCCTCCCCTGGCTACGCCCTTGGCTCTAGGAGGGGGCAACCCCCTCCTGGTGACGCCCTTGCCCCTCAGACGGAACCCGGCGTGTGTGCCATGCACTACAATGTGTGTTGCCTGTTGCCTGCGAGCAGGAGGCGAGGCGAGAGGCAGCGGCCGGGATGCAGGCGGCGCAGTAGCAGGGTCAGACGGCGGCCCCCGAGGACCCGGTGCGACCGGCAAGGGTGAGTGTCGTCCCGTCACACGTGCCACGGTCTATCCTCGTCGGGTATCACAGAGCCTGCAGTGTGTCCTTGAAACGCTCCAGACCAGCTGTTACCAATTTTTTTTTTCGGCCAAGGAACCCTATGATTAGAGACCCGGAAATTTCGCCGATTCGTCTGGCCTCACGGGCAGAATTCAAAGTCGTAGGTGTGTTGAACCGATGTTTGCTCATCCATTGGATTGATTTCTTAAGCGAGAACAGTTTCATACTTGTTAATTGGCACTAGCTGATTCGCTTACTTCCCTCCTAGCTGGGCATCGTTGGCTCACTGTCGTAGAGGGGCGCGTGTTTCCAAACAACTGTTGGCCAATCATGGGCACAGTGCGAGAGTGTGAAGGTTTGCGTTCTAACTTGAGACTAAATGAACGCGCGAAATTTCCGTATCTCTACCTGTGATCGACGTGTTTTTTTTTTTTTTTTTTTTTTTTTTTTGGCGGAACCACAACTCCTTGAAAGTAAGTTACTTGCCAATAATCGTCAGAGACCGGAAAAAAAATTCGCGGATTCATTTCGCGGTAGGCACGAATCCAAACTCGGTTCACATTCACGCTGCTTTGAGTGATTGGACCACACTGTTCCCTGAAGTTCTCTGTGCCAATTGGGAAAACCCTCGACAAAATAGTATCAAATCACGAGCATCCTGATTATCAAGTGTGATGAGTTTGGTAGCCAACGAACAGTTTGAATGTTCCGAAGTACTTACAGGATCGCGCAGTCTATCCTAGAGGTCATTGAAAACGCGAATTTTTCCAGTCTCTAATAATTGTGCCCTGCTTTGATGGCATTCGTCCTGACTCACGGAAACACCCCCCTCCCCCCACCCCTCCAAGTGCGGAATTCCTCGGCCAATGACTTCTTCTTACAGATGGCCGCCAATTTCAATTAAACATTCGCTAGTGCAGGCGTAACCTTACTGCAGTCTGATGAGAGATCAGATTTATTTCTCTACAAATGCACGCTTCTTTCTATGCACAGGCAAGATTTGCGTGTAGCCCTGGAGTGAAATGGATCCACGATATAATCGTTGCTCCACCCATAAACATCGCCTCCCGAATTGCCAAGGAAAGAAAAAGAGTGGGCAAAAAAAATTGTGTGGTTTAATCACCTTTAGGACGGATTCCAAAGTGCACTACGTTTTCGGACACATTCTAAACGAGTTTGTTGGCTGGTGACTGATTAGTAGTCTCAGATAGGTAGAGTCTGGAAATATTCGCGGTTTCAGTGACCTCTAGGATAGACTCCATGATCCCTACATACTAGGACAAATGTTACATGTTCATTGGCTACTGACTTCTGAGACCTGTCAACAGGCATGCTTCCGATTGGATACTTATTTGGTTGAAAGTTGCTCATTGGTCCAAAGTACTTCAGTTATTCTTTGAGCCAGTAGCAGAATCTAATGTACATATGATCACTATAAATTTATATATATATTTAAATATCATTATACTACTTTAAATATAATTTTGGAAACATACAGTGAGTTTTTGAGTATCATGCTATCCCGGAATGAATCCCCATGATTGCAGTGTCTGTATATAATTAAGAGTTCGTTGTGTTCCACGAAAATTTTACGTGCCAAGATATTTCGCTAGACATTTACGCTTATTCTTAACACTTTTTTTTTTTACATGGCTTAATAATTTGTAGACGAATCACAGACGTTTCGTAGTTCGGAGACCGCACTCATTGGACGAGCCAAGTGAAAACATGAAAGAAAAAAAAGCTGCTAACATGAACATGCTCATTATTATTTGATTTTCAGAAATTTTCATACCGGTATGAACTATGTTGAGTACGGTCAGATTTCACACTAGATAAAATAGACTATCAAAACTCCGAAAGAAAATTCTGCGTTACGGCCTACGAGGTTGAAAGAGTCCAATATCTTAAAGGTAATTTTAAGTGTTATTTTTGGCGCTACCTACATACTGAGATACCCTGTAGTCATGTGATGGAGTCGTAATAGCACGAAGACGTGATTTCTGGACCGGCTCCAGAAAGATTTTTCGAAAAGGGGCTATTTTACAAAGAAACTATGCATATCATAGATTGGCCTTGGGATATTTACAAATTCATGTTTTAAGATACTGAACTTTAATGGTACCGTACAACTTTTGACGAAAGAAAAGTTTTAACACATGAACTTCAGTATCTAATTAAACATTAATATACCTTCAAAAATAAAACAAAATGGAATCGGGAGGGGTTATCCCCCCCTCTCCCCCCCTTTTTTTTCCCACCGCGCTTGTGTTACTGAAAGGAACGATTCGCATTATTGTAAACGTGTGGATTTTAACCCCGTTACAAACCGAAATTAACGATCATATATCATAAAACATGTTTTGCCATTATGTTTGTACTAGATATACCATAGTCATAAATTTTTATGCGGTGTTGTTTATTGACCCCTCCTTTTTTTTAGAGGATAATTGTTTAATACATATTTAAATTCATTCGAAAAAAAAAAACATTGTATTTGAATTCATTTAAAAGATATCAGATAGTTTTAGAAAAAAACCCTCAAAAATACACGAAATATAATTGTAGGTGTATTACCAATGCACCGAAATTGGAGCCCGCGACACGATGGAAATAAAAAAATAAATAATAATTCAAATAGGAAGAATATTGCATCCGCGAATTTTGTTGCGATGAAGTTACAGATGTGTCACATGTGCTTGCTTTATATATATATATACATATACATAATATAATATTTGCGTCGCCTTGCGTCTTTTATGCTATTGTGATTCCAGCATCATAAATTTCCGTCTATAGCCGTAAGACGTAAAAATACCTTTGACATAAAATACTTTTGCATTCCTTAATTTTTCACAACAACCCTTGCTATAATGGATGACTCGCTTAGCTGCAGGTGGAATCCTCAAAACGTTTCTGATCGAAAATGATGTTAATTATCTGTATTTCTCGTGTGTATTTTAAATGTTGATTTTCAAATTATCTGTTTTCAGACCAGTTTAACACAATTCCCCAAAACATCCTATGCTTTATGTGTGCACGTTAAAAAACTTACATTTTTTATAACTCTTTGATACTAATACAATTGTAAAAATTTATTTAATAAATGTTGATATTTGCCCGAATTTCTTCCTTTATTTACGTAGGCTACAACTAAAGTTATTCATTTTGACTTGAGATTTTTGGAAGAAATTTTTTCATTTTAAGAAACTCATATTTTCATACTCTTGTAATCTGGAGTTAGCGGTAGTAGAACATTATTAACGTTATAATTTAACTGATGTTAAGGTGCACATTTGCTATCCATAAAACATGAAATTGTAATTTCTTATAATTATAATGAAATCGAAAAAAAAATATTATTCGTTTAAATGGATATCTCATTATGTGCCTTAAAATTGTTTTTCTCAATTTTTGGTTTGAAAATTTCTAATTTGTGCTGAGACTACAGTTACACGATATAAGTTTCTTCATTGATGCAGCAAAAATAATATTTAAGCTGTACTATACATAAATCTGCAAAATATATTTGTGTGTAATATATATTCTTTATAACTTTCGTCATTGTAACACGCGTATACTGTGTTACGTTAAAAGTTATTAAAATAGTTTATGAATTTAGGTGAAGTTCTGCAAATTCTGCACTGGGCCGAATAATATCTGTTTTCATCGCTTCGATTTCTCCCATTCTATGCATGTATATAAATTATCGCTGCTTTAGAAAAGTAATACTTTCATTAATTTTCTTACCACTCATTTATTTCTGTATAATAACAAGAAGTTATTTTTATCGTTGATATTTTTTACATTAATATTTTGTAAAGATAAACTTTAACGGTAGAGTATTTTGCGTATTATAGGTCACGTAGAAGAGACAGACGATACATATAGAAAATTAAAAGAGACTCTTTATATTTTGGTTGCGAAGAGTTTACTGTTTTTTATAATCATCACAGGTCACATTTTCATGTATGAACCACAAAATTTTCGTATACGTACCTTTTTTGTTGAATTACACAAATTTCTAAGTGTCGAGTGGATAATCTTTTGTACTAAATTGTGTTCCTCGCTCACGCGCTAACGACTAAATACCACTAGCACGCATCAAGGACTTACCACGACTCAAACGAGTTCACTGTGGCTGTAATGTAAAACCCATCAACTTGAGCCCTTTTAGTCATCATGTTTCCAACTTGATAGACGTAACGATTTTCATCGCATATATTTTCGATTTTTCATTAAATTGAGTTATAACACTCGTATTTAATTTTAGCCTTTTGGAAGTTTTATGTTTTATGGTGGCCGCCTGGCTGTTTACTTAAAGGCGTATCTACACGCCATTTACAAACCGTTCCTGATTTCTTGAAAGTGTCCTATTACGAATAACATTTAAGAGCCGTTGCATTTACCTATGCAAGCTAAGTTTAATGATGTCTTCTTCAACGTATGTTTTTATGGACAGTGGAAAAGGCTAAAACGGGTGTTTTCACGGAGGTTTTTTTAGGTACCAAAAGTTATAAACACAATATTTTAAGTGGTATTGTGATGTGCAGGGATGGGATATTTGTTATATCCCACCCAAAAATAATAGGGTCACCACTTCGATTCCCATAGAGGCACGTTACTGATGCTAATACTGCGTGCCAGTTCGGTGCCTGGCACGTAGAGGCGAAGATACGTGTAATGCGCCAGTCGTCGTCTCCCTTAGCGACCCCACACTGTTAAGATCTTCGCCCAGCCAGGCGGTCCCCTTAAAAAAAAACATATGTAAGGTTCCGCTCCACCATGGATCCAAATAGGTAATGTATCAACGTCAAAAGTTAACTCTGCAACGTATCGGTTCCCTGCTTTCGCCATACCTTCTTACTGAGTTTGCTAACCAAGCCATTCCATCCCCGTTGACGTAACAAGACTCCGCTTATTCCCGCCTGTCAGGTCTGCAGCAAGGCGCCGTGCCTGGCGGGAGTTCAAGGTCACGACGACGCAAGAGGGCTCGTGCCAACCGCCTCAAGAGTCAGGACGGCGAGGCTCCCGAGACGACCACCGCGGCCACTCCAAGTCCGGCTGAGGAACATCACACCTCTGCCGCAGTAGAGTGTCCTGATGCAATTGCGTCAGAGATCTCACCAGCAAACAACGAAGATGACCCGCCCGCTCCAGAAGCCAGCAACGCGGGCGAAGCAGAAGCTGCCGCTGCTGCTGGTGCGGACAGATCAGTCAACGTCAGTTCCAGAAGTTTTTCCAGCGAGTCTTCGGTCGAGCGCAGGATCGAAGTGGTTAGCAGTCACTTCATCGCAACTGGTTTATCGTCTCAAAATTCCACAGACGTGAGCACCGAAAGTGTTTCTACGTTCAGCGAGTCCGTGCAAAATGTTGCAAGCAATAACGAACAGTTGACGTTTAACGACAGTGTCGATGATGTGTCCCGGAACTCGCAGCAGGATGATAGTGTCCAGACAAGACTTACCACTTTTTCTGCTGAGATGGAGAATGAAAGCGAGAGTGATGAAACTGTCACGAATGTTCCAGTTACTGGAATGATAGGAAAAGAAGATGAAACTGTCACGAATGTTCCAAGTACTGGAATGATAGGAAAAGAAGATGAAACTGTCACGAATGTTCCAGGTACTGGAATGATAGGAAAAGAAGATGAAACTGTCACGAATGTTTTAGTTACTGGAATGATAGGAAAAGAAGATGAAACTGTCACGAATGTTCCAGGTACTGGAATGATAGGAAAAGAAGATGAAACTGTCACGAATGTTCCAGGTACTGAAATGATAGGAAAAGAAGATGAAATTGTCACGAATGTTCCAGGCTTTGGAATGATAGGAAAAGAAGACGAAACTGTCACGAATGTTCCAGTTACTGGAATGATTGGAAAATACGAAACTGTCACGAATGTTCCAGGTACTGGAATGATAGGAAAAGAAAAGTCTGAACAGGAGATTAAGAACAGAGATGTAGATGAGCACTCACATCAGGGCATCCTGGAGAAACTCTCCCTCGATAATAGCCTCGAAGATCTTGATCGGCACAGTATAAACTCTGCAAATGAATACATCATTGGTTTAGCCGATGGAAAATTGTTTGTTTGCCAGAAGGAACCTAAAAATGAAAGAAAAAGTAGTAAAAACGAAAGTAAAGAATTAATCAACGACAACCACCTTGACAGTCATGGGTTGTCCCAGAACGATCCTGCTGATGACCGCACAATGGTGACAGATGTCGCAGAGACCTTTTCCTCTCAGAAAGACACTGAAGAAGAACAAATGGCGGGGAACAAAATAGAACCGCAGGGCCACTGTGGGATCGGGACTGGTGGGGAGCAACAAATAGTTCGCGAGGAACTTAAACATAAATCTTTATATCACACTTTTACTGATGTCACACACATCATTGGTACTGATGATACGAAGACTGATTCTTATGTAAATGAAACTGTCCAGGATAATATTGATTGCAGCAAAGTTAAACAGACAATTCCTTGCAATGATAAGACTGAAGAGGAGCATATCGTCATAAATAAACCTGACACTGCACATACAAACCAGAATGTGGATATGGTTGGACTTGCCATGAAAAATGATCAAGTGAGGACTGCTGACTGTATACGAAACATATTAGAAGAGAGCGAAGACTTTGATGAAGGTGGGCCACAAACCTGCTTTCAGGAGACTGCTTACCAATTCGAAGGTGTAGATTCATTTCAGAAAAATGGTTCATTGGTTGACATGGCTGACACACACATAGCAAGTACAGCTCTCTGTCAGAACGCAGCCAAAGAAAAATTTGTAGATTGTTATGAAACCGAAGAACAAACATTTGGCAAATTCGAAGATGCAGAATCGTACTCGAATAATAATGTAGTTCGCCATGCCATTAGTACAGTTGTCGCTGAAACAATACCTTGTCAAAAAGATGAAAAAGAGGAAAAACCTTTTATTAGTGAAATTGAGGGATTAGGGCTCTTCAAGGACAATGCGGAATTGACATATATGGCTCATAATAAGGGTGATGTCAAAGGCGAAATTCACAACGATTCCGTAAATGAACACATTATTAGCCAAATAAGTACGAAGACATTTCTCTGTGAGAATGTAACTAGAGAAGAAAATATTGTTTCAAGTTACTGTGAACAGCAAGGATCTTTCGGGAATGAGAATTATAAAGAACAAATTACAGATGATAAATCCAATGAAAAAGAGCGCCCTGAGGGCGAATCAGGACCTGAAAATAATTTTTTTGCAGCTACAGTAATAACGGAAGATTTGGTTGGAGTGAAAACTGTAGGGGATATAGTCAGGAAATGCGATGCTGAAGACCAAATAAGCTGTCAAAATAAAAGTTCCTTAGAGCACGTACCAGATGAAAACTCTGTTGCTAAAAGCCTGTTGGCATCCAAGGCCGCAGAATATTGCAATGTTGGTGTTGATTCTGAAAAGCAAGATTCATGTCGGGACCAGAAAATAGTAGAACAGTCTGTTGGTATTAAATCAGAATGCGAAAATATATCCTGCAAGGAAACTACGCAAGAAAGTGAAAATGAAGCTGTTTTAAATAATTCACTGTCGCTAAATGAAGTGAAAAAAGAAAAGCTAGATGTGATCGAATCTGGTTTAGAAATTACTTTGGGAGGGAAACACTCAACTAACGACAACCTTGACAGTGGCAAAAATGGAAATGACATGAAAGTGATTGGCAGCATTGATAATACAGAAGAACTCCCGTGTGATAGTAAAGGAATGGCCGAGGAAAATCTTGCAGTGGCTGCCAGATGTGAACGAACGAAAATAAATGCGAGCGAAAAATTGGACTCTCTCCATCTGCAGAGGTTGAATGAATGGTCTTCTGATGGGGGGCAGATATTCGAACGAGTCAGTGGATGCAGTGATGTAAATGTATGCGCAAGCGAGATTTTTGAAGGTAATCAGAATTTTAAACAAGAAAGCTGTAATTTAGAACTTTCCTCCTCAGTCAGCAAACCAGGTGAACTGGAACATTTGATAGAAACGCAAACTTTCAGTGACTCAAAGAGTGATACAGAAGCTCATGAATCTAAAAACGACCCTCATTCAAAGGAATTCGTGCTTGAAGAAGATATTTTGAAAGTATCAAACGAACATAGTTTTGAATGTGATGTAGTACACCCAAATATTCGCCATTCCAACAACGACAGTTGTAATGTCATTACCGATAGCGTACAATTTTCCGAAGCTCTGGAAAATAAATTACATAATGTGGAGTGGGAAACTACTGTTGAAGTTGGCAAACTTTCATCAACCGAAGCCAAGTCAAAGCCTTGCTTTGATTTGAAAATCAGTGAAGTTTCTTTACAGGAGGATATTTCTTCTGAATATTTAGATATTCCAGAGAAAAATTTCCAGCAGCAGGGAGATGAGAGTTTGCCACACCTTCCCCAAAATTTAAATGTAGATGGTGGTAGAGAGCCAGTGTCTTCAAAACGCTACCGAACAAGACAGATTCTTGAGGCTTTTTTCATGCCAAATCATCACCAGCGATACTTAGATGTAATTGCTGAAGAGGGCGGAGAATCTAATGAGGAGAAGGAATCAGCTGAGCAGAATATAGATATTGGTAAAGATTCTGACAAAGCGATTGTAGTCATGAGAAGTAATGGGCTGTCAATGGAAGACAGTACTTTACAATTTGCGAAAAGCAGAAAAAACACTGAAATGATCTCCCTATGGAGGTGTAGTAGACATAACCCAGATGAATGTAAATTAAATCCTAAACATAACATTGTGTGGGAGAAGAAAAGTAGCACATTTGCGAATAATGTGTTTAATACACATCATAAATCCGACTGTGAGGTTGATACTGAAAGTACCGACGACGATGATCCAATGCTTGCCAGGGTGAGAACACAAGAAAGTGAAGAAAATGCGGAAGTCGTGTTCTTAGAAGACACAAGCAGTGCTAGCAGCATCACAATACAGGGCGATGATCCTGGCGACGATGCTGACATCGATGAAATAGAAATAGAATATGAGGACTATGATGTAGGCGAAAACATGAGAAGTCCAAATACAAATTCTCGCCCATATTTTACCTACAAAAGAGAAGATAACAGTGCAGCAAAAAATAAATCAAGTAAACAGTTAGCTGTTTTCCAAGAAACAAATGAACCTTCAAACATAAAGTACTATGATGAGCCAATTTACGAAAATGTAATCGTTTTTCGTAGGAACAATGTTTCAAAAGATTTTAATGGCAATTCTAGTACAAAAAATAGCAAGTTAGGTCGAGATGTAATACATATTTCAACTGCTACGCATGTTGATCAAATTACTTCTGCCACAGCAATGTCGGTTGCTGGTGAAAATTTCTTACCGACAGAGAATATCAATGACAACAATTGCTGTAGTAAGAATAATTCAGAAACTCAAAACAAAAGTAAAGCCTTTGGCTCTACAGATGAATCAATGGACATTAAAGATGAAAAGATTGTAGATTTCTTTAAGCATCTTTTTATATCACTTCCTGAAGCCGATGAAAGAAGGAAAAATTTATATGAAGCTCTTATGGAACTAATAAGCGATCTTAGCTCGCCACTGTCTCCAAACACTAGAAGTAGCCTTAATGGTCTACTTTCAGACGAGTCATTCAGGACTCTTAAAGAGTCAAATACGAACAAGGATTGTATCACTTTAAAGCCAAATACTTCAAAAGGTTCTTCGGTAATAACTAAAAATTCCTGCAAGAACACTTTGTCCAACTTCACAAATAAACCAAACAACATTCAGCAAATGTCTTTCGAGACTTGTATCTCCAACCCCGAAAGCACAAAAAGTTTTCCGAGAAGTCTGAAAGATCTCGCTTTGGATAAAATATTATCTTTACCATATGGAACAGAAATTCTCATATGTCTCGGAATAAAAGGATACAACATATATTCACAGAATATTTCTGCTGGAAATGGGCAAAAGCAGGATGCAAAGTCAAGTGCACCGTTGCATACTGTAAGCGAAGGTTTGCCTAGAAGGTGGTCGGATGAAGACACGTGGGATGATGATTTCAGGAGCCAGGAGGTTCATTCTGTGGTCTCGGATAGCGCCAGCGAGGACTGGGTTGGGATGCCGACTAGCATGGACCCTCGTCTCCTGGTGTGCATGTCGCCGGCCCAAGCGCGTGGTTATCGCGGCCATTACATGCTGCCGACCCCCGACGAGGCGCAGAACCTCCTCGATCTGCACAGCAAGTACATGGAGCGCCAGAGCTACCACGACAACCGCGCTCCCTTTCGTTCGCCGACACGGGGGAGAATCCGCGAATCCACCCACAGCGGGCTGGACGACGGCGAGGTGGCTCTCATTGTGGGTCCGTCTCGCGGGGAGGAATGCGCGACGTCACGTACAGTTAAAATACCCGCGCCGGAGGGGGAGGAGGGTGCGCGAGGCGGCGGGACGGAGAGCAGCAGCCGGCTGCTGGCAATCATCCGAGCGTCGTCGCCCCGCGTAGCGCCGCGCCGCCAGAAGACGCCCGCCGGCATGGAGACCCCCCGCGCCAGGGCGACCAACCGCCACTCTTGGGCTGGCCAGCGACAGCCGGACAAGAGGGCCTCGGCCTTCCTGGACAGCCTCGACTGCAACCTCAGAGCGTCCGAGGACGAGAGGCTGAGGGCCAAGCTTCTGTCGGAGTGGATGAACCTCGCCCGCGGACGCTCGTCCTCGATCACTGGGACAGAACTTCGAGACCAAGCAGAGACCCATGATACCCAGAGAGAAGGTGGGCAGTCGGAGGGGCAGCAGCAACGTGAGCACGTCCCGGAAGGCGAAGATCATAAGGCTTCGGCCCGAAGAAGGAGGCACTCCCTGCCAGAACCAGAATTTGACGATGCAGCCCCTCAGCAGCCCCAGCTCTCGAGGCAGGTTTCGGCCCCTTGCGAGCCGCGACGGTTCGACCCCGGCCAGTACGTCATCTCGAAGCGGGGGGACATCGCCGTCATCCAGAGCGAGGCGCGCCCCGGGAGGACCTGGCCCAAGCCTGGCGCCGCCGGCGACGGCGAGATCTTCCGCCAGCAGATGTACCTGGAGTACATGAGCAAGGTGGAGGAGAGGAAGGAGCGCCGCCGCCAGAAGATGATCCGCCTGTCGGCGCCGCCGCTGGGGGCGGCCGCGGGGGCGGATGCGTTCTGCCCCCGGCTGCAGTCAGAGTTCATGGACCGGCTGCGCGAGCGCAAGGACAAGCTGGGGCTGGAGCTCAGCGACCAGGAGGATCGCGACGGCGGTGCCTCGCCGCGGCTACCGAGGCACCTGCACGAGCTGCTGGTGTCAGACGACGCGGCCAGTGACACCGAGGGTGAGTGGCCGAGGCGCACCTGTTGTGTGTCGTTGTGTGGTGTTCGCCCTTTCTGCTAACGTGTGCTGCGCGTTCTCTGCTCTAACTCCTTCCGTGTGTTTTGCCGCCCGCAACTAACTCCCTCCTCCGCCCTCTACTTTTACTTCTTCGTCTTCGCTAAAAATACTGGTTCGAGAGCTGGAGCACTCGTCCCATCCGTGCGGTATTTATAAACCTTCGCGCGAGTGCAGACCCGTCAGCGCAGAACTGCCTCCGCCGGCCGTTGGTTCGCAGCCTGCAGAAGACTTCTGGAACCTCTGCCTACTTTTCCTGCCCGATGGGCCGAACCACTAGAGGTTTATTAGGTAGCAGATTAGACTTGAAGCACATGCACAAATCTTTTTACATTAATAGTTGGACACGCCATGGACGATCCTGAGCCAGTAATAAACAAGACGTGCTGAGCCAGTCATGTGCAATCCACTCCAAAGGATGGAAGGCCTTGGAACGTGGTGTGGGTAAATGAGCGCACTATAATTTCGTGATTAAATTTTGAACATCAGAGTTTATCCTGGAGCGAAAAGAAATCCGAAATTGTTATGGATAGAGACATAAAAAATATTTAATTTTAATTTTTTTTTTTTTACATTTATGGAGCATCTGCTGTTGGTTCACGGCTTACAAGGATTTTGTGGCAACGAGAAACCCTTACAATTCAGCATCCAATCAACAGATGAAATTCGCCCGAGTATCCAGAGAACTATGGAGTCCTTCCCAGAGGTCGTTGAACCTGCTGATGTTTCCAGTTTGCACATATCGACCAAAGACGAATTCATCGCGGGATAATTTGATTGTCTGTTGTTAGGCTTCTGCTTAGTTTGATCACATATGCAACATCTCTTTCCCAATTGGGTCGGATCACCGAAGGAAGCTTGCTCCGCACTTGGCTGGACCAATGAAATACTAGCTTTGTTGTGTTATCAAACTTCGGTGATTCGCCTGAATGATAACTGCGTTATGTCAAGAAATATATATTTAGAAATCAGAGTACGTAATGTTATTTTTTTTTGTGTTTGGTGAAATATTTTTTTGAAAAAAAAAATGTTATCGGACAGATTTGTCTCTTTCGGTTGACAGATTATTGTCTCTGTCGGTTAAGTGAAATTGTAGAAATGTTAAGTACATACGTAAGCTTGTGCTTATTCAATCCTTACTCATCTTCACACAAACATATCAAAAAAATTCGCCGCTACCAACTTAACAGTGCACTTGTTGATTTAAAACTTTCTACACATGAAAACAAGGTATTTTCTCATTTTAAACATTGAGGACATCGTGATTCTGATACGTAGATGCAGTATTATTCCACGGTGAAAATTTAACTTCGTGGTAGACTTGGAAAAAAACTGTGTTCGTGTTTACCAAACTTCTTTCTTAACTGCGAGCTGCGCTTGAACTAACCAATGAGAATGCGGCTCCTGTACCACTGAACGTGTGCAATTCGCCTGAAAACAATTATGCACTGTAAAAAAAAATACAAGATAATTTACAGTGTTTTGATAACTATATTGGCACAAAATACCTACCTACTCGTTTCTCTTCACTCGTGAGACAAAAACGAGCGTGTTAAAGAATGTCACTGAATCAGAAGGAAGTTGTTAGAGGGAGATATATAGGAAACGAAAGACGCCATATAATTACCTACAGTTTAAATGGTATATCAACTTTTTAACGTTTAATATTGAAAATTTGCCATATTTAAGGCAGAGAACGCATACTATGAAATTCTAAAAACCTATATAATAGTTGATGTCATTAAGAAAAATGAATTTAGGAATAAATAACAATGACTTAACATGGGAAAATATTATTAGCAGTCAGTATTTTTAATTTCAGGCATTCCAATAAATTATATACTGCACGCAGAAAAAATCTGTACTTTTACAAAATAGTATTTTGGAAATCAGTTGCTTATAAATAGTTTCTAATACTACAAAAAAAAATATTGTCACTTTGTACAACATATGGCTATGGATTTTTTTGCATATATAAAATACTTTTTTCGATATAATATTAAGTATTTCTCACGAAAATTGGCACATAATTATAGATTTAATTGATGTGTCATTCAAGCATGGATTTTTAAACCAATGAAAAGGTAATCGTTTATTCAATAATTCGATTTTTTTTGTGCTTATCAATGTGCGTAGTTAATCCCGAAAAACTATTCACGGAACGATTTACAAATAAACATGTAACTATTGGGAGGTACTGGGTAAACACAAATCATAAATGTCCGGTTAAGAATCCGAACCTAGTATTACTGCGAACAATATTTTGTAGCGATAGTTATTTTCACGTGAATATACAAATTTACAAATATATGTAATTTTAAATTAATATTTTTTTATGAATTGAAAACCGTTGAAACCAAAATGGCGTTATTTCGGTACCTATCTCTTCCCCCTGTACTAGTTGGCCTGCAGTTGTCGGTCAGTGATGTGAAGCGCATTTTTTTACTTTTTACAATTACAACCTTGCAGCAACTGTGAGGAAGGTACCAATCAATTATGGACTGGTTAGTGTAAGCAGTTAAGGGGCCCGCCTCGTCAGGGGTGTATGTGTGTTAGTGAGGCGGGATGATAAGCGCGACGCTCGCTGGTGCTTCCAGCGCGGTATAGCCTCTAAGCGCAAGGCTCTGAACTGCCGCGCAGTCTTCTCGTCGTCACAAGATAACTGTGAAATTTGAGCGGTGACCGTAACATTATATGGCGGAGAAATGAAGATAAAGGTGTTATGCAAGCCCCTTAAGTACTTTCAAGAATCTGTACTGATTGTTTTATGCCTAAAAATTACTCTGAAAACACGCGTTTTAGGCATTTTAACGCTTCTAAAAATACAGTTTAAAAACTTAATCCGAAATTAAAAGTACTTTTCGGTCCTCAGCGAACTCTTAAATGCTATTCGTAAATAGGCCCCACTCGGATATCTTGAGTAGTTTTGAAATCGCGTTGTTTTTCCTGAAGCTCTGCACACCGTCTGTGTGACCAGGTAGGCGGGCCCCTTAACATAGGCCTAATAAAATTTATGTTGTTTTAATTGTTATCATTTTTCTTAAAATATTTGAGAATTTCGACACTTGAATAAAGTATAATAAGTTAATCTTGTGAAATTATAATTAAGTCAAGATTTAGCCACTGACATTGAAGTTAAAAATTCTGTGATTTATATTTTTCTCCTAATGGGTATGAAGAAAAGAGGGGGGGGGGGGGGAGAGAGAAATGGGGTATTGACAGCTAATTATAAAAAAAAATTTATGTGTAAATATTTTTTTCTAAAACAATTTGTATTTTAAATGTTTACAAGCTGAAGAATTCAACATGTAAATAAGGAGAATAAGCGTAAGAAGTAAAACAGGTAAATTGACGTAAGCAAAAACCTTTTTACTACACATTTTACAACTTGCAACTTAATTTACTGTCAACAAATTTATACAATACAATACAATTCCAAGGGGGAGGGGGCAGAACGCTAAAGGTATCAAACTGCTTATTGTTATTTGCTGTATCCAGTTAGCATGTACCTAGAGGTTAAGGCAGGGAGTTACGTCACGCGGGCTTTATGGGAAGAGACATCCAATATTTCAGTGTGCTCCGAACCTCTCGGTTCGCGGGATCCACACACTACTTAGAACAGTCATAACTTAGAATTCTCAAAAAGCGACATACCTTAGAATTATCATAAATTAGAACGATCATAACTTACAAACACAACGCAGAAACACGCGATTTAGAAATCCCGTAACTTATCATAACTTAGAACTATCATTACTTAGAACTATCATTTCTTAGAACTATCATAACTTAAGAACTACCATAACTTAGAACTACCATAACTTAGAACTGTCATAACTTAGAACTGTCATAACTTAGAACTGCCATAACTTAGAACTACCATAACTTAGAACTGCCATGACTTAGAACTGCCATGACTTAGAACTGTCATGACTTAGAACTGCCATGACTTAGAACTGCCATAACTTAAACACTTAGAAACACAAACACCAAACCACATAACTTAAAAAACGTCGTAACTTCATAACTTAGAACTGACATAACTTAGAAACACACAACTTAGAACTATCATAACTTAGAAACACACAAGCGACTCTGTGCTCGTGCTAGGGGCTGGAGATGAACACGTGAACCAGGCCACGTGAGCGCCACGTCATCAGGTAAGTTTTGCAGTCACGACTAAACTTTACACCCTGCTCTTTCAATAATTGGCTGATGTTTTCTTCTATTCTAATGGTCGTAATTGGTGACGTTTGGAGTGTAGTGTTAATCAAGCATGTGCTGTTGCAGTCGTAGTTAATAAATGTTAAGTGTTGCTAATTATTAGTGTAGTATTTATTTTGTATTAACACTAATGCAGGTGGTAATATTTTCTGAGGCAGAAACTTCTTTACAGGTTTCTACGAACGGATTTACGGAGTGTTATATCAGTAAAATAGCAACTCTTATCTACAGCGGTAAAAAAATACCGTTAGCTGTATGTTGTTTAGGGATGTATTGTTATTGTGGTCAGCCATGCGTATACTCTCGCTGGAGTGCTATTCATTTCTCCAGCAGGCTATATTTTATAGTTATAAAATACGCAAGAACCATTCATACTTGACCATTAAGACTATCATATTATCGACGCTCCATTAACATAAAACATAAAAACATTTTTATTTTTAAATGCTGTCTTGTTAGAAGTATTTCAGAAATATGGGGCATTTTTTTTTCTAAAAAAACACCACAAGTGCGAGATATATTTTCATTTAACAGTGTGAACATTCCTATTTTGTGAAAATGTTCTACCTTTCAATACTGAACACCAGTGTGTCTCCTGCATTAACAAAATATCATCCCTAATACTAGATGAGAAGAAACCTATTTTAGGTGTAAATCATTATGTGTTATTATATAATTTCCTGGTTGTATTAATGGGATCCTAGTTTTTGTTGAGAATATTTTTCAAATACTTAAGTCGTTGGCCGATTGAGTTTCATCCGATTTTTTTTTAATTTTAATTTTTTTTTTTTTTTTTATGTCGGCACTCGAACTAAAGATTGGAGAGGTCCAATTCGAGTTATAAAATGGCTTCCCTCGTGGAAAAGACGTCGATAGCTGGAGAAAAAAATTTCGTGATGTGGCACGCGCCTCTTTCCCCTCCTGTACATCTGACTGCAGGTGGTGCGGACCGCATGACTTAACCTGGTGGTTGTAGCCTTTAGCCTGACTGACTTGGTGGTGCATGCCTTGCCTGCAGTAGACCTGCTTCTCTAGTGCAGGGATCTTACAGCATCACACTCCTTAAAATGGCCTTCATCTCCCGAAGGAATGTTTCAAGGCCTTGCGAAGTCCTTCTATTTACATCCTTAAAATTATAATATTTTGAACTAAAATTTTATGATAGGCTCTAGAAATCCTCATATAGATTTATATAATAAGAACTCAATTGTATTCATCCCCCCCCCCCCTTTTTTTTTTTTTAGCAAAAAGCACGTAGTCATTCCATATAAATTTGGTATCATTATAACAAATATTTATATTATTGCGTTAAAATTAAAATAATTTTTAATGAATTTCTATATTATTATTGAATATTTTCTGTTTTGATTGTTCGAGTATCGTGCAAAAACTGCTGGACCTTTTTTTTTTAGGAACTTTTTGTGTTTAAAGGCTTATGATTAGACTTAAAAACCAGTGTATATTTTATCTCGGTACGATGACGGGAGCCAGAGATGTAACAATAAAACTACATTCCTTTCACAAGTGCGACCAATATAAGGTGAAAACACCAACTTATATCACTATTATTATGTACCACGTACATAATCTAATTCTTATCACAATCAATAACTTTTTTCACGATTGATGATAACTTTTTTTACTACGCGATGTGATAATTAAAGAAAAAAGTAATCGCACGAGTGAAACACTAGTTGTTTCATATTTGCAAATGTTTGAAGATAATACAATTGTTACTTAAAAGTTCTTAGGTTTTTTTTTTTCCAAAATTTTCTAGAATCGTTTTTAATAAATTTTTGACGTGATAACGTCTTATAAATTCGATGAACGCCGGCTGCACGCACGAAAAAAATTGTCACGTTCCGTCTGAGCCGAGCGTGCAAGAACCGGCCAACCACCGTGCGAGAAAATCTTCTATAATATCAAACAGTTTAAGGCGGGCTTTTTAACTCATTGTTCGCGATTATATTTAAATTAAATTTGCAAAAACTGTAAATCATATTTGAAAATTAAAAAAAGTATGCAATTTTTCATCGATGTTTTCTTATGACGTTATCACGTAAAATTATCGCCCGTAAACCGCGACTTTACAGACAACCCCCCCCCCCCCCCTTTTTCCCCCCTTCCTTTTACCGCGAAAATTATACTGACCAGTGTTTTTGAATGCCTCCTGCAGATGTAAAACGCTTCTAACTGGGAAGGAGACTCTTCGAAATGTCCCAGCTGTAACATCTGTAAGAACCCTGCTTTGTAGATGCGCTTGCCTGTAGCTGTGCCTGCCCTGTAGCTGCGCTAGACGGCGCCAGCCCTGCAGCATGGGAGTGTGGCGATCTACTGAAGGAGATAGACGCTCAGCTGGTCCTAAGCAAGGGCTTCCTGCTGCCGCGGGCAGGTGGGTTGTTTGTTCCCTCGCGCAGGTAAACTTCCACACACACGCGCACACCTGCGAAACTTGCGTCGTTTATCTGCACGTTTGCCTGGAAATTTTTTATTCAACCAATACGCATTTGATGGCAATTTTCATTTTACCTTAGGTATAGTTTGGCACGTCTTGAAAAATTCAAGTTGAAGAACAAGAGACCAATTTATATATATATAAAAAAAACACGTGAGCGAGTCTTTTTAAACACTCGCCAGTGATGTGTAACATCTAAACTCTGAAACGAGAAAATTTCGCGTGTTCTCATGTTGCAAAAATTACACCCACAATACGAAACTCGGGACACAAAATTAAACGTGGGATTATTTTAAAACAATGCCGATGCGTTGATAAATATTTACGCAAATTATTGTGTTTTCGACTACGTTTCTTGATGCGAATCCTCGCCGCTAGAATTCGCTGCCGGTGCAGCTACGTCGACTATTGAATCATTTGATGATTAGATCGAAATTTTTAAACTATATAATGAAACGTCTCAAATAAAAGTGGGGAAAAAAACCGGCTTCGTACCTAATTTTCGACAAGAAATTTTATTAAAAATTCTGCCTGTATATATTTTTTTAAATTCATTAAACAGTTAACACAGCAAAGGTCCCCTTTGGCTTTGTGAACTTTGGTTTGCGTCATCCGCCACAGAAGGCAGCACCGTGGTTACACATTTCCGTTCTCCGGGGCTTCCATTCCATTCACGAAATTACTCCCACCAAATGGCTTATACCTAAGAGCTAAGATGTTACATATCAATAACAAATCTTACACGACCCAATTATTTGCAGTCTAGACGGAATGTTACCATTGAACAAAATATAAGTGTGTACAGTCTAGGCTGGTGCCAGAAAATAACGCAACTTTCGTAGGTTTCTAGCTATAGTAATTTAATTTATGTAAGGTAATCGTGCTGAATATGGCCCAGTGATCAAAATGTCCTGCCCCACTGGCCTCTACTGTGCTGGAATAAACCGTCTCTGCATGGGACCGCTACAAACATTGTACACATAAATAATCAATATATGTGTTAGTCAGATGGGCCATGTTCGGTACAGGTACCTTATATAGTGCTTTACAACTGAACTGAACACTTGGTATCAAACTTCTGACACTAATTCCTGACACTATTCTTGGGACTGCTAAAATTTTACTGAAACTCAAGCTTTTCCCAAATAACGACATATATTTCAAGCAAGACATTTCCTACAATTATCAGACCGAAAATAAACTCTTTATAAGTATGTAAAGTTTCCATCTTATCTTAGTCACTTTATGTACATAATATATATTAAAGTTAGAACTCTACTGCCATGCGACCTTAATGTGGCAAATGTAAATTATCGAGGTTCTCCATTAAGTGATACTGTTTTGTGATCCAAATTATGAAATGAAAATGTATTGAACTATATTAAAAAAATGTTTAAATAATTAATTTTAATGCTTAAAATTTGGAATAAGTAACACCTGGTTACCGTATAAGTGGACCTCTAAATTTCTCTAACTTAATGGCACAATTTGGTGCATTTGTCAAACTTGAGTAGCGTGGCTTGAGAAATGACATTGAAAATGCTAGTTGGTATACACAGGCTTCAAACTTAAGATGAATATAATGCATAGATTACCCCATAGTCATGAAATGTTACGATATAATGTAGCTGTGGGTCGTGGTACTGTGCCTAAGCCATGCTTTAAAAGGCGTGACTTGTAGGGTGGTTCAGACACGACCAGTGTGTTTACTAGCGTTCAGAACATTAGAAGAATATAATATACAGATGAATGTTACGTTTAAAGGATGCTGTAGGGGTATTTTTCTGCACGCTTGTCAGGTTTTAGAATGTTTTTCATGTTGAAGTTTACTAGCAGTTCAAATTTACAATTAACAGAGTCCATAGATGACTACGTAGGTATGAAAATTGTTTACGGTATAAGGACTTTGGGCATGGTTGCACTAGCAAGAGTTAACAGTCTGTGGTTTGTTGATGTTTACTAGCACTCATAACTTGTGATGAATATCATCAATAGATAACGATATATTAATGAAATTTTATGGAATAAAGCAACTTTGGGAATGGTTCTCTGCTCTAGCTAGGCTTTAGAAGGTGGAGAAATGGATAGTGGGAGAAATGTTATCACGACCAGTGTGTTTACCAGCGCTTCAATCTTAGGAACAGTAGAATCTAGAGATTACCTCATAGGCGTAGGGACCCGCAGGAAGAGGTAAATATGTGTTATGTAGTACCAACAACAATCTCCCCCCCCCCCCCCCCTAGTGTACTCTGAAGACCAGCATAAATGTGTTGTAACCCTGGTGCACAGATTTGAATAATCTCAAAGATGTGACATGTCAGGGCAGATCTCACGAGCAAGGCGTACTCGGTTGTTGATTAGCTGATCACACTGCAGGAAAACGTCGTGCACAGAAGGAAAAAAAAAAATGTTCTGTACTTTTACAAACAATTCCTTTGGAAACCAGTTACCAAGAAATAATTCGTAATATGCTACTACAAGAAAGATATTGTAACTTTGTAGGAAACACGACTATGGTTATTTTCTGCATATATGAAATACGTTTTTAGAGATATTTCGTATGAAAATTGGCGCATGATTTTGTATTTTAACTGTTGTTTCAGTCAAGCATGATTTTTTTTTTTTAAACCATGATAAAGATTATGGAATGGTGTGGTTCGCGGGGCGATTTTTACGTGACCAGTCGAGTTTTATCGATTGTGAACGAAACTGCACGTGCCACCGCAGGCACGTAAACGTAAACGCTACGGTTCGCGAGGTTTGCGGGCGCGGTGTCTCGTCGCTGGCGGGACACTTGTTTTCCGGCTCGAAGGGTAAAATAGGAGTCGTCTTACAGATCTTATTAAATCCAGAGCCCAACGTCTGAACTAGACTTGAAAAAAAACAGGTCCCCTCCGCTCTGTCCGACTAGCGGACCGCCAACTACCTACGCAACTCAGTGGACAGAGTTTCACACGAAGTTAACCTCAGGTCTCCGCCGCCCAGCAGGTACAGACCCAACCAGCACGCACTAACTTCGGCCTGCCACCAGACAGGCTTCAACCAACCAACTTTGTCACCGAACTGAGCCAATCCGGGTAGGAAAACCATGACCGACCCCCAGAGATGAATGGGCCTAGAGACCGGAAAAATTCGCGGATTCATTCGGCGATAGGCTAAAATTAAAATACATATACCTCTTAGATGATTTCGCTATTGGCTTACTGTTCATCTGGACGAATGTCAACCAGTTATAAACCCTCAACCAAAGAAGGATCGAATCACAGACAAACCAGCCGAGACGACTTACAAGTCGGCAGCCAATGAACTTGCATTAGGTATTTGCCCGAGTGTACAGGGGAATGTGCAGTCTTATCCTGAAGGCCATCGAAACCGCGAATTTTTCCTGTCCCTATGAATGGCACTACACACCCCTTCCGAGTACACCACTTAAAGCGGAGGACCAGGATGGTTCTTCAACCAGGGTGATCGGTGCAGACACCCCAGAAGCCAGGCGTGGTTCCCAACGACAGTCAACACAGAGCAGAACCGGACAGAGCGGCAGCTACAAAGACCCCAGGCACTACACAACCCTTCCATGGCACACCACTTAGAGCGGAGGACCAGGAGGATCTACCAATCAGGATGTGCAGGCGGGGCAGTGCGAGGCCAGCAGCACGTGTGGCCACGCGGGGCTATTTTCAGTCCTGTTTCCTGTTGCCCCGCGCCCGCCGAGTATAAATACCTCCTTCGGCGGCGAACCTGTTGACCGCACCACCGCCGCGTCGGCAGCTTGTAGCGTCGCAACCGTCATACCGAATGATAGAGACCTGAAAAATTCGCGGATTCATTTCGTGATATGCTACAATTCAAATAATTATACCTTAGCGCTGCTTCTGCAATTGGTTCACTGTTAATCTGGAGTAATGAGGGCCAATTAGAGACCCTCGCTCAAAGAAGTGTCCAATCATAGACACTCGGTCGAGACGACTCACAAGTCAGCAGCCAATGAACAGGTGGCATTTGCCCGAGTGTGTAGAGGATATTGGAGTCTATCCTGGAGGTCATTGAACCCGCGAATTTTGCAGGTCTCTACGAATAATATAGGGACCGGAAAAATTCGCGGTTTCGATGGCCTTCAGGATAGACTGTACATTACCCTGTACACTTGGGCAAATAACGTAAGTTCATTGGCTGCTGACTTATAGTTGTCTCATCTGCTGTTGACTTATAAGTCGTTTCATCTGGATTGTCTGTGATTCGATCCGTATTTGGGTGAGGGTTTATTATAACTGTTTGAGATTCGTCCAGATGAACAGTAAGCCAATAGAAAAATAATCTAAAAGGTATATGTATGTGAATTCTAGCCTATCGCCGAATTAATCCGCGAATTTTTCCGGTCTCTACGAATGAATAATCCCCGCAGAGGCAATGTGATGGCGTCCGACGTAAATTAGGCTCCGCCGTTGGAAAATTTTCCACCTTGAATTTACGAAGCAAGCTGGTTAAAAAAAATATCATCCAGGGATCTTCGTAAATTTAACGGACACTTGAGTTCACTTTCTTTGAACGCGAAACCAAAATAACATCAAAAGAATATTCTCGGCGTATCAACAAACCTGTCAAAAAACTTGTTTAAAACTCTCTTATTTGGTCCACATGCGTGTTTATCTTTGTTTGTAACGTAACATACAACTCGGAAATCAAAATACGGCTTGGTTTCTATGAAATTTCAGTTATTTGAAATTTCGAAAAACACTTCGTTTGTTTGAGGTTGATTCTTCGTCTAAAAGTCCCTAAATTTACGGTAATTTCTGTGTATATACAAGTACTGGCTGAACGAGACTGCAAGAATAAGAATTGCGTCTAATTGGCCACAATTAAATATTTTTTTTTTGTAAGTGGAACAGAAATATTCATCCAAACTTACATATATTGTAAATTTGTAGGTACATTTACATGAAAACAATTGTGTCACTACAAAATAGTGTTCGCAGTAGTACTGTCTTCAGATTTTTACCCGGATATTTATGATTTTGTGTTGTCCCAGTACCGCCAATATTTAATGCAATTACTAAATCGTTTACGGGAACATAACTTCACAAGCACTCCCATGAAAACGGCCAGGAGACTACTAAAACTTCCACAGAAACTCCCTGCCAGCGACAATGGATGCTTATAAGCAACCTGGCATAGTTATTCACACTTGAAAAGACACCTGAAAAAGTTTGTAAACACAATTTCAATCACAAATACTCACATAAAATAAATATGTTTTTAATTAAATTGATCAATATTTAATATAAATCACTAAAGTACATGATTTAAAAGAACATATATAATTTTTATATGTATGTAGCCGTTTTTCAACATGTAAATTTTTGTTGCATGTTGCGCGCTCATCGTAAAAATACACTCATCATTTTTTTATAACGCGCCTAAAGAATTAAAACTAAAAAAAATAAATCAAGACTGAGAAGAAGAAGAATGAGAAAAAAACGCAATATACAAGATTATTCATAGTATTTTTTCAGTAGTTTTGTGATAATATCATTGCTTCATAACGGTGTCTGCGGACAACTTAGCCTACACGAGCTGATTTACCCGTGCTTCACTTCGGAAGTCTACGGGCAGTACACTGTCGCACTTCTCATTAGGCCATGTGCGTGCCCCCATCTCGTGGTTACGCCACTGCCGCGTTCCGAGCGAAAGAAGAAAAAAGTTAATCTAATTTCGGAAGTCAAATCATGAAACGTAATATCATTAAAACTAAGATAAACGGGAAGAACTAACTGTAAATCAAAGACGCCAAATTGTTTTTTTTAAGGGCCTTCTATGGGAAATTGGCCCGGAAACATTTGAAAAATAGACTCTTAAAATCATAATTTTCAAGCCAACCATGAACTTAAAAATTTGAACTATCATTTTGCTAATTAATTTATGTGTTGAAAGTACAAAATTTAATGGCAATAAAATGGAAATAAATTATGTTTCGCGACAAATGCCTGCCCCTAGCCATGACTCACTCCCCTATCTTGACTCTATACTATAACTAGTTAAGGTGGGCTGAGCCACACGGGGTGCAGTATAGCGTACATTGAAAGTACAGGTTAGCAGCGGGACTAAAAGCAGGATGGTCCAGGAGAAGAGCTGCTCTGGGTAGAGAAGTTTCTACCGTGCGTTTGCTTACGTGCTTGGACACGAGGCGTGTATCCGCGTCTGGACTTTTTATAACCAGGGGCTATAACCAGGGGCTTTGTGCGCTTCTGGTCAACCGCCCCGGCTTCGTGAAACTTAGAAACAGAGAGAAGAATAATATTGTCGTGTTACTCAAATTTAAGTCAATTTAATTTAGATCTCGTAAGATTGTTAACAAGTGTAATCGATAGGGACCGGAAAAATTCGCGTGTTCAATGACCTGTAGGATGAACTCCATAGTTTTACGTACACTCGGTCAAATGACACACACTCATTGGTTGCTGTCTTGTGAGACGCTCCAACGTAGCAGCCTGTGATTCGATACAGCTTTGGTTGGGTGTTTCTCATTGGCTCAGAGTCATCCAGGTGAGTTGTGAGCCAATAGCAGAGGCAGCACTGAGGTATAACTATTTGTATTTTAGCCTATCGCGAAATGAACTCGCGAATTTTTCCGGTCTCTAGTAATCGAATTAAAATCGCGGGCTGGTGCGTCCGACCGCGCTAGATGACCGTGGCTACCTGTTGTAACATTTCCCGTCGACCTTCTGCTTAGGTTCTGTTTCGCCCCCCCCCCCCCCTCCCGGGTCGAGGGTGGGCGCGTGAGTCACTCGTCGCGGTGTTATATCCGGCAGTGGCGCGCTGCCTAGAGGGGGGGGGGGGAGGCCCCCATCCCCCGTCCTGGGACCCTTCCAGTAGTCTTCGGCGACACACGGGCTCTCTCACCCGCCTTACCTATAAGTAGGGACACCTGTATTTCGCGATTTCATTTCATGTCAAGGTATTTCTCAAAACACTGTAGCTTTTTCTAAGAGTCATGGCAAATTGTGAGGGTGCAGCAGTACGGTGACCACATTCTCATTGGCCCCGTCAAGAGCGGGGCGACACCTCTCACCGACCTCGGCCAGTAACAACAGGAAAAAAGCTACAGTATTTTGTGAAATACCTTGACACGAAATACAGGTGTCCCTACCTATAAGTAGAGACCTGAAAATTCACGGTTTCGATGGCCTTCAGGATGGACTGCACATACCCCTGTACACTCGGGCAAATAACGCAAGTTCATTGGCTGCTGACTTGTAAGTCGTCTCAGCTGGTTTGTCTGTGATTCTATCCTTCTTTGGTTGAGGGTTTATAACTGGTTGAGATTCGTCCAGATGAACAGTAAGCCAATAGCAAAATTATCTAAGAGGTATAGACTAGACTATGTGTTTGAATTCTAGCCTATCACCGAATGAATCCGCGAATTTTGCAGGTCTCTACCTATAAGTTGAGCTACACGGGGATATGGGCGCGTGTACTTACGTACGCGCGTTAGAAGTTACGCTTTCTTGGCGTAGTTAAAAAATATTTAATTTTGCATGCAACCGATTAATGGAAATAAAATAATGAAAGGACGGGAGTATTCAATATTTATATAAACCAGTGAATAAACTTTAATCGACATAAATTTTCTTTAATAATTAAAATCAATAAATCTGCCGAATGTTTAATTTAATTGAGCAATTTTAATTGTTCATGAAATAATAAAAGCGCACAAATATAATTTTTATTTGTATGTAGACCCCCCCCCCCTTTTTTTTTTTATTTTCATCCTGTAGAAATTTCGTTGCATGGTGTCCGCGCATCGTAAAAAATTCACTCTCATGTGAATTTTTTTTCATAACGCGCCTAAATAAGTATAACCTCAAAATATATAATTTGTGCTCTGGAGGAGGGGCTATCCACTCCGTAGTTGCCCGGCCCCCCTAGTGACGATGACGCCGCCTCAGTGGCGCCGCCCCCACCGCCGCCGCCCCCCACCGCCGCCTCGCTGCCATGTCACGTAGCGTCCTTGCTAATTGTCGTGGGCGTCAGGCCTGCGTGTCGGCGGGTGACCAGCGCTACGGCCCGCGCGCCGACCCACTGGCCTCGTTCCCGCAGACCTCACCAGCAGGGACTGGGAAAATTCGCGAGTTCTGTGACCTTCAGGATAGACTCCATGATCCCCTGCCCCACTTGGGCAAACGGCGCCTGTTGGTTGGGTGCTGAATTTTTGAGGTGTCTCAAGTGGGTAACTTGTGATTGGATACCTACTTCTTTGACTGACGGTCTCTAATTGGCCAAGAGTCCTACATATTAATAGTGAACCAATAGCAGAAGAAGCACAATGGTATGATTATTTGGAATTTAACATACCACGAAATGAATCCGCGAATTTTTCCGGTCTCTACTTCCTAGTTCTGCGCGTTCACATGGCAACCATATATCGCAAAATTCGATATTTTCAGGTTAAAAAAAAAATTCCATGATTTTGTATCGATATTTTTATACCGATATTTTTATATCTATATTTTTCCGATAGTATCGAATTTGAATAAAATCATATTTTTCGAGTAAAAAAAAACATTAAAATTACTTATAAATACATCAAGTCTATAACAATAACAAATCCACAAGGGAACAATCGTTAGCGCAGGCATACCTCATTGCAGTCTAACAAGCGAAAAGATTTTTTTTTTTTGCGAAAAATACCTACATGCCCCTAAAAATATACTGTGACAAAAAAAAATAATTTCCTGTCACTAAGAAGCAACTTCGCAACCTCAACAGATTTGGTATGGTTCATATTGGCAAAATACTGTATGATATCAGAAAAAGAAAACTGTATATTTCATGTCTCCAGTGTTGAAACATGATTAGCGGCATCCCAACCAACGAATGGAAAGAATTGGAAATAAATCAGTGGGGAAAGTGATTCTATCTTTCTCCGAAGATAAATTCTGCGTACACTCTTGCCAAAGTGCTATGTGCGAACGAGCCCATGCCACATCAGTGGCTATGGACGTAGTGTGATAATTTTTTTTTTCTATAGGACTGCCGAGTTCGGTCTCCTTGTTTCGACTGCGGAATTCCCGTTGTCTCAAAAAACCTCCTGTATGTTTATATACGTTTCTCTCTACGTGTCTAGGTTTCCTGTATGTTTAGCTACGGAAGTAACACTTAATGCAATTTAAGTTAAAAACACACCGATATACGCTATGTTTGAATAGTGGTTTGTTGTGTTTACTCCCACCGCACCGCTGAGAGAAAAAAAAAGGGGGGGGGGGAATAATGAGGGTTAAAAAAAGATTGGCTCTCTTGACTTTAATTAGCTGCGAACCATTTTGGTTTCCGACTCGTCGCTCGTAAAATACGAGTCATGACGAATGCTGGACTCGAGCCATTTAAAAAACGTGGAAGCCGTTGGTAAAAAAAAAAAAAAAAAAAAAACACAACTTTAAGGTCTTTGCCCTCCTAAAACCTTTGATTTTTGTTTTTATATTTTTTTCTTCTTAAAACGTGGCATGCTTGAATATATTTTAATAACCACGCATTAGAGTTACGGAGCGTAGGAAAATAACCGGTTAGTTAGTTACTAAAATGTTATAGCTAATGACATTTAATTTTTTTTTTGGAAACAATCTACTTACAGGGGGGATAACGGAATTGAAAGAAGCCACATTATGGTTTAACAGTTTCAAGGGCATTTCAATTTTATATCGGTAAATTTTCAAAATTCGTATTATTCGTATTCGTATTATTATTTGTAAATTTGTGCATTTACATGAAAACAACCGTATCACTACAAAATATTGTACATTTGTACAACCCATTGCTAAGGTTTGTTTTGCATTTATTAAATACATGAGATAATATTGAGTATATATTACGAATATTGGAGCATGATTTTTTTGTTTCAATTTATGTTTTATTCAAGCGTAATAATTTCTAAACCATGTAATATATGATAGAATATTCCATATTTGGACTTTATTTTGTTATATTATGCTTATTGTGAACGCAGTTAATACTGGAAAGATATTGGAGTTACTGGGACAGCAGTGTAGTGTTACAGTAGTTTTCATGTAAATGTACAAATATCTGTAATTTTACATGAATACTCCCGTCAAATTAAAAAATAATAATAATCATTCAGTGTGATGAGATCAAAATAGCGACCCTGATGTCAGAGCGGACTTTAAGCCCTGACTCAGTCGTTCCTCGATTTGCCCCTTCTCCAATACGTACGATAAATAGCTGAGACTTTTCATCCGTCGATCCACAAGTCCATCGATGTTCCAGCCAGTGGCGGTCCTAGATTGCGTGCCCCCAGGGCTCCCTCGGAAAATTTGAAAAATTCTTTCAGACAATTTTTTTTTTCAAGCCCACATAAAACTAAAATTTTGATGATTTTTTTTGCTAATTTATCTTCAAAAATTTGATATTCTTTCCTGATAAATTATCCTAGGGTCACAATCCTGTGGAATTTCGTAGTTATAAATGTGACAATAAGATATATGAAAGTTTTTTTCTAATGCGAAATCATGGAATTGGAATTTTTATTGACCATCGCTTTGGTTCGCGTGCTGGTGAAATTTTATTTTATTTTTTGCCAGTAATGTCATTATCTTAGCAGGACACCAGACAAACATGTAAGATACGAAATGAAGAATACCGGCGCGGGACTTTAGGCGATTGTCCTGGAAACGCCCCGGGTTCATCGATTTTGTTTCCAACCTAACTAAAACTAAGTGTATTTAGAAGGGGTCCGGGTTAGGGAGGGACCTAGGTGCGTCTCAGACCGAAGCCTATACGCCTAGTCATGCTGGGATCAGCCATGCAGGGAGAGGGTCGCATGCATCATGTGCTAGGAGGGGATTGGCCAGACATGGCAACGATTGGCGCCATGACTAACTCCCCTCACTCTTAAATCTAGACTATAACTAGAGATAGGTTGGGCCCAGGTAAAACCTGCATAGACAGAGGGAAAACCCTGGGCGCATTCATGCGGGATGCAAATTGGCATGCATTACGTGCAGGAATTTACAGGAGACAGAGGATGGTCTGGATGAAGTGTTGGACAGAGTAGAAAAGAATCTACCATGCGGGGGTTGGGCACTTGGACTCGTGGTCCGCTTTGAATTTTATTTGTATTTGGAATAATTGACCAGGGACGCAGACGCCCCTGGTGGTGAGTGGTTACACTGACCACTCACTCCGCCGCCAGTCAGCACAACATTTCACGAGGAGGGTCGAGTATACCCGAACCGACCCGAACCGACCCGAGCCGACTTGGAGCAATGACGATTCTTTTACGTTCCTAGTCGGCGGGGTCCCGTTTATGTATGTGTGCTTTTTTGCGTGTTGCTCAGTCATGACTTTATTCTGTGAGTGCCAGTACTCGTACGAGGGCCTGGTTGTGTATGCTCAACGTTGCGTAGTTCGCTCTGGCGTCGTCGACCTTGTGTGTATCTTGTGCTGGTTGTGGGCGAAAACCGTTAACCACATTATATATATATATATAATATGTATAATATATTATATATATATGCCACGCACGCGGCGTGCGGATCTTTAGAAGAAACAACGCGCCAACAGACTGGCGCCTGCTTACAGAGAAAATCATCTGCGAATGCGCTGAGGGTGTTTGAGTAGTTCTGATACCGCACTTCGGTTTTTAAACTGGTTGAAACGCACGTGTTTCAGAATTTTCTTTTACGCACGAAACATTGTGGTGCATATTCTTGATTGAAAGTACTCGAGGGACTTGCATCACACCCTTGTCTAAATTTCCCTGCTATCTGATGTCGCGGGTTACCATTTCAGATCCTATACAGTTGTCCTGTGACGACGAGGAGACTGCGCGCCAGTCCAGAGGAGACACCGCGCTAGAAGCACCAGCGAGCGTCGCTCTTATCATCCCGCCTCGCCGACACAGACACACCTCTGTATGGACGGCGCTCCTTGAGGCCACATCCGCGAGGCGGGAGACAAGGCTTTAAGGCTCGTGTACACGGATCAGTTCGAACTTACCAGTCGGAACTGTCGCGTGTGTAACATTAACTATGGGGACAAGTCAATATAATCTCTCGCTAACCCCGATAAACCTTTTGAAAATAACTTAATATGAAGATTATATGATTTGAAGATAAAACTATTACTAGATTGATAAATCTCCTATTATACCCTAACAGGGATTACATTTAGGAACGAAGCAATAGAAATATGCCTTTATTATTTATTGGAGAAATCTGTCGCGTGTGTAAGCGAGGATTGTGGGCTGATCAGTCGGAACTGACGGACTGACGAACTGATGGCGTCCTATCAAATTGTACTGTGGGCTCGAGAACCCTCAGTCCGAACTGCCGTGTGTGGGAACAGCGAATATTTTAGTCCAAACTGTCAGTCCAAAAATCAATCCATCAGTCCGTCAGCTGAGTGTCGTGGCATACATCCTTGTTTATACACTTTGGTTCCTATGCTATATTTTTCTTTCCTTTTTCTAACTAAACGTGCAACTGCAATTGCATAACATTCAAAGTTTTTTTTTTTTTTTTTTTTTTTCATGTTCTATGATGAAAAGATACATCCAAATCAACAGCAATCACAGCAGACTGATCGTGTGCGGGGAACGCTTCAGTTCAGTCCAAACTGTCAGTTCGGACTGAGCAGTATTTTTTTTCCAAACGGATATTTACTAGGCGTAATGCAGTAGCGGTAAAGTGCCGCGCAAGTGCGCGCAATCACCGGCGCTCGGAGACAACGTTTAGGAAACAGGGAATTCGTGACTCAACAACAGATGCAAGAAAAAAAATGGTGCGCGCGTACTTACGTACGCGCGTTAGAAGTTATTTTTTTTGCTAACTTTAATTTTGCATGCAAATGACATAAATAAAATATAAATATGGTTAGTAAAGTATTATTTCAATAAATCACAAAAAAAAAAAAAATACTTATACATACTTGAAAATGTTTACAAACGCAATCGATATCACTGATGTTCATTCAGTAAACGTTTATGGGCGTGTATTCAGTATCAATCACCAGAGTATAAGATTGAAAAGCACACACACAATTTTAATTTAAGTGTAGCTTTTTTTTTCTTCTTTCCCATCGTGTGAAAATTTCGTTGCTTCTTGTGCGCTCGTCGTAAAAAAAAAATATATATATATCACTAAATTTTTTTTTTCCGTAACGCGCGTGAAGAAGTTAGCAGGGATAGTACACAGGGATGTGTGGTTCGTAGCGACGACGACGAGAGAGTGGTGAAGGGCAAGGGATGGGTAGGGAGGGGCGACGCGCCGTGGACACCCCTGCGCCTGGGGCTTGGCTCGGCCCGCGCGCCGCAGCTGGCGGCGAGGCGGCACCCGGCCGTCCGCGGGCAGTCCGGCCGCCGCGTCGCCCCGCGTCGGTCCTCCTGCGGTACCTCCGCCGCCTCCGCCGCCGCCGTCGTAGTCGTCGTGGCAGCCATGCTCGTGCAGTCCGCCGTCCCGGCGCCCACCTTCAAGGCCAGCGCCGCCGCAGGTGAGCTCCCCCCCCTCCCCTCGCCACCCCGCCTCCACCATCCCCTCCCGGCCCGATGGGAGACCTGAGAGATGCACGTAAAAGTTCTGCCATTTCCCGATTGCACCCGAACACAATTCACCTTCGGCCAACTTCGGGATTTGTTTTTTTTTATTTTTTTTTGCGCATCAAAAAAAATGAAATTCAATTATTAAAAAGTTGTCGGTTATAGGCTAGCTACATTAAAAAAAAACTTTTGAAAACACTACGGACGGGTTAGTTAGGTTAGTATATGGCTACATTAAAATAAACAGACAAATATAAATAAACCCCGAGGTTGGCCGAAGGTGAATATTCGGGCGTGTTCGGGCAGGGACGGAACTTGATGTACATCGTAGGCTTCCCCCGGCCCGACGAGGTAGCACCACTCGGCGGAAGCGTCTATGCCGAAACTCCGGGGTTTTTTCACGTCAGAACTACCGTCTTTGCGGAAAACTTCCTTCTTGACATGAATACGTCTTTAAAATTGCTTCCACAGCGGGAGGCAATTTAAAAAAAAAAAGAATGATAACAATTTGGTGTTGCAGCAACACATCTATCATCTCCGTCCAAAAAAATTGAATTACACCGCTGGATAGCTAAAGGATCAAAGAATTCGTTCCGCTAAAGTGAGGACTGTGACGCATCGAAGCGCGGTGGAGGGATGAAGCGCCGCCATTTTGAGAGTCATTTTTGGCTGCGTTTCGAGAGTTTCCATTTAGTATAAACATTTGACTCGGAGAAGCTACGACGTTCGTTTTATGAGTTTTCAATCGTCAGCTCTCGTCAAAATCTATCGATCGCATGTATAAAACATTAGTGTAAAGTTGTTGCAGTGAATATATATGGTGTTAAAATAAAAAAAAATAATTAGCGTATTTTATATTATTGTGTAGGAAATATTACCTGTACGTACACGTATTCACGTGCAACACACGGTCGTGTCCATGACACAGCCACGCCCCGTTCTGCCTGTGACTTGCATTGCAGGCCAAAATATCGGCAAGTATACCACACACGAGCACCGTATTCAGAGGTGGCTTGTGTCGTTTTAAAACTCTCCGGACGGCGCCCCCCCCCCCCCTTACTTGTGAAGCCAACAGATTTACGCCCCTTGGCCGCAGGTATTTCTCGCGCCGGCGGGGTTCCTTCCTCGTGATTAGCGGCCGACTTGTAGCAACAGCTTCTCTCGCAGTCGATAAGTAGAGACCGGAAAAAATTCGCGTGTTCAATGACCTCCAGGATGAACTCCATAGTTCTACGCACACTCGGTCAAATGGCACCCACTCATTGGCTGCAGTCTTGTGAGACGTCCCAGCGTAGCAGCCTGTGATTCGATAAAGCTTTGGTCGGGTGTTTCTCGTTATGGCCCAGCGTCATCCAGGCGAGTTGTGAACCAATGGCAGAGGCAGCACTGAGGTATAACTATTTGTATTTTAGCCTGTCGCGAAATGAATTCGCGAATTTTTCCGGTCTCTATCGATAAGTGTTGTCGGCTTCGCGCGCTGGATGGCTGTGACCCTGTGTGCCGACAGCGGGCAAGAAACTGGAAGAAACTCAACGCGGACATCGAAACGCAAAACTATGCCACACCACTATAGGCTCCCAAGTCTCTTCGCGGAAGAAAAAAAAAAAAAAACACGCCCCTGTTTTTTAACTGTTCATTCAAGCCAGTGGAATTTTTTGCAACGAGCTAAAACTGGCGATGCTATCCAGCAGCCTGTGGAGAGTATTTTTAGAGACCGGAAAAATTCGATGATTCGCATTGCGATAAGCCTAAAATTAAAATTCTCATACCTTAGCGCTGCTTCAGCGATTGGCTCACGGGTTATCTGGATGACTCTGGACCAATGAGAGACTTTCAAGCAAAGGGAGAATAGAAGCACAGACGTTTCACAAGTCAACAGCCAATTGGAAGGGGAAATTCATCCGAGTGTATACATATAACTGTGGAGTATATGCTATAAGTAATTGAAGCATTGAATAATTCCGGTCCCTAACTATTTTCCAAATCATAAATTTTATTATGCCATAACAAGGCCGAACAAAAATTTTAACAAAAAAAATTTGTATAAATAATTTTATACTAGATAATTAAATAATTATGATGATAATCTTTAAAGGAAGAATTTTTTTTTTAGTAAATCTGTATCGCGATGATTTTGTTACGATGTCACCGTATGATGCATTAATACAAACAGTTCCCAACTCCCGCCAGAATGGCGCATTTCTCTGCTCTCAGTGGTTGTTGCGCCATGTGTCCGTAACAGAAATAACACACACACACACACACACCTACACACACACACACACATACATATATATATATCCCTCTTTTGAGCTCGACTTCTCTACCAACCAAGCGAACGTTCTGAGTGGGTTTTGAATCCAGTAGGTTCGAAAAGATGGCGGTAAAGCCTCTTGCACTCGCCTTACTGTTGCTGTTATTATTATTATTATTATTATTAATTGCGAATCGCAACGGCAAACTCACCGCGCGCGTTGCGACGAACAAAAACAAACGAATATAAAGTGTCTTGTCATTACATGCACAAAAAAAATGACAGTCATCAATGCTTGAAATTTTTTTTTTTAATCGTCATGTTTGAGGTGAACCTGTTTAGTTCAACCTTAACATTAAACTGATATCACCTTGCAGGATCACATTTAGGAGATTTCACGAATAAATGTAATAAACAAACCCTTAAAAAAACACGCAGTTATGATTGTATTACCAACGCAGGGACGTGGAGAGAAACTAAGGGGTCAGGAAAGGGTGTATACAGGGAGGGGCAGCTACCCCTCGATATACCCCCCCCCCCCCCCAAACCCAATTACAAAGTGTGGAATAAAACCTGTAATTAGTAATGTTGTCACAAATGATATATGAGATATTCGAATATTCAATTATTTGCCTTGTTTTGTTTTATTGTGCTCATTAAGGTGCGCAGTAATACTGGAAATATATAATTCAGGTAACGGTCTAGAAATAACACAAATCATAAGATGGGCGGGTAAGAATCCGAACCCAGTATTACTGCAAACACTATTTTGTGTTTTTTTCTTCATGTAAATGTACAAATAAACAAGTAAATATTACTGTTCCATTTACAAAAGAAAAAGTAGTCTTTACTGGGTTGTCCATGACTTGGCCCTATTTCGGTTTTTAGGGTTTCTCATTGCCCCCACAGTTCTCGTAGTTTGAACATTAACGTATCGCGAAAATTGATCCGCGAATTTTTCAGGTATCGTATCTTCTCCTCTTCGGATGGTTGGCGGGGGGAGGGGGGGGGGAGGGATAACTACTTCGGTTGCCAACTGGGCCAAAATGTGTCGCGCGGCAAGGCAAGGAGTGAAGTGGTGAATCCACCACACGTGTGCTTTCGCACTGCGCACACTCCCGGACGCAGTTCGGACGCACTTGGACGCACTTGGACGCGGTCGACTCTCCAACCCACGACGTCCGTATTCCCTCCCCTCTACCCCCCCCCCCCTCCCACAGTACCCCACGTATGTGTCGCTGGGTCAAGGCCTGCCCCTGCGGCGCAGTTCCGAAACTACCCGCACCACACACACGGCGGTCAGGCATCCACGGGCGAGCGAAGCGTAGAATGGTCGACATTCATTGCAAGTCCGGGCCGCTTCCAGATGTTTCTCTGCTCTCGAGTGGACATCAGATACAGGCAAAGGCGTATCCAGCTCTACAAGGTCGGCGGAAAAGGGGGGGGGGGGTGGGAGGCGGGAGTCCGGAGTCAGGAATTCAACCTCTTTCACGGGGAGGATGATCTTACGGGCGTATATCCTGTTCACAGGTCATTATTTTATATTTACGTTCCACACTGTTTAACTTGACGACTTTTTGAGTGGTTGAACTTTCACTATATATATATATATAAATAAAAGAACAAACTTATTTTTTTTTTTTTAACTCATAAACCACAAGACCAAAAGGAAAAGTGTGTGTGTTTTCTTTAAGCATTTATTAATGACATTTAGGTTTGGCGAGTTTATTCTGTTATGCACACTGTAGTACTGTCACAGTTTTTCTTTTATTTTAGTATTTTAACAATATAGGCTATTTGTGCAAACTCTTTGGTAGGTATTAGAATCATCAGTGGATAAATTGATTTAATAAAACACACACACACACACACACACGCACACACATATGCATAATTTGAGTGTGGTGAGAGCCAAAATAATTTTATATATATTAATATATATAATTTTATACATAATTTTGTATATTATAATATTATAATATTATATATTATATAATATATTATATATTATATAATATATAATATATTATATGATATATTTTATATATAATTTTATATATATAATATATCGCGTACAGTGATGTGAGGAATATCACGGGAAACAATTTTGTTATCAGAGTGGAAAACATTTCGTGAATTGATTCCACGGCAGTTTGGAATTCAAAAATCTGTTTGTTTTGCTTCTGCCTAAAAGTAATACCAGACTGGGGCGCTGGTCGACAGCCAGTGAACTCAGTAGCATCGGTTCTGATGTGTGAATGAGAAAGGGGCCCGCCTGGTCAGAAGCGTGTTTGTGTCTGTGATTGCTGGCGCTTCTAGCACAGCATCGCCTCTAAGCGCAAGGCTCTGGATCGAATCGCGCAGTCTTCTTCTCTTCTTGCGAGATCTGAGCGGTGACCATCAACATAACTTCGCGGATAAAAATTAAGATGAAGGTTGCAATGCAAGTCTCTGAGTGCTTTCAAGATTTTTTTTTTTTTTACTGGGAGTTTCATGACTGAAAAATTAATCTTGTTTTGGCCACTTTCCCCCCTCCCACCTTTTCTGAAAAACACATTTTAAAAATAATATAAGGAAACATATCTACTCATCCGCCCTCAGCGTTTTATTTAAACGCTTTTCGTTAGCAGACCCCGCTCGTATATCTTGAGCAGTTTTAAAATCACGTTTTTTCTTCTTTTTTTCCCCCCAGAAGTTCGCGCACCGCGTGTGAGCGCGGGCAGGCGAGCCTTGAGGCTGGCGAAGTTACATTTACCGGTCCCGGGTAATCAGGGGAAGCCTTCTTTTTCACAGACGAGAGAGAGAGCCAAACGTCCGATCGTGCATCTTCGGTTTTTTAATTTTTATTTTATTTTGGACAACTCATGATAACTAATTGGTCAATTAGGTTAGGTTAGCTACATTATAAATACTTTAAAACATTGCGGACGGTTGATTTGGTCAGGATAGCTGCATTAAAGATACATACTGTGAAATCATGTAAAAGGTTTCCTAGCCCTGGATAGCTACATGTTAAAAAAGTTATTTGCTAAGCAACCATAAAATGATTTTACAGTAATTTTTAATATAGCTATACTTACCTAATATAACCAACCATCCACAAAGTTTTAAAGTATTTAGCTATAACGTAGCTAACCTATCCTAATCGACCGCAAAATTTAATGCCACACCGGTTTATACAATGAGATAGAACGGCGTGTGACGTATGAGCAAGCTACATCCCAAATAAATACACCTGTTGTGGTACGGAGGGGAAAAAAAAGCGAGCATGAACTTCGGGGAACTTCGGGTGTGGTTCTCTCGTCTGTGAAATGAAGGCTTCCCAGTAATAAGTAGTAGTAATAATAATAATAATAATAAATGATTGGGATTGTCGGGACCTCCGGGCGAGGACCTGAGGACATCGGGGAACGCTCGGACTGCAGCGATCGCGCTGACGGCTGCTCTGGCGGGTTCTCCCCCCCCCCCTCCCTTCTCGTAAACGGGCGGAACGCTTCTTTGACCTCTGACCGCCGCGCCGGAAGTGGCACCAAGAGTCGTTTCATCCCCCCCCCCCCCTTTCTCCCCCCCTCCTCACTTCATCACCTCCTCTCTTCTCCCCTGGAAGAATGGGGGAGGGAGAAGCGGGCCGTAAACAAGCGGCGCTCTTGTGGCCTGATTACGCCGACCAGCCGCATGGCGGCGCCTGTGTCGTCGAGAGTCACTGCGCTTCCCCCCCCCCCTTCCTGACCCCCTTGTACTTCCTTCACACCATAGGCTGCGACCTCTGGCCAGAGAAGTAGCCCTCCCTTCCAGGGTTCAATAATAAAAAAGGCTTCCAGGGTTCAATAATAATAATAATAATAATAAAAACAAGCGAATACTGAATTAAAAAAAATTACAGAACTTGGCTGCATAAGGTTAGGGAAAGATAATTTTGAAGGACTTATTTTTAACCCTATAGTGGGTTTACAATAACGTATTTCCTCGCCATTATAGCCCGACATGCCTCGTACACTGAAACGTCAGAAGTTATGTTTGTTTTTTTAAGTAGTCTATATTGAATGACGGTTTGCTAACGTGTAGCTGTATGTCTTTCATACAAACATTGTGTTTAGTGTAATTAGTACTTGTTTCAACGAGATCATTAAACAATTGACTTAAGAAAAAAATTATTAAAACCATATTAAATACATAACAAAATTTAAAATGTACAGTTTTCTTCGAACGGAGTTCTAAAAGGTTACTATTCCTTGAGATGTAAGTGTTACGACATATTATTATTCTTTTTAGATTCAATCGTAAAGAAAATTTGATCATAAAAAATTGGTTGTCTGTAAAGTCGGTTTACGGACGATAGTTTAACGTGACAACGTCATAACAAAACATTGATGAAATGATTGTATACATTATGAATAAAATTGAATCATTTTTATTTTAATAATAAAAGAATAAATACTTGAAATTATACTAGTAATCAGATTTTTAAAATGCAAGAATAATTAACCTTTATTGCCGAAATTGTTGTTGTAATAAGCAATGAAAACCACATTAACTTTTCACTTCACTTTATAAACAGTCAAGTGGAAGAAAGATAGATGCGGCGCAAGCGTTCAATGAGCGTAACGGGACACAGCGTAACGGAACAATGTGCGTAACGGGACACTTTCGTGCGTGCAGCCGGCGTTCATCGATTTATTAGACGTTGTCACGTCAAAAAATGATATAATGGTCATAATGGATCCCATCCTTCACAGAATCCTGGCTACGGTCTTGTTCTGGCCAACGTCAGGAGACGGCATGCTATGACGTAGTTGAAGTCACTTTATTTATTTTTTACCTCACCATCGCCATGTCTCATCTTGATCACGTCTGATTGTTGTTTTGTAAGCTAGAATGAGAATGTATGTCGTTGAAACTCAGTATAACGTTTACAAATTGGGGGGGGGGGGGGGGGGGGGAACTGCGCGTCAGCCAGTCTTTTGAATGTCCGGCAAACTTAGCCTACACGAGCTGATTTACCCGTGCTTCACTTCGGAAGTCTACAGACAGAACACTGTCGCACTTCTCATTAGGCCCTGTGCAGGGAAGCCTTCATTTCACAGACGAGAGAACCACACCCTAAGTACCCCGAAGTTCATGCTCGATTTTTTTCCCCTTCGTATCACAACAGGTGTATTTATTTGGGATGTAGCTTACTCATACTTCATACGCCGTTCTATCTTATTGTATAAACCGGTGTGGCATTAAATTTTGCGGTCGATTAAGATAGGTTAGCTACATTATAAATACTTTAAAACATTGTGGATAGTTGTTTATATTAGGTAAGTATAGCTACATTAAAAATACTGTAAAATCATTTTATGGTTGCTTAGCAAATAACTTTTTAATATGTAGCTATCCAGCGCTAAGAAACCGTTTACATGATTTCACAGTATCTTTAATGTAGTTATCCTAACCAAATCAACCGTCCACAATGTTTTAAAGTATTTATAATGTAGCTAACCTAGTTGACCATTAGTTATCATGAGTTGTCCAAAATAAACATTCACGCACACACGGCAAACGAAAAATATGGCGGCGTACAAATAAATACCGTTGCCTTGTTTATGGTCTTTCCTTTTATCAACACCGCCATATTTATTTACAATGAACCAAAAAAAAAAAAAAAAACCGAAGATGCACGATCGGGCGTTAGGCTCTCTCGTCTGTGAAAAGAAGGCTTCCCTTTAACGCACCCGTCATCCTGTATCCAGTAGCCTCCTGCCTCCGACCAGCCCTATACTACACTTCTACAATCATATTCCATTAATAATTACCTAAATCATGTACTTTAATATGTTGAGACGCACGTTCTGTTCTACCTGAAACACTAGGAAGTTTATTTTGCTACCGTTAGAATGTCCGCACTGGGCACATGGCTGTGCGATCTTTTGGAAGTAGGCGACGTAATGTTTTTTTTTCTCTCACAAAAATCTTGTTGCTCGAAAGATGATTGATTAGCTTTTTGAAGTACATGCTAATAACCATTTAATTCTTCCTTTTTCTACTAATGTCCATATTCCTAACTTAAAAGTAGACACACGAGGAAGATGAACACAAAAAAATGCTGGCACGGGCAGACGTATTCAGAAGGGAGGGAGGAATGGGTTTATATAAACACCCCTCCCACCATAAATCCTAAGAAATCATTATAAAAAATCTCATCATCTATCGTTCCCAGCAACAAAAGGAAAGAATTATAAATGGAACAGCAGACAAAGAGGTTCTCTCCCCCCCCCCCCCCCCCTCCTGAAATGAAGGTCGCATATGCTTCACGATATCTACCAACATTTCAAAATAATGATTTGAGCCTACTTTGTTATTTACTAACTGACGCCGTAAAAAAGTTGAAATATGGTACTTGCGAAGACAACGATATATTCTAACTGTGTTTAATCAGCTTGAGTACGAAAATTTGAGCAAGTGCCATTTAGTCACGTGTATAATTGAAATGTGGGTCTACCAAATGAATTCAAATATAAAAAGTGGTCGGTTAGGTTAGTTACATTAAAACACTTTAAAACACTATAGACGGTTGGTTAGGTTGTGTAGCTACATTAAAATAAACAGAGAAAAATATATATATAAACCCGAGGTTGGCCGTGTTCGGGCAGGGACAGAACTTGATGTACATCTTAGGCTTCCCCTACCAAATACCTACGTCAGTGACAGAGATGACCTTGTATCCATGGACGTTGGGTTCTGTGCGTACTCTTGGGATCACGGCCTCCGGGTATGTACTCGAGCCGCGGCTAATCGCGTGGCCAGTGCAGTGGTGCTCGACGAGATAGGCCGCAGATAGCAGCACAGTCGCCGATGGCGTCGGCGGATCAGATGGCAGAGATAGCTTCCCGCGCGCGGTCGCCGGAAGCCAGCGAGACGCGCCGCGACGGACAGCTGTTTCCGGCCGGCAGTCTGTGGAGCGTCGCAGCTTCCGCAGGTACCTCAAGAACCAGACGACATCGAGGGCTCCGCCTACCCCGGGTACACACACGCGGTGCGCAGATCTTCAGGAAAAAACAACGCGATTTCAAAACTACTCAACATATCCGAGTGAGGTCTGCTTACGAAAAGCATTTAAGAGTTCGCTGAGGGCCGAAAAGTAATTTTGATTTCGGATTACGTTTTTAAACTGTATTTTTTAGAAGAGTTAAAATGGCTGAAAGGCTTGTTTTCGGAGTGATTTTTAGGCGTAGAATAACTGGTACAGATTCTCGAGGGAACTTAAGGGACTTGCATTATTACACCTTTAACTGCATTTCTCCGCAATGTAATGTTACGGCCACCGCTCAAATTTCACAGTCATCCTGTGACGACGAGAAGACTGCGCGCCAGTCCAGAGGAGACACCGCGCTAGAAGCACCAGCGAGCGTCGCGCTTATCATCCCGCCTCACTGACACACATACACCCCTGACGAGGCCAAATTCAGTCCGGCCGTGGGATAGGCATTTACGTGCAAAACAAATTCTCGCGCGATTTCCACAATTTTTGTGATAACAGCGTCAAACAAAAACCGTGTTGTAGATTTTGAAGACCTCAGTAGTGCTATAGCTTCAAAAGTTTTAATTTTTTTTTACTTCAAGATGGCGATATATTGTGATATAATATTCACAGTATCATAGATTTCAGGCTGTTCATTTAATCGCTTAAACAGCTATACTACCGCCTTGACTGAGTTGAATTCTTTAAAAAAAAGTCAGCGACGCTGATACTCTATCTATAAAAACAAAGACACAGCGGCGTTATTTGTAATGGAAACATTGAGGACGCGAGGCTCCAGCGCATTGTTTTGGGCGACATCTTCGCACGAGAAGTGCAACTGCTCGGGCAACGATAGTTTGTTTCCCATCAACCTCCAAAAACAAACTTTCGATTAATTTCATCCAGATAGGAAACTTACCAACAGCCACAGGTAGGCTACATAACATTGTAACTGCACTTAACATTTGTCTGGCTCACCTAAAGCTTTTTATAACTTTCGCTAAATACTTTCAGTGAGTTACGATGTTATGGTTCGTTGGAAAACGAACGAACTTGTAAGACGTAATCCGCAGTAAATTGAAAATTGACACACTTTCAATCAGGCTCTGAGGTACAGATATTTGAGTGGCGTATAATTGTGCCAGTCGTATTTCGCGGAAAATTGAATGTAAACCAGATGGAGTCATGGAACGAGTGTTTTCACAATTGCGTCTAAATCCCGGTGCGCAATCTGATAAGTAGCTGAGCAACGTGCCTCACCGCCTTATCTTCACGACCACGCCGTATAGAGATAGCGGCGCAGCCTTTTCAGTCACATAGAGTCGAGTCGCTCATAGACCAGTCGCTTAGTCGGATAGTGGAACTGACCTTGCTATTAATAATAACACAGGGAATACAGAAGTAGCCATAGGCGACGCGGCCTCTCACACAGTTGAAATTTAAACACCTAAAATAACATACTGCCTAGACTGATATTTTCAAAAAAAAATTGGTTGTCTGTAAAGTCGGTTTACAGACGATAGTTTAACGTGTCAAAGTCATAACAAAACATTGATGAAATGATTGCATACTTTTATGAATAAAATTGAATCATTTTTATTGTATTATCACTATTTTGTATGGATACAAAGAAGGAGTGAAATGAAATCTACAATTTAATTGATACATTTACTTTTATTTGCACTCATTAATTCAAATATGTTTATTGCTTTAACGAAGAGATTATTTTAACTTTAACTTTTATACATGTTTGCTATTTAACTTCTTCCAATCTGTGTTATTCTGTTAAAGGATAGGACGATGATAGGAAAAGTAGGAAACGAATGGGAGTGTTTGAAGTTTAATGTGCCTCTAAAAAGTCAAATCGATGGTTATTCCAATCGAGTGGAAGAGAGATAGATGCGGCGCAAGTGTACAATGAGCGTAACGGGACACAGCGCAACGGGACAATGTGCGTAACGGGACACTTTTTCGTGAGTGCAGCGGTGTTCATCGATTTATTAGACGTTGTCACGTCAAAAAATCCCCCCCTCCCCAACCCCCGTTCAAAACGCCTCCGCCACAGAACACTTAAAATAACTCCAGCTACACAGCACTCCTTGTCTTTGAGACAACTCCTACTTTGTTACGTACTAGCCGAAATACCCGGCATTGCCCGGGCTAAACACATCATAATACCTATAAGGAAAATTACTACCGAGTTTCAAGTCTGTAGGACATACACTTGAAAAAAACGGGAAATTTTTTATTTTAAAGTCCCATTGATTGTATGATCTATGCACATCAAGGTTTACGCGTCAGAAAAAAAACCGGGACGCCGATATCCAGTCTTCATTTAGTGGGAAAGCAAGTAATCCCTAGACAAGACGTGACGGACGCACCAAACGATAGCGCATCACAAATTCAAGGCAACGCCATCTATTTACGAAGTTGTAAACTAAACTGTTATTAGTTTCTCTAGTTCGCTGTCGGCCGCGAGCTTCACTAAGCGGACGGGTTTTGCCAAGGAGAAGGATAGGAAGTTGCCAGACCTTACCATATGACCGTGTGGCAGACATAGAGAAATGACGCGAACTCACTGTTTGTATGTTAAATGATCTACCCCCTATGATTTTCTATCATAAAACCGAATTTATCCCTTTCGCATTTATAATATTTGTAGGGATTTACGATCACTGAAAATCTTCTGCCACATGTGGAATTTAACGTTGTCATAACAAGTGAAAAAAATGTATTATTATTATTATTATTATTATTATTTTTTACAAAAAAGCCACACAAGTTAATAGTTGCGAATAATCTTTATGTTTTTACAACATATTTCTATAACTTTTACAAAATTTTACTGGTCTCCGCGTTTACGTCCGTGTTCAGTTAATCATATATTTCAAAGTAACAATCTGCCCGTTTGTAGACGTTCAAACGAATTTTTTAAATGTCAAGTTTTCACTTTTAACGCGCTTGGCACATGTGTATAGGTGTGAGTGTGTGTAGACGTGAAGTACGCAGAATTTTATCGGGCGGTGGTAAGGGGAGGAGGAGGAGGTAAATAGAACCACAATGCCCTCTGCTTGCTTTAAAATTATTTCCTTTAGTTGGTGGGAATGATAAATAATTTTTTTTATTTATGATTTAGGGGTGGGGGGATGTATCCCCAAAAATCATTTTTGATGATTTCAGGAAAGGGCGGGCCGTTGAACATAATTTTTATTATGATTTCGGGGGATGGACATCATATTTTTTTTTTTATGATTTTGGCGGGGGATAAACAATCTTTTTTTTTATTATTTCGTAGGGGGATGAACATTTTATTATTATTATTATTTTTTTGGGTTTTGGGGGCGATGGACATCATAATTTTTTTATGACTTCAGCGGGGGATGGACATAATCTTTTTTTAAAATGATTTTGGGGGATGGGAAATATATATTTATTTTTTTATGATTTCGGGGGATGGAAAATATATATTTTTTAATGATTTTGGCGAGGTAAGAACATAAAATTCCTTTTTTTTTTTTTTTTATGATTTCGGTGGTATGGACATCATAATTTTTATTATTTGAGCGGGGGATGGACATAATGTTTTTTTTTTATGATTGCAGAGGGGGATGAACATAATATTTTTTCTTAATGATTTGGGGGGCTGGGCAATTTTTTTATAAGGTTTTTGGCGGGGTATGAACGTAATTTTTTTTTTTTATGTTTTCGGAGTGGGGATGGACCTATTTGATTCATGATTCCTGGGGGATGTAACCCGCCCATCACCCCCACGCTGTCGTGCGCGTGTGTGCCGGGCGGTGGCGCAGGTGGTAGGGATAGCAGCTCCCAGGAGCCCCGCGCCCCAGCACACACGCGTGTATTTATAACGCGGCGACCTACTTTGGGCAGCGCGCCCGCCTGGGCCGGTGACGAGACACCGGACACCCGCTGTCCGCTCCACTCCGCTCCACTCCGCTCCACTCCGCTCCAGGGGGAACACCCCCACCAGGGGCGCTTGCGTCCCTGGTCACTAAATCCAGTACTGGACAAATAGCAAAGCGGACCACGAGTCCAAGTGCCCAACTCCCCGCATGGTAGACTCTTTTCTAGGGCTGGGCCGATCACTAAATATGCCGATCATTCCGATACCGATCATTTGCGCCGATGACCGGCGCCGATCATTGCCGATCAGACAAATGAAAAATTATATAGCTTGTTTGATGTTAAAAATAAAAATCTAAAAATTTTTTTTTAATGAAATGTTACCTTATGATAACTTACCATTTATTTAACACTTCTGACAGAAACAATTTGTTCATTGGTTTTTAAAAATGAACAATAATATAATGTAAGCTAAGTATTTCCTATTTCTACTATTTCTAGACCTTCCCACCCCACAAGCCAAAGTACCCATACAACACTTTTCACAGGTCTTGAAAATAACAGCTTTATAATATCTACAAAAGATTTTCCAAATAAATAACTAAACGCTACTGCAATACTAAGAGTGCAACACAATATGCAAAACACAAATTCAGTGACACACATGGTAATTAATGATGAATTGTTTTGAAAATGGTAAATATGTAGTTGGGCGGTATTTGCGAAAATGTTTTTTAAAAATCCGAAAATACCTTTATTAGATGCTCTTTCACTTCCTCTTTTCAAAACAACCGGCGGAGATAAAAAATTCAAAATACTTTAGGAGATATCGAATTTCTAAATTTCATCATATGTAGTTCAGCGGTATTTCCGAAAAAAAATGTTAAAAATCCGAAAATACCTTCATTATATGCTCTTCAACTTCCTCTTTTATCTAAAACTTTTTTGAAGTGAAAATTTCTTTCGGCGCACCGCGCGCACATTTTTTTTTTTTTTTTTTTTTTTTTTCGCAGGTAGTAAGTTGGGCTGATCCGTCACGCTCTGAGGGGAAAGGCTCGATCGGGTTAACTCGGGACCGCCGAGTGTACCCGAGCGATAGAGATACTGTCAGCTGCTCTTCGCTGTTGTGTCGCTGTGTTTAGTATATTCAATTAATACGTAATAATTGTCATTATTAATTTAATAGTTATTATTGGCACGTAATAATAATTATTTTTAACAATCATTTGGTTTACATTGTGAGGTTAGTGTGTGTAGTTAGTGGTTTATCGTGCTAATATTATATCGTGGGTTTGGTGGGAAAAATTGGTAAGTCTTTTTTTTTTTTTTTTTTTTGTGAAAATGAGTTAACTTCACAGATGAAGTTGTAAGGGCAATATCTTCGCCAAGAAAACGTTTGGAAGTCCAAACAATGAATGATTGTGGACGTTTTCTTCTAGCTTTATATCGGCAAGTCCGTTATAACGCTATTCTAGGCGAGCAAAACTTGGTAAGTGAACTAACAGTCTTTTTCCAGAAATTGGACTCACCGACTTTTTTCCACTAAGCCCACGATATATTGAAAAAAAAAAAATTATAAACATTGATTTGCGATTGCCGATGAAGTTTTTTCACTTCTGCCGTGCGGTCTTAAGCACACACGTGTGCACGTGTGTCGCAGGCGTGTGGTCCCCGGCGCAGAAGGACGGCAGGGGGGAAGAGGCGGAGCAGCAGCCAACCAGCGAGCAGCAGCAGCAGCAGCAGCAGCAGCAGCAGCAGCAGCAGCAGCAGCAGCAGCAGGGCGAGCCGGCGGCCCCCGTGTGGACGCCCAAGAGCGCGGGTTCGAGTCCCGTGGCGGAGCGCAGGGAGTTCCGCCCAGTCAGGTTCCAGTCGCCCACCCTCCCGCGCAGGAGCGCGCAGCCGCCGGAGAGACAGGTGCGTGCACACGCAACCAGGTTCAGTGGCGTAGCTGAGGTGACAGGCGCCCCTGGCCAGAATCGAAAATGGCGTCCCCTATTAAAGAAGGTAGGTGGGAGGGTTCAGTAACGTATAGAAGTCGCGAGTGGATAGGATTTACTCTACGTTTTTCAGAAGCGTATGATCAGCAGCTTGGGAACTTCACCGCTGCAGGGCGCTGCCGTAACGCCCTGTATCGTCTTAGTTGTTATGTACACGTTAGAGCGCAGCACTGTCGCTCGCTGTCATTCCCCGCACCCCCCACCCTTCATTCACTGCAGCTCAAGTTCGTTCAACGGGAGGGGGGAAGGGGTGTTTGAAGAGTTCGACACTTGTCCGCTAGGGACCACCACAAGTCGATGCCCTAGAGATGGTGGCGATTGCGGCGGTGAATTAACCAACTACCTCAAAACCGTATTAGAAATTTTAACCTGGGCTGGCGACTTCTATGTAACGCGAAACAGTCGCATCGGGGACCCCCCCCCCCCCCCCCAATCCCCCCCACTTCCCGCTCCGGCGCCCCTAGCGGAGGCCATCCCTGCCACCCGCTTGCTACGCCACTGGCCAGATTCACTAGTTATTGTTGGTGAGAACATGTGTAAATCAAGAACTAGTTGCGCGGAGGATAAAGCCTTAAGCTACTGCCAACAGGGCGCTACGATCGCTATGTTCGCGATGTTCGCTACGGGAGTAAATTACAGCCAGCTGCATCTCAAAGGGTAGCCTTCTTTTCACAGACGAGAGAGCCACACCCAAAGTTCCCCGAAGTTCATGCTCGCTTTTTTTTTTTTTTTTTTTTTTTTCGTTCTATCACATTGTATAAACCGGTGTGGCATTAAATTTTGCGGTCGATTAGGATGGGTTAGCTACATTATAAATACTTATACACATTGTGGATGGTTGGTTATATTAGGTAAGTATAACTACATTAAAAATACTGTAAAATCATTTTATGGTTGCTTAGCCAATAACTTTTTAATATGTATCTATCCAGGGCTAGGAAACCGTTTACATGATTTCACAGTATCTTTAACGTAGCTATCCTAACCAAATCAACCGTCCAAAATGTTTTAAAGTATTCATAATGTAGCTAACCTAACCTTTTACAATGAACAAAAAAAAAAAAAATTACCCCGAAGATGCACGATCGGGCGTTTGGCTCTCTCGTCTGTGAGAAGAAGGCTTCCCGCAGAACGTCATCGTCGTCGGAATCACCGCTCAAATCCCAAGGCACGCGAACTAGACTATTTCTAACATGGCGTAGTTGTGTGTGGGGAGGTCGTTATCACAACGCCGAAATACCATAACGCCGAATGTCAAAATTGACCACAACGCCGACAGCTAGAAAACTACCGTGTACCACAAACGCCGAAATAACAACTGAATGAATTCGTGTGTGTTTCTTAAATGTACCTTAACGCCGAAATACCACAATCAAACCTTACCTAACCTAACCTAGCGTAATATAACCTAACCTAACTTAACCTAGCCTATCCTATCCTAGCCTAGCCTAGCCTAACCTAGCCGGGAAGCCTACAACTCACGTAGTTTCGGTTCACTGCAAGAATTTCCGAAGATTTCCTAAGTTTTGCGTTTTGGTATTAACGCCACTTCAGCCGCAAAATCAGAAGTTTCCAATGAAAACAAGCATGTTGTGACTGACCTGACCTAACCAAACCCTTCGATTTTTTTAATTTCAATTTTTGAGAGAAATCCGAAGTTGCACGAACGTGGTAGGGAACCGAAACTACGCGAGTTGTAGGCTTCCCAACCAAGCCTAACCTAGCCTAGCCTAGCCTAGCCTAGCCTAACCTAGTCTAACCTAACATAACCTTTGTGGCAGTCCTGCAATGGCATTTTTCGGCGCGTTAGTGTATTTCGGCGTTGTGGTATTTCGGCGTTGTGGTGCGTCCCCGCGCGTGTGTGGCCTGGGCTCGAGCGCGGTCGACCGTGTGGCAGATGAAGCAGGAGGAAGCAAGGCAGCAGCAGCAGCAGCAGCAGCAGCAGCAGCAGCAGCAGGAGGTTGAGAAGGGCGCGGACGACCCCGCCTCGCAGACGACGCGCCTGGTGCAGAGCCACAGCGCCCCGGCCAGCGGCCTGTCCTCGCTGGTCTCCCTGCCGCGCGCGCAGAACCCCACCATCACCCTGCTGCAGAAGGCGAGAGGTGAGGGATAACCTGCGTCTGCAGACTCGCGCGCGGCAGAGTTCCAGGCTTAGGCTATAGCTTTGAATATATATATATATATATATATATATATATATATATATATATATATATATATATATACTGTATAGTCAGAGGTGCCCCCCCAAACACTATGACTCACCCTACCCCCCCCCCCCCCAACCTAATGAGGGGGGCCCCCCCCGCCGAAATTTTTTATGCCATTTTCTCAATGATTTAATCAATTATTTGATGATATTATACTTTTTTAGTATTATAATTTAACACATTTCGCATTAATTAAAACTGATTTTCTAATAATAATTTTGGTCATATCAGGTAATATTTCCATCCTGAACCGACAGATGCCAAACTGCTTTTGTTGAGGAAAGTGCGGGGTTGCCAATTTGATTTACAAGATCCCTTTCAATTATCAAAGCACCAGAAACGTATTTTCACATTAGAAGCTATAATTATGTAAATAATATATACATTTTTCTCGTCTTTTAACCACCCCCCCCCCTCCTGAAATTTAATGACGCAGTCTGCGTCGTTACCCCCCCCTTGCGGGCACCCCTGGTATAGAAGTCGCGAGTGGATAGGATTTACTCTACGTTTTTCAGGAGCGCATGATGAGCAGCTTGGGAACTTCACCGCTGCAGTGCGCTGCCGTAACGCCCTGTATCGTCTTAGTTGTTATGTACACGTTAGAGCGCAGCACTGTCGCCCGCTGTCATTCCCCGCACCCCCCATTCAACATTCACTGCAGCCTTTGAATATATATACTGTATAGAAGTCGCGAGGCTAGGAAAAAAAAAATTGCGAGTGGATAGGATTTACTCTACGTTTTTCAGAAGCGTATGATAAGCAGCTTGGGAACTTCACCGCTGCAGTGCGCTGCCGTAACGCCCTGTATCGTCTTGGTTGTTATTTACACGTTAGAGCGCAGCACTGTCGCCCGCTGTCATTCCCCGCACCCCTCATCCATCATTCACTGCAGCTCAAGGTTGTTCAACGGGAGGGGGAAGGGGTGTTTGAAGAGTTCGACACTTGTCCGCTAGGGACCACTACAAGTCGATGCCCTAGAGATGGTGGCGATTGCGGCGGTGAATTAACCAACTACCTCAAAACCGTATTAGAAATTTTAACCTGGGCTGGCGACTTCTATACAGTATATATATTCAAAGCTGCAGCTCAAGGTCGTTCAACGGGAGTTTGTGCGTCACAAATCTGTAGGGATGAGAGGTGGGGTAGAGGGTGGGTGGAGGACAAAGCGTGTTTGAGGGGAGGGTGGGTAAGGGGTGTTTGAAGAGTTCGACACTTGACCGCTAGGGACCACCACAAGTCGATGCCCTAGAGATGGTGGCGATTGCGGCGGTGAATTAACCAACTACCTCAAACCGTATTAGAAATTTTAACCTGGGATGGCGACTTCTATACAGTATATATATTCAAAGCTTATAGTGTAATTGAAACCTAGGTCATTATACGACGAGGCATCATTTTCCGAGAACTGACAGGATAAAAGGTTACGTGTAGACGCAGGCCTCGGATAAGACGTTCGTCTTGGCTCAGTTCGCTACTAGATGTGCTTCAGCTCGCGTCTTTTTCCCCCGTTGTCATTACGTCGGACCTGCGGCAGTGTACCCGCACGATTTTCTCGCGGATTATTTATTGAACCATACAAAAGTTTTCCTTGTTTGTGGCAGGTAAAAAATAAAGACAGAATGAGTGAAGAGGGGAAATGGGAATGATCCAAGAAAACACACTGTCTCGTCAAGGGAGAAAATTTGTAGAATTTCCAGGGGGTACCCATAGAATTACATTTATTATTTCTGGTTTCACAGTTACGATATTTTTCAACGGCAAGTGTTCCCCGTCAGTTAGGGCTTTGCAATTCCATAGGAGGGACCCTCCCCCCACCAAATTGGGAGTTTGTGTCATAACCTTCACTACATTATATTGCAGCTATTCTGATCATTTTAAAATTATTGTCTGTTTTTTTTTTCTTACAACCAATAAGGCATTAAAATGTGTAGTTACAAGTCCAAATCAGTTGTTATTTTTTACAGGTGTGTCATTTGTTACTGTGTTTAAGTCGAATTATTTTGTATTTGTTGACTGTCAGAGTTTGATACAAAAAAATGTTCGGATTATCTGGAATACTCTATAATTCAGAATTACACCAATCTCTCACCAAGCACGTCTTCAGATTTCGCGAGTTCATTTAGCAAGTTTTTAATTTTACTGCCACTCTCTTTGAATAACACGTCTGTAAATTTCAGTTTGCACGAAATCGCCACTCACAAAACAAAAGTCAGGCATGACGCCACAAAGTCTGTTACAACTCGGTAAGTAACAGATGCACCGCGGCATACTGTCAGCCATATGAGGGAGGAAGAGAGGCGTGCGCAAGTCTGACTACGCCATCGACTGTTGTGCAAACATTAACTATGGCAAGTTAAAAATGCGGCTAGGGAGTGTAAAGGACCGAATGTTTTTACGTCCGCGCGTATGCCACCGTGCTGCCGTACTAATAGCTCGTGAGAATTTCACAAGAGTCTAGCGGCACCAATGCTACCGTCCTGATTTTTTTTTTTTTTTTTCCTAACCTAACTTAAACTAAGTGTATTTTAGAGGGGTCCGGGTTAGGGAGGGACCTAGGTGCGTCTCAGGCCGAAGCCTATACGCCTAGTCAAAGCTGGGATTAGCCATGCAGGGAGAGGGTCGCATGCATCGTGTGCTAGGAGGGGATTGGCCAGCCATGGCAACGATTGGCGCCATGACTAACTCCCCTCACTCTTAAATCTAGACTATAACTAGAGATAGGTTGGGCCCAGGTAAAACCTGCATAGACACAGGGAAAACCCTGGGCACATTCATGCGGGATGCAATTTGGCATGCATTACGTGTAGGAATTTACAGGAGACAGAGGATGGTCTGGATGAAGTGTTGGACAGAGTAGAAAAGAGTCTACCATGCGGGGGTTGGGCACTTTGCCGATCCTCTCCGAAGTTGGCCGATCGGGAGCGCCTACCCCCTGGATGTTTTTTATTTTTACGCGCGCGTTTTTTCTCTCCAGTATAAAAATGCCACATAGACTGTTTAGTGGATGGTTGGTTATATTAGGTAAGTATAGCTACATTAAAAATACTGTAAAATCATTTTATGGTTGCTTAGCAAATAACTTTTTAATATGTAGCTATCCAGCGCTAGGAAACCGTTTACATGATTTCCAAGTATCTTTAATGTAACTATCCTAACCAAATCAACCGTCCACAAAGTTTTAAAGTATTTATAATGTAGCTAACCTAACCTAATTGACCATTAGTTATCATGTCCTTATCTGAAAATTACAATTTAATTAATAAATTTACTTTTATTTGCATTCATTATTTAAATATATTTATTACTTTTGAAATTATACGTGCTCGTATTTATTTTTACAAGTACAAAAAAAAATTCGCGCCTGCCGGAATTCGAACCGTCAACCTTACGATTAGATAATAGCGCCGCTAAGCGCTCAGCCACGAGGCCATATTTGACAATAAGAAGTTTCAGATGACATATATGATCGTGCCGCCGGCCCCAGAACGAGCCTGAGCGGTGCGGCAGCCGGCCCCGGAACGAGCCAGTTGCCAGTTGCAGGAAGGTAGCATTGCTGCCGCTAGACTCTTCTAGAATTTCCGTCACTCCCCTCTCTGTCGCAAAGAAGGAAGGGGGGGAACCTAAGCTGCGCAGTAGAAGCTATTTTTCGTCAGTTTTTAATCTCCATCAAAACCTTTCCTACAGCGAGCCAGTAGTACCGTTGTTGCCCGGCCTCAGACCGAGACTGTTTTAAACTCTTGTCTAGCCAGTGGCAGGGAAATCGCACTAACACAAGCGTCTACCCATTTGTCTGCCCGTAACTGTGCGTACGCAGTTGGAATCGTGGCTTGCAAGTGAGAGCATAACGCATCGTGTTCAAGTACTTGAGACAGAACTAGAAGTATTGCGGCGTGCGGAATGTCACGAAGGCCACGCTTATGTTGGTCGCGCGTAAGTTTTAAAGCAAGTCAACTGTGAGCACAATCGTACGAAATAAGGACGCTATCAAATGTTTATATAAGTCTGATGCTGTTGGTGGTACTAGCGGGAATATATTTGACATTAGTTACCGGAACAGAAATGAAGAGATGATTCACATGGAAAAGGTTGTTAAATGAAAATTGTAAAATTTGTGATTATTTGTTGAGTGTGTAAATTAGCAAAATTCATTATAATTGTAAACGTGATTATTTTATCTCAATTTTAACTGTGTTTAATTTTTGTTTATAATGTGACAAGGCCTATATCCCTTGAGCTGTTGGCTCATGTGGGGATCTGCAGGTGGATTGAAAAAAAAATTGGTTGTCTGTAAAGTCGGTTTACGGACGATAGTTTAACGTGACGTCATAACAAAAAATTGATGAAATGTATATCTGTGTTCTTCTGTTAAGGATAGGACGATGATAGGAAAAGTAGGAAACGAATGGGTGTGTTTCAAGTTTAATGTGCCTCGAAAAAGTCAAATCGATGGTTGTTCCAATCGAGTGGAAGAGAGATAGATGCGGCGCAAGCGTACAATGAGCGTAACGGGACACAGCGTAACGGGACAATGTGCGTTACGGGACATATTTTGTGCGCGCTGACGGCGTTCATCGATTTATTAGACGTACGTCAAAATTAAAAAATAAAATAAGATGAATGGTGAGATGAAAAAACAAAAATCACCGGCTTGACAGGATTGATGTGAACCAAGCGGTGATACACGAATAAGCACTTTAATTTTTAAAATATTAAAATTTAAATTTCCAGACAGTAATATGTATCTGTTTCACTGTCAGTAAAGGATGGTTTGGCAAGTTCGCGGAAAGGTACGCGATGTCAGTCAGTCACGCTCGGGTGGGTAAGTCAGCTAGCCGACTGACGATAACTATCTCCCGTTACACGGTGTCGTATTTGTCATTCAAAGTATTCAATGGCAGGCTCATAAAGATAAATGGTGTGGCACATTTATCGTTCAGTGTTGTTCTACACATTTATGTTTTCGTAAAGAATATTTTCCGACACATATTTGAACACATTAGTCTTGCTATTTATGGAGACCAATGCTTTATAATACGTGATTTCAGATAACAACGAACATTTTTAGTAATGCATTAGTCGTGTTAAGTGAGGGATTGGTGTATGTCACTGTGTGCACGGGTGTACCCAGCTCAAAACGGAAAGGATAGGGGGAAATTTTTTGAATTAAACCTCTTTCATGGAGGTTGAGGTTCCAGGATTCCATAGCATACGTTGTTAAAAAATTTTTTTTTTACAATAGTTTGTGAGGATTAGTCAAATTTTTTAACTATGTTTCCTTGTTTGCTAAAACACACTGACTGTGAATGCACAGTATGGCTAATCCATTGAACGTGTTTTCATCGATAGTGTTTCTTAGCCATGTTTTATTTAGTACATTTATTACATATAATAATTTTTAGTTCATAATTGCTTTTAATTTTTTTTATTTTTCTACTGCCATTTACTCTTCTCGGATATGACCTTCACTCTGTGTGTAATACCTTGCCAATAGCTTCACCCCACACGTGCCATATTTGCTGATTGTTTTGTGACGGACATCGTGGTTGGTGCTTGTTGCAGAGGGTCAGCTGCCGAAGGGTGCGCTCTACCTTGAGAATACCGCAAACAACAATGAGGACAAGTCCACCATGAACCCTAACGACATTCGTAAGTGGAGATGTGCTCTTTGCGTCAAGCCTTGCAGCTGCTACCTAATGCTGGTTGTAAAGTGTGGGTTGCGTTCTTGCTGGCACTAGTATTCCCAATGAGTACACGTCGTTTTGCCTAAAGTCATTTAGCCTCAAACGTTCTTTAGGCAAAACGACTTTAGGCAAAACGACTTTTGGCAAAACGATTTTAGGCAAAATGGTTTTAGGCAAAACGACTTTAGGCAAAACGACTTTAGGCAAAACGACTTTAGGCAAAATGACTTTAGGCAAATAGACTTTATGCAAAACAAATTTTAGGCAAAACGAAGGTGGGGAAACATGATTAGCCAAAACGATTTTAGGCTAAATGACGCCCCCCCTTCCCAATTACTCACTTGATAATTTAGGATGGAATTAAGCAATCTGTTTGCTTGACCATTGTCACGTGTATATTTGTTGTCTAATTGGTACTGTTAAATGTATATCAGAGCTAAATTTTAACCCCTGTTTCAAACAACTAGCTTAAACGTGTCATGTAAAAGTAGTGTTACGAATACCATGTTAATGGCATCCTAAATGTTTGCAACCGATAAAAAAATAAAGATTATAATCGATTTCTGGTTTTGTTATCCCATCAACTTCATTCAGCATAAGGCAGAGGTGAACTATGACAATTCCCTCTGCGAGAGAACTTTCATTTCAATGTTGATGTTGTTCCTGTAGTTTTCCCTGTGATTGAAATGCTCATTTAATTACTTGTTCCCGCTTGTTTTTGGAGGGAAAAAATGCATTTTAGTATAGCAACGGGCAAAATTGTATATGATTTAAATAATTAGTTGATTAAATTGATTTACAGGAGAGAAATAATATGTTTGGCTGAAAATCTCAGAATTTGTTTTGTACTTTTTGATGTGTGTCTATTTTCCAGTATGTATCTTGTATTTTTACAATTGTGTATTGGCCATTCTAGATGCAATTTTTTATTTTTTACATATCTTTAATGTAATTCGTCTACCACCTACAAAGTACTTGGTATGACAAATAAAATAAAAATGAGGGGTGGGTAGATAGCAGAAAAAGGTATTGTAAATTACACTTCACATTTTAGTGTTAGTTTTATATTTTATCACAATAGGCATGGTGGAACATTTTATGTAGTCTGAAAGGTTATCTCAAAGTACCTGAAAGTTATCTTTTTTTTTTCACTGATTAAACATTAAGCTGCATGAGAGATGTTTACTGGAGGAAAAATAAAGGAGATATTTTTATTGGGAAAATAAATAGGGATGAAAAGGGAAAGAGGAAGGAACTATGTTATATCTTCAAGAATTGCTGGATCAATTTCCTTGAGCCTTGCAAGTAATAAAAATCAACCATGAAAACCAAATACGTATATACAAATTATAACAGTGGGTAATTGTTTGCTTAAACAATGAAGGTGATGTGATACAAGATAACACACATTCAATCTCAGTTTCATAATTTAATTTGTTTGGTGTTCTGGGTTATTAATTTCAGGAGTATAACATTTTTTTTTTCTATGCTAGCATTAGAGACAAAAAGTGTTACAAGAAAGGCCTGTTTTAAGGGGGATTATGCATCGCCATCTTTCATTTTTCCATCTTTTTGCTATAATCATAATTTTTTAAATATTTATCCCAATTTTTGACATGTCAAGTCATAAATCATATCTCCAGACCTTGTATACCTTGTTGCAACCACATGTTTACTAACATGATCTAGTTTGTAAGCGCCGTCAGGAAATAACTTATTATTTCACACAGGCAACTACAACTGTCGTGATAATCACACCCGTTCACATGTGTTGACTTCAACAAGAAGCCAAAGCTAAGTCCTATGCCATTAAAATAAAAAAAAAAAAAAAAAAATTGGTTGCCTGTAAATTCGGTTTACGGACAATAGTTTAACGTGACAACGTCATTACAAAACATTGATGAAATGATTGCATACTTTATGAATAAAATTGAATCATTTTAATTTTAATAATTAACCTTTATTGCCAAAATTGTTGTTGTAATAAGCAATGAAAACCACATTAAATTTCACTTCACTTTATAAACAGTTGAGTGGAAGATAGATTGATGCGGCGCAAGCGTACAATGAGTGTAACATGACACTGTGTAACGGAACAATGTGCGTAACGGGACACAGCGTAACGGAACAATGTGCGTAATGGGACACTTCCGTGCGTGCAGCCAGCGTTCATCAATTTATTAGACGTTGTCGCGTCAAAAATTAGTATTATAGAAGCTTCATTGCAAGCGTATTTAGAGTTGTTGCATACCAAGATAGGACACTTGACGACCTAAAGTCCTTGGTCTGTGTGTCCCAAAGTGTTTGAGGTGAAGCGGGAGTACGAGATGGACTCCGAGGAGGGCCACAAGAAGGTGACGGAGCTGACGCCCAGGAAGTACGAGGGCATCGGCCCCACGACCAGGGAGGGGGTACCCCTGGTGCTTCGCTCGGTGAGTGTCTGCCGTCGCCCCGGCCGTTACCGCTTCCCCGGCCGCGAGCGTGGAGGAGTAGCTCTCTGATTCCTTGTTTTGTCCTGTGCGGGCCAGAATGGAAGACAGGCAGGGGCGTAGCCAGGGGGGGGGGGGGGGGTTAGGGGTTCAACCCCCCCCCCCCCACTCTTAGCACCAAATCTTTAATTAATTACTTATTCATCACTCATACAAATTTCATATTAAAATTAATAAAAATTTTACCATTACAATATTTAAATTTAGGTACTGAAAACTGCAAAATAGCACTATTTTACACCTTAAAATCCAAATTTTCCCGCGGGAGGACCCTCGGACCCCCCACTTTAATACGGGGGGGGGGCGCATGCTTCTTAACACCCCCCATACACAAATCCTGGCTACGCCACTGAAGAAGACAGGTAAGAAGAATTCACAGTACTATACCTACTATATCCTCATTTTCAAAGATAAAACAATATTTTACACAAGGATTAAGAGCTTTTAAGGTTTTTGTGAAGTTCCCAGTCCATAACCTTAAAATTATTAAAAAAAAAAAAAAAAAGGATTATTCTGCTTATCTACAAAGCATTAACACTGAATAAACTTTAAAATAGTTCACAGTAGAAAGTTTATTTGCTTAAAAAGCATAAATTAATTTCCTCGTGACCTGAAATGCACACATAATGTAACCCTTTTAATTTGCCTTTCTTGTCAGTCAAACAAATGTGAAATGTTCATAAAATTCAAAAACTTTGCAAGGGTATTTTAAACAGTCTGATTCTTATTTTTCTATTGGATAAGCATGAATATTTTTTGATCACTATTATTTTTCTCTGGGTTCATTTGCACTGACACTATAGGGCCCAAGTGATTTAGCCCTCTCAAATAATTGTATTATCAGTCCGATCTATTGCTCATTGGTTAAAGATTCTGGCTTGTGAGCCAAGGATCCCGATTTCGATTCCTGACTGGGTAAGGGATTTTTCAGCTGTGGAATAATTTTCTTCCTGGGTTCAGGGTTGTTGTGATAATCCGTTAACTCCATACAGCTGAAGGCAGTGGAAAACCACTGCGGATTCATCTTGCCTTGTACGTCCCAATCACGCCATGGTCACCTCTCCGTAGCTGACGCCCAAGAAGTATGAGGGCATCGGCCCCACGACCCGGGAGGGAATACCTCTTTCACCGTAGTTCAAACTCTGTAACGAATTTCATTTTCTTTGTATGTTTATTTCTAATATCTAATACATATGTTAACGTTGTTAATTGCAGGAGATTAGAGATGCAAACCAAGCTAAATGGTACAAACGGATGTATGATTCCTTGCATCGCGCCAGTAAAGATGGTAAGTGTTTCATCGTTTATTTTTCTAGCGTTCATTGACATTGCATACATATATGGTACAGGTTTTCAGTTGTACTCGACAAGTGTTAAACTGTAAACTGCTACCTTCTGACGTGCCGGGCCTCATACTTACTCGCATTCTCCTGAAACTTATAAAATGAAAAGGAGATAATAAATCTATCTATAGTTCTACAGTTTGAATTTAGTGTATCTTACCTTACCTTTTTTTTTTGACATGAATAAATTATTTTTTGCCTAGTTGTAAAAACATATATATAGTACATTTAAAAAAAATTTAACTACCAGTCATTTTCTTCTTTATTTATCTTGAGCCATCACCTCACAAAATGAACACATCTCATGTCTTTTACTGTATATTATTGCTTTATATGAATTTATAGACTATCAAAATTTTATTTGCTAATCCATCTACAGAGCTTGATTCTTTATGTGACATGACTTTTGGTGGCTGGCAGTTAGTATGTCTGCCCCCAAGGAAGTGATGCGGGTTAGATTCCCGTGTTTTTTTTGTTGGTAGATTCTTGGAATTTGGGAAAAGCGGTAGACGTTTGAAGAGGAGTTTTCTCGAAATTCTTCCATTTTATCCACCAGTGCATTCTGCCGCTAATCATTCTCATGTTCTCCGATAACCTCGGATGTCAACAAGACATTAACCAGTTCTCTCATCAGTTCATTATTAACTCTTTGTGGAATGTAATATACATTTTTGAAGGTCCTAGTCCAAGATCAATTCTTCTACGTGTTTTTTTTTTTACTTGTTTGTTTCAGACAACTATGTGACAGTTCGCTACAGGCCTTCCAGAGGTAGAACGTTTGAGACAGCAACTTGCTTGGTCCATGTGTGTCATTCTAACTGTGTATCGCTTGTTGTTAGTGCAACATGTCTCGCCCTAGAGGGGTAACCTTGTAGACTTTAATACGCCTCTCACCATGCCGAGCTGTGTTGCCTTGCACTTCACCCAAGTTGTATGATGCCCGTAGATCATTTACTAGTCAAATAACACTGTATGCCTGTGACACTAATTTATTTATACGGTTATTGCCTTCTGGCCAATCACAATTCACCCTTAGATTCTTTTTATTTTTTTTTCATGTCTGTTGTATTCTTGAGGTTGTTTGTAACTTGCTGCCATCTTCATTTAGTTGCCCTGTTAATAATTCTGTGACAGTCCTACGAATATATTATGTATTTGTAAGTTTGGCATCTGAGAAATGCCTTGTAGGCAGAACATCTTCGCTCGGGTGGGATAAGCCAATGGACTAACCCTTATCTTGAATAGATAGTTGTGACAGTGATTATAGTTTAGACATGGCTGGTGTACAACGGGATGTTTATACATTTACCACTTTGTCGCTTTCTTCTGGGCTCCACCCAGTTTTATGTGTTGCATGTAAATACATTTTATTGTCCTTTATTTTCCAGTTTTTTTGTTGGTGGCGGATCTAGATTTTCGTTTGTGGTGTGTATTTCAACCACTTGTGCAAAGAATCTGTGTTTGTTCGGATTTCATAATTTAGATTGTAAAATTGTCCATAAATTTATAATCAAAGTATTGCCATCTAAGAAAGCTGTGCTCAGTGAGGTTATGGAAGATAGTGTTAAGTCTACTGAAATCAACCATTGCCTGCTTCTGAGAGTCACTCTCAATCTTAAGTCATTATGCCTTCACGTTTCACTTGGAATTTAAGCCTTAGGTCAATCGAGATTCAGAACAGAAGGAATTGGGATGACACGTTATTAAGCCTGTGTGATTATTCAAATTATCGAATACGAATAATAAACTATTCATATTCGATTCAACCTCTAATACTAAGACTTCGAAATAATGAGTGAGTATTATTTTGCTTACGAATGCTTGACATAGCATACCTCGTGAGTTTTTCATATAACAACGTTCACTGCTGAGATTTTTCACTTACACAATGTTCAAAGGTGAGCTTAAGTCATTTGTGTGATATAAATACAATTTATTGATGTTTATTGGGATTTCATAATCAATAACATTGACAATAACCGACGTTTTAAAACATGCAACAAGTATTCAGAGTTTTGTTTTCACTACCGTGTCGCACTACGGTAACGGAAAAATCGCGTGGACGAAGTTCGATATCCGTATTCATGAATAATTTGATATTCGTATTTGATTCGAACAAAAAAAAACAAACTATTTTTGCACAGGCCTACACATTATGCATATTTGGAATGTTAGATATGGAAATTAACACTAGCTAACAGTAACAGCTTGGTAGTGGGAGTACGTGACTTTGTGGAGTTTGTGTGTATGTCTTGTAAAAAATACATTATTACAACAACAAATATTAACTCTTTTTCTTACGTTGATTCTTTTGTCTGTTCTGGTTGTCATGAACAAGTGTAATAGGGTTGTTTTATCGATAATTTAACTCCATACAAAAAAAACTGCTAGTTAATGCTGCGGGATTTGCTGTTGAGTGGCATGAGAGTCTACTAATGAGTGGTAACCTTTAAAATTTGCATGAAGGCTCAGTTATGGAATAATAATTTTGTTAGCTTTTCTTTCCTAAATCATAAAAGAGGGCATGGCAGTGTATGCTTCATGATGTTCGCTTTGTCTCAAGGCACTAATTAATATTCATAATCAAAATGCAACTAAAAGTCTAAAATTAATTTTTTTTTTCAATCATAAAAGCTACAGTAACAGTAATTAATATTAGTAGAGTTAACCTTCATTGCCTATTAAGTAGTTTTCTTTATTGTTATTAGTATGTCTACTGCATACAATATGAAAAAAAAAAAAATTATTATTTTATTAAATTAAAAACTTTGAAATATATTGTTATATACGTAGTAGTTATAATCATTAGGAATAACTCTTGAATTTTTTTTTAAAATTAAGCACAAACTTTTATTATGTTTTATTAGTTGGTTTATTTCTGGGTAGGTAGTAGTTGCCTGGAAAAATTTTTATATATATATATATATATATATATATATATATATATATATATATATATATATATATATATATATATATATATATATATATATATATATATATATATATATATATATATATATATATATATATATATATATATAATATATATTTGAATTTAGTGTGGCTAAATATCTCCAGCCTAGACAATACTTATTATTTCAGAGATATCTGATGATCCAGAAGGCAGCTCATGACAATGGAAGCTCTTATTTGCAAGACGAAAGACGATATCTATCTAGTATTTTGAGGAGTGATGGTAGTGAGAGTGAGAGTGGCAGGGAGTGTGGAGAGTCGAGGCGCGGAGGGGCTACTCTGATGTCCGAGGACGCGCGCAGGTGGCTCGCAGTATCGGCACGCATCTCCCGGGGGCTACGCGTCCGAGCCGGACCGCTCCGGCTACCACTCGGACATCGGCTTCTCGGCCAAGTACGCGACGCTGGACCGACGGCGCATCAAGAACAAGGAGAACGACTTCACCACCAACACCCTGCCTCGATCCAAGTGAGTCGCTCGCTCCGTCGAACGAGCACCGAATCGGACAAAACGAACTAATTAACTACGTTTTAGTGTCTCGTGCAGGCCGTTAGAGACGATGAAGAATGAAGTGATGTGATTGGAGTAGTGACAAACAGTGGCGTAGCCAGGATTTATGTATGGGGGGTGTTGAGAAGCATGCCCCCCCCCCCTCCCCCCCCCGTATTAAAGCAGGGGGTCCGGGTGTCCTCCCCCGGGAAAATTTGGATTTTAAGGTGTAAAATAGTGCTAATTTAGCAGTTTTCGGTACTTTAATTTAAATACTGTAATGGTAAAAATTTTATTAATTTTAATATGAAATTTGTTTGAGTGATGAATAATAATTAATTAACGATTTGGTGCTGGGGGGGGGGGGGGGTTGAACCCCTAAAACACCCCCTGGCTACGCCCCTGCTGACAAAATGCATTGATGAGGGAAATGAGAGTACACCAAGGAAGCAATCATTCGTCACATTTTCCACTTGCGAAAAATCCAGATTAGACCCCAACAGTAATTGAACTCGGATCTCTTTGGCGAGAGGCGAGTGATATTACCGCTGACACCTTGAGGTAGTGTCTCACATGCCATTGTGATTATTTTTATTTTCCTGTCATTACTATAAGTTAAGGATTATTTATGTAAATTTAACACTATAACCCCTAGCATTTGTTGTTCTGTCTTAAAAAATATTTTTCTGAAATATTTCCTAAAATCAGATAAAATTTCTGTAAACTGTTGCGCAACTAATAAAAACCACAAACACTTGCGAGACTTTATACCCATGATATTACACTTATTAAATATCTGTTGAAAATATATATGACAGAAAAATTAGTGTTAAATTTACATACATATCCTTTAACTAACAGTAATAATGGGAAAATCAAAATACCCAACCTTCCTTAAAAAATTGTTTAAAATTATTTTGCTTCCTCTTTCCCACAATTTTGCCCTTCTACTTTTTATAGTACGTTCCTTTGGTCCAGTATAAAAGTAATAGTACAACCATATACTCTTTAAGTCATTTCATAGTTAAATGCATTTTACAAAATTTATTCCTGTATTTTTTTTGTGATTTGTTTAAAAAAAAATTTGAGTTCTCACTTGCTGAGTGTAGTCAAGGTCGTAGGGTAAAATCGGAATAATCACTAAAATAAATTGGGATCTGGCAGTTACCCATGTACACCTAGGTCCACCCAACGCTGACCGGATAACGTTAGGTGTTGCCTCATTTTTGAGCATGTTTAGGTGAGGTTAGGTAAGGTATCAATGCAACTAAAGTTTTCAATCATTTGGTTTTTATAATATTACCCAGTAAGTATTTGGTGGACCTAGGATGCACATGGGTAAATGCCGTATTCAAATTTATTTAAGTTATTATTCTAACTTTACCCAACAAACTTGGAACGACAACTTTACATAACAAACTCAGACGTACTTTTTCTTCTATCATTACCCGTAACATATACATACATCTTTCTTTCCATTATTTTGGTTTCTCTATGACGTACCGTGAAAGCCAGGAATGGTTTATGGTCGTTAAAAATGGACGGTCTCTGGGTAAAAGGTAACAAGTCAAGAATTCACTTTTTGCAGGAGAAACAAAAAAAACTCTTAGATAAGAATTGAATTTATATACTTAAATTTTTCTTGCATTATTCTTTTATTTACCAACATATTTACCAATGATAAAAAATGCATTACATATTCTAAGTATGCTTGAGAGTTTAAGTGACTTGTTCCTCTAAAAATCACCTAAATGTGACTTGTTACCTTTTACCCGGAGACCGTCCAAGTGTGTTCGACGTCGCCGGAGGGCGTTGCCATGACGTCGCCGGTCGCGGGGGCCTGTCCCGCAGGTACCTGCCGCACCCGGACTCCGTCAAGTACTACACGGAGGTGTACAGGAACCAGCCGGGCCGGATCGAGGACTACGTGCCGGGACGGTCCTCCATCTCCGACAAGGAGACCAAGCAGGTGCGAGACGGCGGGCCTGCGCGAGCGTTCAGCCATTTCAAACATCAAATCGTCGGCTCACTTCTAAAACCTCGTAACTCCATTTCAGTCAAATTTACAGGGGAACTTATAAGCTTCTGGAGCACGGTTTCGACTGACAGAAAGATACGAGGTTTTATAATTTGTGAATAGAAAAGAGACTTAAGTAGAGTTGACTTACGAGGTTTTATCAGCATATGCACTACGAAAAAAAAAAAAAATACACCAAACACATCCGGAATATAAAACTGTGAAAATCTGGACTTACGAGGTTTTAGAAGTAAGCCGACGAAATATCAATCAAATATTAAAGTACCCACCTATAACAGTCGACAGGCACCTTTATTATGCTCCTCTGGCAAAACAAATGATATATTATACAGAATTACATCAAATTTTAATAAACATGGTTGCTATTTCTCTCTATCCAAAAAATAATTTAAATATAAAACAATTTTTCTTATCTTTATTTAAAATTAATATGTTTGAGGTTAATGATGCTACCATATGTAATTTTTTTTATAAACAGGTTTCTAGATCATTTTTTTTTTTTTTTATAATTATAACTTGTTCTTGTTTATCTGTTAGTTGCCTGCTGTGTTGTCTTGTGTATGTGTTATTATAGTATTGTTAGTATTGTCCTCAATGTTATTCATTTTGTTTCATGTGGTTGTTTAGTCAATGTAATTTTTTTATGTTTATCATGCCTACACCCATGGCCTTATGTCGTCGGTAGACATGTAGCAAATTGATAAACAAATAAATAAATAAAATGAGTAATACAAGCAGTATTCATATTCCATTCAGTTTATTGTACTCACAACTAGTGATGAGTCGAATCCCAATTTTCTCGAATTCGAATCCTAAAGAGTCTATCAAATATACCCCTCAAATCTGAATCTAGGTCTCAAGGGCCCAAATTAAAATAATGTAGTACAGGGGAAAAAAAAAGACTGTGGTGTTCAAACATTTAACCCTTTAAATATTTCATTCATGAACTAAGTTTCCAGAATTAATTCATATTGTAATTTTATATATATTTAAAGTTAAAAGTACAATATCTTGGGGAATGGTAACAGGATAGGTATGAAGGAAAATAATTGACTTAATAAACTTCAGAGGTTATTGGTGTTGAATTTTTCTCTGTGCACGAAGGATTTGACGGTATTTGAGGATTTGAATTGTCCATCCCTACTGACAACTTCAAAAATAAATGAAATTTGACTATTCTAAGTGTAGTGAAGCTGTTGCATATCACCATGTGTAACTATCAATATGGAGGTTAAAGTCATTGTTGGACAATGTTAATGAATGTGTGCATTAAGTGGTGGACTCAGAAGGGGAGGTGGTGGAAAAGGTGGGGGGAAATGTGCAAAATACCAGTGAATGCATTATGTTGTGATACAAGGTGTGTTGTTACACCACCTGCAATTTCAACTGAGAGACTCACTTCGCCCATGGCCACTTCTTTAGGCCAATGTGTTAGTTTGTTAGTGTAGTAATGCATGTTTTTTCTTTTAAAAATACCACACATTTAAATTTAAAAATTTTTATATGTATATTTTTTTAAATCCTTCCCAAATTTCTGTACCCACCACTGTGTATTTTCTGTGATATATATACCATTGCGTCTACTACATACTGTGTCCATAATAAAATTAATTGCTAAATATTTTTTCTCTTTCAGTGGTGGGATGAAGTCCTAGAGATATTTGATGGCGTGAGTATGCTTCATTATTTTATTTTGGAATACACAGTTTAACTTGTGGATGTTGTGTTTACAATAAAAATTTATATTCCTGTTCATATTACACTTATTAGACTTTATAATATAATAATAGACATTGGATACTCAAAGTAATAATTTTGATTAAGTACTTTAAACACCTATACTTTAATACACTTATTCAAGTATGTAGCATTATTATAATAAGCACAATGTGTTATACACTACATGTGCTAGGTTCCTTAATTGTAGCAAACATTATTATGTCTACTCAAGGTTTCTGTTAATGTGGACTGTTTGTGTCACGTAATCATGTTTGGGTATTGCTATTCTTAGTTCACCTAGATACTAACAAAGTCACTGTGCTATAAAAACAATCTAATGGGGCTACTACTGATGATTTCCTCCTTTTTATCCTTCTCCATTTTTTTTTCTGTAGCTACAAGTTGCTTGCTTTTGCGATAATATAAAAGAATAAAAATGTTTCAGAAATTTTGAAAGCTATGTCGTCACTTTGGAAGTTTGTCTTGGACCAGGTTGGCAGAGCCGATAGTGTGCCTTAGTTTAGTATGTAATACCTAAGTTATATTTTACTGTAAGTGACAATGGTCATGAGAACAGTAAGCGAAATCCTTTAACATAGTGGAAAGTATTGGTAGGTGTGTTTTAACTAGAGAATGTGTCTTTCCCAAACCATCGGTTAGGATTCTTTTTCCATTCCCTGATATATTCCAGTAGTGTACATTTCCATGAACCAAACTTGTCGTTACAAACTATTTTGAAAGAAAGGACTGCATTCTAACCTGATTAGATACATGCATGTGATCAGCACACCGTATTGAGCAGTTCAAACTCACATTATTAACGGTGGCAAAAAATATTCACAGGCTCAATTGTAAACAAGCACTTTATTCAGCTTTTGAAACACAGACTGTATAGCACTACTAAAGCGAAACTGTAACGGAACGATCTCGTATACGATTTAAAATACAAATATTATTTATATTAAACACTTGATAAACAAATTTTTTTTTTTTTTTTGTATCACTATCAGTATGGGGGAAAAAATAAACAAAATTGGCTTTGACCATGACTACATCAACAAAAAACATGAAACTGTTGTGTTATGGAAAAAAAATGTGAACACAGTAGATTAAATATTTTTTAATTTATAGTTGCGATTCTTCTACCACCATCTGTACACAATTTATGTATGGCACTATTGATGTTGCAACTTGTGCCTTGAAAGAAATATAAACGAGAACACACATAAAAGTGCCAGAATTGAGTGGAAATTCATTGTTAATAATATGTTGTAATTTTGCCAATTGCAAACATGGCTGTCTTTAATATGAGGTAATTTTGTCACTATTTCACTAATCAGGCTTTTTGTTTTAATGTTGAAGTTTTTATAAAATTAAATAAGATTAGCCCTATTTCCTGGTATTTTTCTGGGTCCATTCAGAATGTAGTGCTGCAGAAAATCACTTTAATTTTGCATGCGATTTTTGTCAAGCGAAAGTATAATTGTTTCAATAACTTTGATGCTGAAATAGTCTTGATAATTACCTGCCTCTTGTCATTGTATAATCACTACATTTGGACTTAGACATACAAGAACATTTTCCCTTTGAAATGGTATGGAAATTTTTTTGAAATTTGTTACCTCAAACAATTCCCAATCCCATCTCGTTTCCTGCAGGAAAGTTTTTTCCCCCACCTGAAATTTTCCAGAACCGATAGTCCATATCCCACCAAGCTCTAGTTTTAACACGTACTGTAAATCGCATGCCGCACTTCGCACATCGATGTACTGACACCGCAACCGCTGCCTTCTTCTGTACTGTCGTGACGCGGCTTTGGGCTCCTCTCATTACAGCAGTTGTTCTCTCTTGTGTTTCTGTTTCTGTGTCGGTGGCCTGCTTGCTCAGTGGTTGGAATCTCACTACACGCAACTCAATCACAGCTCTTTACACTCCAGCCACGAGTTACGTCGCCGCCTCGTAAGAGCACATCTCTGTCTCTCTCTCTCGCAAGCACGTTTGTTCACCCCTTCTCTTTGTCTCTCTGTCTCTTTCTCTTCCCCCCCAACCCTGCCCCTAGTGTCTGGAACGTTCTCTTGCACGCACCCTTGTTATGGTTATGTTTTCACAAACTAGTGACATAGTCTCACAGGAATTTCTAGTTGAAACCGTATGTGCACAGTGTTTTGTTGTCTTATGCATGCTGTGTGTTGCGTGGCTTACTTGTTTGGGTATTTTATCCCCGTTTGCTGCTTTTGCTTGAGACGGTGAATGCGGTGAACTATTGCAAGGTGCTTATCGACAAAATGCTCATTCTTGAAGCACAATTCTTGTACTGATAACCACGATATATCAGGATGGTCACATTTATTTTGTTGGTACTGTGTAATCTGTACCAATGTTAATATCACATTACTTTTATTAAATAGTTCTTTGAAGGACACCATAGCAGAAAAATAGAGAAAGAAATTTCTGAACTTAAAAAAATGTGTGTTCAGCAAAAGAACCTAACATTAAAAACTAGGGTTTGAGTACTTATGTGTACCCGCGTGAGAAGTTATACTTCTTTGGCATCATTAAAAAATAGTTTTTAATTGCGTGCAAATAATTAAATACAATAAAATAATAAAAGGGCTGGAAAAAGATAGTCAACACAGTCAATAAAGTTCTGTTTAAATTTGAAAAATTAAATAAATAAAATTTAGAGAATAATAAATATATATGACATAATTTGTAATAAATATTATAAGATTCTTAATTTTAAATATTTATTATTGATTATTTAATATTTTAAAAGAAAATAAATAAAATTAATAATAAATTAAAAAATTTAATTTAAGTTTATTCATGTTTTAAATATTTATTATTTCTTAATTTAATATTCACTTTTCATTTTTATCAAAAAGTTTTCATTAAATATATTCATTTATTTTTATAAATATTTATTATTTATTCAATTTAATAATAAATATTAAAAATTAATATTTTAATTTGATGTTCGATTTTAATTTTTATCACATTTTTTTTATTAAATGTTTTATTAAAATTATTTCTTTATTTTGTAAATATTAAATAACCAATAATAAATATTTAACATTAATAATTTAATCATATTTAGTATTAATTATATTAAATAATAATATTTTAAGTTATATCAATAAATAATACATACGGATAGTTAACCTCAATAATTATATTGGAGCACTTGTAAAAGTATAAAGGCACAATTTTTTTTACTAATATTTACGAATAGTAAATAATATTAATCAAAATATTCAATTTAAATCACTACTGAATATAATTTATTAGCACATATATAATCCGCACTTGTATGAAACTAAAACACGTGTTGTGAATGTAGAAACCAGAAACATGTGGATAAATATTATAAATATGAAAACAGTGATCAGAGGCGACGAGCGTGCCAACATGCGCGACTAATAGAAGTTCTATTTCTATTTTGTTGGTAGCTTTTTTTCGAGACTAAATGAGCGGTTTAGCGGGCAGCTTCAACCTGTTAATTTTGTGTTACAGTGATGCACGCACATTTTAAAATTTCACTCTACATTTTTTCATAACGTGCCTAAATAAGTATAACTTCAAAAAAAAAATTGTGGTCTTATAATTAGTTCTCATGCAATACTTGGTAATCTGAAATATCAGTGATGTTAAGAAACATATTTCTGTTTGAGAGTCCTAATGTTTCAAGTAAATGACGCTCCCATTTGATTATGCAGTATTGACTTATGCCAATCATTAGTGGGTACATCTATCAAGTAAGGACATTGGTATATTTCTGAGAAAGATCCTAGCTTATCATGCAATATTTTACTAGCCTTCACTGTCTTGGCTGTAGAACCATACATTATATCAACATGTTATTTTAAGAATGGTGATATTGTTTTAGAAATAGCCAGTACTGTTTACCAAGTTGTTTTACCACAAGATTGTGGTGTGCTGTAAGCCCTGATCCTGTGAAAACATTTTATCGTTTGTTTTTACTAGTAAGCATTTATGCTCATTCTCTGTGATATTTCAGACACAGTAAAATATGTATGAGTAAATATAGATTGAGTCAGAATTTGACCACCAAATTAATGCTTCGGGTTCATCGCAAAAAAATTTATTTGAAAACATATACTATTTATAGTTAGTGCTTTCAGAGGTTGGTACACGTCTTTGAAGTTGAATCTGAATAATTTTTATAGCAAATAATAGATGAAATATTAAAGATGGAACATTGAATGAGTGGATAATAATTAGTTGAACAAATTTCGTAAACCACTTGCAAAACTTGTCGCTGTCGTAAAATTATTTCATTGAAATAATAGAAATCATATTTTGTACATTGTTCTGACCTGTTGATGCCATCAATTATTTTGTCGCGGCCGGGGGATCAGTTAGCGGAAGTTTCAATGAAGTATTAGGCGCCACCGTGTCTAGGACCCGGCGAGGACTATAAACCCGAGGCGTGACCTTTGAATATATATACTGTATAGAAGTCGCGAGTGGATAGGATTTACTCTACGTTTTCAGAAGCGTATGAGAGCAGCTTGGGAACTTCACCGCTGCAGTGCGCTGCCATAACGCCCTGTATCGTCTTAGTTGTTATTTACACGTTAGAGCGCAGCCCTGTCGCCCGCTGTCATTCCCCGCACCCCGCACCCATCATTCACTGCAGCTCATGTTCGTTCAACAGGAGGGGGAAGGTGTGTTTGAAGAGTTCGACACTTGTCCGCTAGGGACCACCACAAGTCGATGCCCTAGAGATGGTGGCGATTGCGGCGGTGAATTAACCAACTACCTCAAAACCGTATTAGAAATTTTAACCTGGGCTGGCGACTTCTATACAGTATATATATTCAAAGGCGTGACGTCCGTGTGGGGACGTGACTCGTTTGCCCTTGTACCACGGCCAAGACCACTGAAACCTGACCACTCTCAGCGTCGGGACGCTATAATAATACTCTCGTTGGCTCTTGTAGTAGCCATGGGCGTCGCAAGGATATATTTTTTGGGGGGGGACTGCAATTGATTTAGTTGTTGAGGAATATCCATCCCCTGGGGAAAAAACGGGTGGTGGGGGGTCCTCCCCTGGGAAAATTTGGGGTTTGAAGGTGCAAAAAGGTGGTTTTTAGGAATTTTTTATCCTAAATATTCTAATTATAGTTGGTTGCAATATATAATTTATTTTTTATAAAAAATTATTTTCAGAGAATAAATTTGTAAAAACACAGTGCTCACATTACCAAGATTGGACTAAATGCACCACGCGCAACATATGGGTTATATCACAGAAATGATATTAATAATATAATTACGAAACTAAATATATTATTGGAGGGGACGGAATTGAAGACTTTTATTATTGGGGGGGACGTGTCCCCTCCGTCCCCCCCCCCGGTTGCGACGCCCATGCTTGTAGCATCCCACATGCAGACTCGCACATGGCCGGGTGAATAGGAAAGAAAATGAGGTATGCGAGACCGATATTTATTACACGTCATTAAGCGACACGTACCTCATACAATGATTAGGATCATGAAAGTAAAGCTGTAAAACGCCTTGCAGCACGACCGGTTTCCGGAGGTCCCGGCCACCTCGTGGCTGGGCGATACGTTCGCATCAGCGGGACAAAGTTCCGGCGAGCGGATTTCCCGTTACTGTAGTTAAGGGGCCCGCCTCGTCAGGGGTGTATGTGTGTTGGTGAGGCGGGGTGATAAGCGCGACGCTCTCTGGTGCTTCTAGCGCGGTATCGCCTCTAAGCGCAAGGCTCTGGACAGGAGCGCAATCTTCTCGTCGTCACAGGATAACTGTGAAATTTGAGCGGTGACCGTAACATTATATGGCGGAGAAATGAAGATAAAGGTGTTATGCAAGCCCCTTAAGTGCTTTCAAGAATATGTACTGATTGATTTATGCCTAAAAATTACTCTGAAAACACGCGTTTTAGGCATTTTAACTCTTCTAAAAATACAGTTTAAAAACTTAATCCGAAGTTAAAAGTACTTTTCGGTCCTCAGCGAACTCTTAAATGCTATTCGTAAATAGGCCCCACTCGGATATCTTGAGTAGTTTTGAAATCGCGTTGTTTTTCCTGAAGCTCTGCACACCGTATGTGTGCTCAGGTAGGCGGGCCCCTTAAATGAAACAGCCGTGCCCCCGAGGTAGGCTCCATGGGGTGAACTAGCGAACGATTTGTAGTGAGTATACGAACAGAAGTACGAAGATCAGTTAAGACAAGTGTCGAAGTCCCCAGAGTGCAGAGAGCATCCTACCTCGAGTGGCGATGCGAAGCGACTGGAGTGAGTCGTGCTGCTGATATGAGTAAGTTAAAGAGAATATTACCTTAAAAAATTACAACATGACTATTCCGGGCTCAATACCATTTACAAAAAGTATATTTAGTGTGTAAGTTCAGATTAATCTTCTGAATGGTCTTCAGCATGTTTGAGTTCATTAAGGTAACGTCCCTGAAACAACATATACAATTCTGATCAACGAAAACTAGGTTTACAGATTTATTATAATTTATTGAACTGACTCGACTGCGCCCTCTTGCGGTAGTTTATGGCGTGCTAACACACGTACACACACATGTCGCCGGCAGGGAGTTTTTTAAATGTCACAAGGACAGGGGGTAGGAGAGTGGTGACATATCGGGCTCTGTGGGGCGCATACCCGGACGAAGTCAATTTAAAAGAAATCATTACAACGACACAATTTGAAGTGCTTGTAGAAATTTTATTGAATTAAATACCATCGGGATGTTCAGTGCTCCATCTTATTTATTTTGCTTTTATTTGTAATAAAAAAAGTGTTTCAGCTCCAACTCCAAAGGTCTTCGGAAGCACTTCACGCCATAAGACGTGCAGATGTCATGGTGTATCTGTAGCCGCAGTAGTTTGTCGGTTGAATTCTGACTCATTCTGTCTAAGAATGATCATTAATTTGTGAAAATTTTGTGTGTGTGGTGTATTCAGTGTAGTTAAACATTACCAGGGTTCCAAAAGGAATTTCCTCCAAAGATGTGGCTAGCAAAAAATTGTTCAAAACCTTAAGTTGTAATATTAGCAGTTTGGTGGCTTTAACTACTTTGTTTGATCTTCAGACACCTGGTAGATTCCTGCATTTGGAAGTATGAGACAACCTTTTTTTTTTACCAGACAGAGCACCTGTTAAGAATATTTGCATGTGGAATGCAATATTGTGCATGCAGTGTTCAGTACTTAAGTTTTAAATTTATTCAGATAGTGGGGGAAAAAAAACATTAAGATTATTTGGTTACGTGATTAAGGCAAAGTGAGGTTTATGACTGTTTGTCATTTATGGCTCCAAATACATAGAAAATGTACCTGATAAAATCTTACCCTGCAATTTGAGTTTACGTGGATAAGCTAAGTAAGTATGCAATTTATAGACTGGTGCCTGCAACAGTGTTTGCAAAATATTAAAATTATTACTTAAACCCTAACAGTGCCACCAGTACCTCCTTCTCGTCAAGTGGAAGACGTGGCTGTGTATTTCCTCCTGACAAACAAGCAGTACTGTAACAGACTAGTTTACAGACAGTAAAAGTCAGTGAGAAGATTTGGTGACTACAAATTAGAGCACGATTGTGCTGCATTTTTTCTCAGGCCACAGCTTGTGACATGCCCTACCTAGTCTCTGAAACTAACCATGGCAGAAATAGAAATAAAGACTCGAATACAACATAATAAAAGCACATACATACAAATAACACCTCAGTATGATTTCTACGAAACAATACATTATCATTGTGATGTTGAATTAGTTTTGAATGTACTTTATACTGTTTTAGCATGAAATAAAAATATTTTTATTTTCTTACGTTTGTCTTATTTTAGAAATTTTTTGATTAAATTCACATTAATGGAACAAATTAGCATTAAAAATGACTAATCCAGTTTGGTAACTAATATATATATATATATATTCAATTTCCCAGTGTTTTCAAGGTTTTGGAGACAACTTTTCAGCTCCCTGAGTTTTTCCTGTTTTCTGGATTTTTCCTGTCCTTGGTAACCCTGGTCTAAAATAATTACTTCAATCTACACAGGACTAATTAAAATTGTGAAGGTTTCTGTGTGTTTATAAGTATTTTTGATATTTAATTTTAAAAGTTAATATATTTTTTTTAAAGGTATTACTTGCATTTTTAGAGTAAGTGATAATTCACATGTGCCTCTTAACAACAGTCTCTCGCAAGCTGCGTGGGTTTGCTTCAGTGTGTTACGAAGTGTTGTTTCCAACAGGAAAAACAAGAGCGTCACCAAGTGCCCGTCAGCCTGCCTGAGAACTCCTTCTTGAATCGGTGAGTTAACGTTTCTCGAGCCTTCGCAGCCAGGGCTAAGGGGATCTGTAGTTTTCAACTCGCGCCTTTCTTCTCCCAGTGCGGCCAACCATCTGGCAGTGGAAACATCGGGGATGTCTAACTTTGTGTTTGGACACAATGATAAATGAGTTGAGACCCCCCGATCCCTAAAGACACGATAGGTTAATCTGTTAATTTTTAGTTCAATTAATGTTCAGTGCAATTGCAAAACTTTTCTCTACCTAAAAACCTCTTTTAAGAATTTTGGCACTTACACATACTGTTAAAACTGTTCAGGCAAGGGTTGCAATATTAACTATCAAATATCCCAATAGGTCAATCTGTTAATTTTTAGTTCAATTAATGTTCAAAGCAATTGCAAAACTTTTCCCTATCCTAAAAACCTCTTTTAAGAATTTTGGCACTTACACATACTGTTAAAACTGTTCAGGCAAGGGTTACAATATTAACTATCTAATATCCCAATAGGTCAATCTGTTAATTTTTAGTTCAATTAATGTTCAAAGCAATTAAAAACTTTTCTCTACCTAAAAACTCTTTTAAGATATTTGGCGGCGACGTATACTGTTCAGGCAAGGGTTACAATATTAACTATCTAATAATCTTCAAAGCATACGAAATACACTGAAACCAAGGAATGTTCAAGTAGTAATTGATACAACTGGACACCAGTTCAGCTGCAGAGATTGAGATCTCTGAACCAGTGATGAGCAGCCACAAAGGACCGGACGGTACCCAGTCCAGTCGAGAGGTGAAGTGTGTCTTCGCCCGTGCCGGGAGCCACTGGCTTGGGACCCGGGACGTAGGAACAGGGGGGGCAGCAGGGGCAAGTCGCCCCCGTGCTGTTATGCATGGGGTGGGGGGGCGAGAGTAGCTTTTCACCCCCTTCCTTTTCCCAGAATAAATGTTTGGTCCTAGTAGTATTTTTCTCAACCAGTAGTTGTTGCATTGGTGATCACATTGATCAGAAAATCAAATTTATGATTGTCAATATTTACTGTAAAATGATTGCAAATTCCTAGATGGTATTTTATTCAAATTGTACTACATCTCCTGTCAGAGTAGCATTTAATACATAGGTACTACGTCATCAAATTCTTGGAATGGTATATATTTAATATTTTGGTTCGGAAACTCATTAAATAGCACAATTTTTGCATCTGAAATTCCAAATTTTTTCCGGGGGAGGCCCCCCCCCCCCTCCCCCCCCCCCCCTCCCCCCCCCCCCCCCCCCCGCTCTAGGACTGAGGTAAGGGTGATACATCTTTTCGCCCCCCCCCCCCCCCCCCCCCCCACTCATGAAAACGTTCGGACGTCCCTGCTCGGGACGACGGTGACCGGGGGCTCGCGTCTTCCCCCCTCAGCGCGGCGAAGGTGTCGGGGTACGAGAGCGACTCGACGCTGGTGTTCAAGCGCCGCGACGAGAACCTGCAGAGCCAGCTGAGCCCGGCGGAGCAGAGGACGGCGTACAAGACCATCCAGAAGGGAGGGGAGGTCCCGCTGCACGGGCTGCGCAAACCCGCCCCGGAGAGGCCCAAAGGTGAGGCTCGTCAGTATTTTCAGCGTTAGCTTTTTTACATTCTTCATAATCATTATTGTCGTCTAATATTCTGCCTCCGTTCCTCTTCCATGATGTTGGAGCACAGTCTTCGTTATCTTTATTCATCTTAGTTGTACAGTTCTTGCAATGTCTATCCAAGTAATATCTTCTACCAAAGGATTTATGACACTGTCTGCAATTAAATGGTTTTTGATAAGGACCCAAACTACACTCGCTTCTCTCATGCCGTTTAGCATTCTTTCTCGAGGTAAACACCTTGCTGCAGTATCTACGGTGATGTCGGTTTTATACAGCTACAGGCAACGAACCAGGGTACATGTTAGCTTCTGCGACTAATGGCAGATGCAAACTAAGAGTTTTAAATTAAAACCATTACTTAAATAGAATTTTTTAAATATTTCGTCAGCGAGAGTTAAGTTATCTCATGCAAAAGTACTGGTTGTAAGTAGTTCTGCTTTTCATCAACAGATGACGCCACGTGTTGCTTGCAGGTAAATAATATTTATTTCTTTTATGCGGGATGCGGGATGCTGGATGCTCACTAACGTTCACACCCCGTGCCACGTTCGTGCGAGAGGCTGTCCGAGCCAAACGTCTTGGCGGCCAGCCCGGCTGTAGTCTCGTCCATCTGACTCTGACACTTCCGAATCCTTTCATTAGTCATAAAGGCAGGGCCGGTGCAAGGTAAATTGGCGCCCTAGGCAAAAAAACTTAATGCTCCCCCCCCCATCCTCCCCTCCCGCCGGACACCACAAAAAAAAATTTTCCTTACCTTAAAATACATCACGTAAGCCTAAGATTTTGTCAACAATCAAAATGTAAGCAGGCTTGTGTTTTTTATTACTTTTTTACTTATTACAAATCATAAACAGGTCACCGTGGACTTTAAATAATTACTTACATCAATATAAACATTCCAAACAGTTACAAAAATCCATTTTCATCTAGTTTCAATAATCGTTGAACATATTACATCAGCTGTTACGTGTCGTGCTGCGCCGCCCCCAGCTACTTGGCGCCCTGGGCGGTCGCCTGGTTTGCCTGTGTGGACGCGCCGGCCCTGCATAAAGGCATTCAATTGTGAAATCGGCCCTCCTAATGCGTCGTCAAGTGGAACAAGTGTGGGACAGGCCAATTAGTCGATTCTGCGCGGCTTCTGAACAGGAATGACGTTTCACCAGTCAATTCCAAACTGTTCCGATTACCTGGAATGAACTACACGAGCCTGCTTGCTGGTTCTCGGACCGGCAAGGATTGTTGCGTCTGGCGATCATGACGACCTCGGCTGCGCGCAGACTACTGTAAAAACATCGACCAGAGGTCTCTTGCCGTGATAAATTAATTTTCACCCGCCAAGACGTTTGCCACGAAATCTGAACATCAGCAGGAACCAGTTTCACATTAGTAGCACAATACTGTATTAATTTACTCAATTTGTGTTTAGAGTTTTTTGTGTTTGCCCAAATAACTCGACCTTCGAAGGGCAGAAAAAATAAAATTATGGGAAACAAAATATATGAATATTATTTGTATTTAATTATAAAGAATATAAACAGGACTATATTAGCCAAGTTTTGCTGTGTAATGAACCACATACGATATCCAGAGTACTACTATCTTAACAAGGAAACACAGCTGCTACCTCCACCTTTGAGATGAAGTAAAAGAGCCAACTGTTTTAGGTTGAGGGTATTCGGCTCTCTCCAAACTAGCACGAGTCTCCAGTACAGGAAAATGTTCTTTGACTTCATTTCGTTATTGCGCTATTAAGGGATTAGTGTGACTGTGTAACCCTAGGTGCCTCATTTGATTGTTACACAGAAAGCACCTTAAAAAGTGAAAAATAACAATTACCAAAATTCTTAATAAGCATTCAGAAGCTCTTTTGTAATTTTGCCTCCCGTAGTGAGCACATGTCATTTGTTATTTATTTTTTGGAACAACCAAATTTTTAAAAATAAAATGATTGAATTTTTCGCTGGTACATTATGATTTATTCGGTGGTAGGTTAATCATTTTGCATATCTGAATCCCTGGGTTATCTTTATTTTGTCTTTTAAAAAAAAACCTGACTGCTCAGATATCAACATTTTACTGATAAAGAAATAGCTTATAATTAAAACATGATCTTTTTTCTTTTTTCAGATCGCACATTTTGAGCATAGTTGGGACATGGAATATTATCGATTGGGACTTCAAAGACTGTAGTTTGTCTGGTTATTGAAGAATTTACTTAAAACAAGTCAGCCTATTTAGGGATGAAAGTTTAATTTTCAACACAGAATACTTATAATAATCTTCATGAATTTTTTTTTTGTTTAGTGCTCCATTTGTATAAAATATGTTTGAGTACTGACTTCCCAAAAAATTGAATTAAGTCTAAGCATGTCCAAATACCTGACTCTTTCTTAAGTAGAGATATTTCTGGGTACAATATGACAAAGAGAAAAAAATTATTATTTATGGGAGCATAGATTTCGTGTCAACATGGAGTGTGTGTTACGTATCACCAGAGCTTTCGTACTTCTGTTTTAGTCTGTCAGTATCTCGGAGAAACAGGGTAATTATGGCAGGGAAATTGAGCCTGTATCAACAAATGTTGTTTTCCATGGTCTAATGTTTTAAAACATCAAATGGTCATAATTAGAGTTGTATTGTGTAGCAACACAAACTTATTTACCCCCAAGGTAAATTAAGAGGCTTGGATCGTTAAGACAAAATTGAAGTCTTTGCCAAAATAGCAGTGAAGCCTTTTCTGGTTTCTCAAATTTTTTATATTTTGTGGACATACTACTTGAAATTAGACAACAGTGTCTCCAAAAATGTTGCCTGTTCTTAACTTATATCGATAGTTGAAACCTATTTTTTTACATAGTAGAAGTATATCCACCATCTGTTTAGCATAATAAATAACACACTGAAAAACATGATTCCTACCATACATTTGTTTGGTTGAATTTAAATTGCTTGCAGAAATCTTGGAAATTAGGAAGAAACATACCAAGTTTTTTTTTATTAATTACTCTGTCATTTAATGCTGTACAATATAACATAATTGATGCCATTTACTATCTGAAGTAGCTTGATGGTTAAATTCTCTCAAGAAATTATAATTAAATATAGTCTGTGCGAAATATTGCATGAGGGCCACATGAAGATTTCTTTAGTTGTTTGTGAGTTGTGTTGATTTGTTAGATGCATCCATAGAGAATATACTTCTCTGGGTATGACCAGTTGTTGGCAAATTTTTTGTGCATGTTGCGTGTTGCATTTTGTATCTCTCATGTTCTTACTCACTAATATTTAGCTCTGCTCTGTTGACAGCACTGATAGAGGCAATTTAGGCATGACTCTCTCTCTCTTGGTCTGCATATTTTCCTCTTTCTGTCTCAAATTTCATTATGTGCATGCTAAAACTCAACTAATAGTATATATATGACTCAGATTTAATACAGGTATCAAGACTACTATTAATTACAGATGGACTTAAACAAAACAGCAGTAAGGGAAAAAAAATCTTAGCATGTTTGTGGCTTAGCTTCGTTCAAGGTAGTATATTCAAACAACAAAATAAATGTGCATTCGTCTTAGTCAGTCATCTGATGGATCTACAAACACATAATGACTTAAAACCTACATTTGGGATGGTATGGCAGGAAATTCAACACTGTTAATGCCTGCATTAACCCCACAGTAGTTAAATTAACTTGGTTTAAAAATTATAATTTATACTGCTTATGAAAGAACATTATTGTTAGTGTTATTATTGTGATGATAATTAAAGCAGTCCATACCTTTTTTAATTCTTTTTTGTGTCTAATTCAGTCTTTATATTCAACTATATTTATTACCCATTTTTAGATAAGTACCGGTCCGTATAATTACAACTGTGGTTACAGTTTGTATTTCTGAGAGTAGAAAAATACAGGATGTAGCGGAATATTATAGGCTAAGGTTGTTGCAGATATTTGAGATTAAAAAAAAAGTTAACTTTTCTTTGATTCACTGCAATCATAGCTACACCAGTGACTGTTAATGAAATTACTTAATGGAAGAATTTGGGGTTGCCAAAAACCTTCTTGCATTAAATTATGTGACAATCCTTATTTATTGTTTCATCAATGACGGATAATTTTTTCATCAGCATTTTGTTGATGTTGGGTGTTTGTGAAATATATTTTTCTGAGGATAAAATCGGAACATTTGAGGAAATAATGAATTTTTAAGGCAGTTTCAATTCACAGGTTGAGTTGTTTTGCTGTGAATGCTCGTTTACTGCCATTTTTATTATGTATACATCTTTGTTTCTGATTTGCAAGCAAATGAGTGGTCACATGTTCGTCGGCATTGTGGATGTTGGAATCATAGTTTCACTGCTGTGCGATTACCTCTGTACTCGCTCTTCGATTGTACAAGTACCAAAGGGTGCCAGAAGGAAACCATGATCACGGGAGGCTGAATGTTTGACACGTGAGAGGAGGCATGCATCAGTGTTGGTCCCGTTGACTGACAGGCATTCGAACATTAAGAATGCACATTTAATGATGATGGTGACTAGAAACTTCTTATCTCTTAAGAGTGAGGGTGGATAAAAAGAAACACCCTTTAACAGTAAAAATATATTTGTATTAATTTTATTACTTATTTGTTTTTTCAATCTTTACCTTTTTTTTGGCGCAGGCTGAAGAGAGATTCTCTTTTCATTACACATTCATAAACAAATCCAAGAAGATTGCCCAAATCCATTGTACTGTTTTTTTTTAATGTACTTAATTATTTAATGGTACTATAACATTTGTACATTTGCAGTGTGAATATGTGTGCTGCTAGATTTTGGCTATGTGAGAAGGTATGTTGGGGGACGTAAGCATGCATATGCATGAGTTTTTTAAAAATATGTATTGGAAACTTTCTGTAGAAACTTGTTCTTCTTTGTAACCCAAACTTAGAGTTTGCTACAGTTCCTTTGTGGGCATAGAGTGTGCATCGACTTGTGATCTCAGGTTTATTTCCAACACGACTAATAATACTAATCAAGTGCATAGTGAAGGCAGCTATGGTGTTCTATTAAAATATTGTTCAATATTTTGGATGCTCCCTAAGTCCTTGTGTCTCCCAAAGCTCCAAGTCTTGATTTAACGGCGAACACCATACTCCAAAAATGGTGATACTTTAACCATAAATTATAGTGAGGTACCGTACATTGCAATTATGTATGTTATTATTTTGATTAAAATATACTAAATCATTAGATAAATACATCAGTGGTAGATATGGTTAGACTTAAAATATTTAATTAATATAAATATATAATCAAAAGTAATAAAAAGAATTTATTTACTCAACACATGTTTTGCATGAAATTGTTCTAACTATCCAATAAAATTCTATTTAATTACAGCTGTGCCACATGTGTTTACGGCATTACAGTACAGTGTATAATACAAGTCGGACTACACAATGGTAATAACTTTATTCCCAAACAGAAATGTGTTCAGCATGTTTTGACTCACATGATTTCTGCACAAACCTGAACTAGAATTCTGCATTGAATTAGTCTTAATTCTCAACTTCACACCCTATTTCATTGCACCAGCAATTTCTTTGTAATATTTCACTGCACTTTCTGCCTCTGGTTTTTCACTTCGTCCAAGCTAACTTAGTTTCATCAAACAGCAATTTCCTTTTCCAGTGATGTGGTAGTCTTTAGTCCTCAGCTTAGAATCTTGGGTCTTCATCTAACAGCACCGGTGTCAGGACCTCGCATCATCTTATTCTCCTAGAAATCTTTGGTTATATTTATTCATTTTTTTTTATCTTCCACAGAAATATCAGAGATTGAGTATTTCCCCATATCCCCTCATCTCACAAGAATCCGTGTGCACAAACAGAACATCACACCTCTGAGGGAGATATTTTGCTATCCCATCATGACGCACACTTCAAACGATCCTCCGCTTGTTCCTCCGTCCCGTACTCCCGTGCAGCCAGTGTTCTCCACGTTCAAGCGCACTGCACCGTCCCACACGCCCGCCCCCAAGCGACCGCCCCCGCCCCCGCGGGTCTCCTCCCACCACAACTCGACGCTGCGCCTGTGGTCCGGGGTGAAGCTGCCAGCCCAGGGCAGGTCGTCGCGACACGAGGCCTGCTTCGCCCACTTGACCGACTCGTCACGGCCCCTCAAGTCGACCCCCGACAGGGTCAGTAGGCGAGGGACCCACGAAGCGTCCGCGTACAGGAAGCCCGCCAAAACCTTGTCTGCGAGCCCCGTAGCTGCTCGAGCATCCCCCGATTCGGCTTTCAGGAGCCGGTCATCCCCCGACCACCTCGCCTCGTACAGGTACGGCAGATCTGATGCCACGCTCGGTGGTCAGAAGGTCAGGCACAGCCCGGTCAGACTTAGCCTTAGCCGCTCGCCGGAGCTGACGTCCCCGTCCCAAGTGCGGAAAGCGTTGCAGAGGCAGAAAGATGCCAAAGAGAGGCCGGGTCCCACGACCCTTCCTCCGGGCACCATCGTGAAGAGTTCCACCGCGCTGTACTCGTCTGCTCGGAACAGTCCTCAGCAACTGCCGTCTGAACAGAAATCATTGCAGGTAACGGTGGCCATTTCTGCTAAAGGGCGAGAGCTGCTCAAGTCTACGGCAAAAAGCTTGCAAAAGTTATCTGCTGTTTCTTCGACAAACACCGTTCGTGACAGTTCGTTGAAATTGCAGCCTGCACCTTCTGCAATATCAAAATCAAAATCTAAAGTCAAAGCTGGTGCTTTGTTGCCAAGTTCAATGAGGAATGCTAATAAAAAAGGTGGCAAAGTAAGCACAATAACTGAAAATTTGCAGGCTCCGAAAGCTGTCAAATCCCTTACAAAAAATGTGATGATGTTGGTCAGTGATGAAGGTAACAGACGAAGTATTAAAAGTGATGTTTTGGATTTTGGAAAAAAACAGATCGGAAAAACTGCTGTTAGCTTGGGCAAAATTTCTCCAACAGGTGTTGCAAGGTCTTCAGAAAAGAAATCTCTCTCTTCAGCTTCAACAACTGAAAAAAATGGCACCAAAGAAGATAAAAGAAATGACATGAAGAAAAAAATCAAGAAAAAAAAATCCGAAGTGACAGAATTTTCTGGGAGAGCATCTCCTTCCAAGAGGTTAAATGGTTCTACAAAGATAAGCAAAGTTAAAAATGTTCAGCCTGGAGGATCAGACAAGAAACACTTGAGGCTAGAAAGTCAAGTCCGAGCTAAAGGTCCAGTTTACAGAAATAAGACCACCTCTGATCTGAACTCACAACCTACAGGGGAAACGGCTTCTCAGTTTGGAAGTTTTGGAGATCTGAGCACTACAAAACTTGCAGATGACCTTGCACCAACCAGGACGTATTCATTTTTTCAGAACCTTTTCTTGAGGGACATGCCGTCTCCAACACATTCTACAAGCAACAGTATCTGCAGGTCTTCTTCAGTCTTGGAGAAGGCAAGGCAGTTTCACAGCAAAATCACCAGCAGTACTACGAGCAAAACCGACTCTCACCTGAGTCTTCTGAACGTTTATTTATCTCAGAAGCGCCCAGTATCCGAATCAAAGTTCCGTGAACTGGAGAGAAAAGCAAGTATGTCATCTCGCTCTCCTAGCCCACGAACTTCTCCGCCAAGAAGGCTCATTCCTTACGTGATGAGAAGTGCCTCTCCTGCTGCAGAAGATACCAGGCATTTTTCTTCTACTTTGTCATCTCGAAGCAGAACACCAGACAGTGTCGTAAGCAGCACAAAGAAGAGAAGCTCGAGTGAACCTCCCGTAGTCACGTCCAGCACAAAGCAGACCAGCAGACGGGTATCAAGTCCTGAGCAGCAGCGAGTGTCGCCCACAAGCTACTCGCCTTCCTGCCGCAGAATTCGGGGAGCCCGGGGCCTGGCCGCTCGACCCATCGAGAGTGTTTTCGGGATCACTCGTAAAGCTACAGCTCGGGCGAGGAGTGCCGGCGAAGTGGAAATGAGGCAGGTCGCAAAGCACAGGCTCTCGCCTGAATCAGCGTCTTCGCACGCCAAGAGCACCAGTTCGTTAAATCTCTCCAAAATCGCTGACCACGCAGAGTACCAGTCTTATGTGATGGAATTGTTACATTCCACCAGGAAGTCGGAACGGTTCAAAGAGCTGCACAAATTCTATTCGAGCTTGGAACGAATGGGGCAGCTAGAAAGAGCCACTTCCTCGAGTGATCTTAGACCTCGACTAAAGGGCGAGGAGATCATCGACTATGATCGCTGGAGACAACTCAGGACAATAGAGAGGGCAGAAGGAGAGTTGAAGGTTATATACAAAGAACTGAAAGAAGCACAAAGGGAAAAAGGCTTACTTTTCAGACCAAAAGATGCAGAAACTTTGAAATGGAAAGGGGAAATTGACAGGGGCTTGAGATGTCGGGAGAAGTCAGTGGAAGATATAAAGCAACAGTTAAAGAGATTGGCGGACGAAGATTCGGAGCTAGAATCTGTCAGGAAGAGAGATCTAGCTTTAAGGAAAGATGTCTACAAGCCACTGTGGAGAGGTTCGTCTGTTCTTGATTTGGCATCGACTATTGACCAACCACGTAAGGAACATTCTGGAATGATGACTTTACAGAGTCACACCACTGACAGTCGGCCAGCTCCATCATTCACTAAACATTTTCAAGGTATTGGTTCACGTTTATGGAGCAGTCTCTCCATGGAACAGGTCAATGCTTTAAAGTCCCAGCTAAGTGAAATATATACCCCAGATAAAAATTTTCAGCCTGATAGAGAATCTCAGTGTGGGCAGTATGATATTGAAGTTCTTTCAAAAAAATCTCAGAAGGAAAAGGATGCACTTCACGTGCGTTGCAACTCATTACTAACTAGAGATCAATTATATTCTCCTGTTGTTCGAAGGAGAGAAGCATTAAGAACGGAAAGCATGAAGGCAGATTCTATTAGTTCTTTGCCTTTTTGTAAGCGAAAGAACTGCAAGTTCAAAGATACCACAAGGCCCACTGCAGATAAAAAACAGACTAATGCAAGTAAGCCTTTGTCTGAGACAGAGAAAAAGAAACTGTCAAACACACTTAGTAAGGAAGTCCTGGACAAGGTAACTAGACACAGTGGAAAAGCTACAGTTCCAGCGATGAAGAGCAAGGAGCGTCAAGAAGCGGTGGCTTCTGCAGCGACGACCAAGTCTGTATCTCCACCTGAAGCTGCGAGCAGCCCTATTCATTCGGAAATAGTTTCACCAAGAACATGCTATTCGCTTGAAATGTCAGAGGAAGATGCATTTTCAGACAAGCATGCATCAAGTTCGTGTGACCGTCACAGTAAAAATGACTTCTTGTTGGTATTGACTCCTTCAGGTCAACAGCAAAAGGAGGTGGAGAAGGTAGTCGAAGGATGGGCGAACTCGAAACCCAAACGTCGACCAAAGGATGAAAATGAAGGGGAAGTGACTGCCCAGCTTGTCAGGACAACATCGGCCAGCGAAACCGAGAGCGCGAGTTCTGAAACTTCAACTCGAACTGTTATACACGTGGGTAGTAAAGAAGAGATTCGTCACAAGGTAAACTTTTTTGAGAATCAGGCGGGCAGTCGTGTAGTTCCTCAGCGAGTTTGTAGGAGTGCAAGTGATGTTTGTGAGACGCGTCAACGGGCACTGACTTCAACTGGACGCGCTAAAAGTGCCCCCGGGGCCATTCCAATCACAACAACCACACGTGTGTTCCAGCAGAAGAAATCCCCGATGTCAGATGGCCTTCATTCTTCGCAATCATACTCGGATTTGAAAGAAATGTTTGGCGAGCAGAATCGCTACAAATACGCGACGGTGGCCGTGAGGAGGTGCGAGTCCCCCTCCCCTGTCCGGTCTTCGCCCCTGATGGATGCCTCCACGTCTCGTGGTAGCAGCCCGGAGTCCTTGAGGTACAGCTCGCCTGATCCCAGCAGGTACTGGCGAGCGTATTTGCGACTGGCCAAGCACGGGGACGTGCAGAAACTTCGTCACAAGTTCGAGAGCCTCGAAGACCTGTGTTTGAGGAAGAAGTCTTTGCCCAGACGATATCGCAGCGACCCAGAGTTGGCGCGGAACCGTCTCATCCACGGCGGCGGCACCGTCATCAAGGGTCACGAGGTGGGCGACGTGAGCTGGTTGAGGAGGAGGTACGAGGGTTGCGGTCGTGGCAGGAGCCGAGTCAAGAAGGGGCGGATAGTCTCCCCGGTACCACTCAAGGTCGAGGACCGCATGATGCCGCACATAAACGTCATCAGCAAGCTCGCCGCGTTGCAACATAGGTCGTCCACGGTCCCTTGCCAGCGGCACACCCCGGAGCCGACGGAACCGGGCCAGTTCCACCACGGCGACGTGAAGAGGATCAAGGAAATATTCGAGAGGATGTCCCTGCTGGGACAGATGTTCACCTCGGTGCCGGACGTGCGCGAGCTGAAGGACATCACGCCGTACCTGGAGTGCGACTGGGTGGCCCACCGGTACCCGGACACCAAGCCCCCGAGTGCGGTGCGCCAACACAGTCCCCTCCCCGTCCCGCCCCCTCCCAAGCCCCCCCACCCGGAGCAGCAGCAGCGCAGGCGGCCGGAGCAGCCGCAGCCGGGGAGAGACGTGTTCGCGGGCCAGCCGTTCGACCCTAGCATTCACCGGCCCCTGTTCCGGTACCAGCCCCCGCCCAGCCCCGCCCTCGCCGACTGGTGGCAGCGCCAGGCGGCCGCGCGGCCCACCGTCACTTTCAAAGGTGCTCCACGCTCGGCATTCTGCCTCCACCACTCACGTGTAGACAGTTGCACAAAACTCACTAGCGGATTTATAGACTAAATGCAGTAAGTACACAGCAGCTAATTTTTCCTGTTTCATCCTGTGCATTTTTTTTTTTGTAAAATTATTGCAGTGAGCACAGGAAAAACTAAAAAGTTTTTAGTATTATACAATTTTGACAGAAAAAAACAAACTTGTATTTTTAATAGATTTAATTGTTTCAACTCTTCACTAACCTCGATGTTTCTCTCTTACTGCATGTAATAGTGATTTGTTTTTGTTTGATTGCACTGAATTACTGTCTTGCCTGTGTAGTTGATTTTCGTTCTGGTTGTGCTTGCCCGTGCGCCCTTTCTAGAGCCAGTGAACGGTGCAGTCCCGGGCAAAAGCCACAGCGGGGACAGAGCCCCAGGTATGCCATCATCTCGCACACACATTCTGTTCCAGGTTTTAGTTTTATTGCGCTGTTGGCAGTGTGCTAGCGTGCCTTTCCGTATCGCAGGCAAACCCATTTTGTTGCTCCCTCTAGACACAACTTGAAGAAGGAAGCTCATATACTGGCCTCCTATTGTAATGCGGTGGCATTAAAAATAAGCAAACTGAATCAATACCACAATTTTTGTTTGCCATGCACATTTCTTTCACTTTACTACATGCTATCATTGCTTGTTAATGTGCAACCAAATTTAAATGTTAGTGTAAACTTTTCATTCTGTGTATGTAAGTAGCGTGGGTAACTTACTAAAACATTTGTTTGTGCATTTTTACTCATACTAAAGTAAGATTCCAAAATTCTTTGGATAGTGTTAGTGATTTAAGAGTTTTATTATTTACAAACACAGTTTTTTCAAAAATAATCGCTAATGAGCGGAAGCCAGAACGCTTCCCAGTTTTTCACCACCTAGTGAGAACTTGCAATGTTTCATTTCCATCTTAAAATCATAATATTCTGCTATAATTCACATCACAGATTTTGTATTACATTTTGTGATTGAAGCAATATTTATTTTGGACTAGCATAGTAATTATTGCACTTTTTATTGTTAGATACATAAAAAAACTTTTCAAAATTTAGGAAGCTATTATTTATTTTATGTAATGGATAGCATTTAGGCACAAAAATATTAAATTATAGCCTAAAATTATTGCTAGTTTCCTGAATTAGAACATACATAAGTTTCAAAGTACAGTTTCTGCTTAAAGGAAGGTTATTTTCATAAGTTTAATGAAAGGAAGTACAAATGTGTTGAGATGTGGTTGGCCCATTCATTTTTGTCAACTTAAGAAGATTCAGAACTGAAGATAGCAATGCTTACGCACCTATGTTTTGCTTCCTGTGCTTACATTCTTTACAGCTGTGAATATTAGCTTTTTAATTCTTTCAAAATATTTCTGCAGTGTGTTAATTCAATCAATTTGATGTAATTATTTAGTGATTTAGTTGATTTTTCCGTAGCATTCTATTTGCATGTTTCTGTTAGAGGTGGGTTGGGACAGCAATTTTCGGTATCAGTCCCAACCTGATACTGATACAGTAATGTACCTAGGTACAAGTCTCTGATACTTCTGTATCAGACGGTCCCAGGAGGAAATAAAGCTCCGCGTACGCAGACCGTGCGACCGGAAGGAGAATCTGATACATTATTTATCACGCCTGGTAATTCTCTACCTCTGATACTCTCATGCCCGCCTGATACAACCAGTATCAATCAGTTCAACATTCACTGCAGTTCGTCCTGGCCGTGTATCACCATGTTGCGGGCTGTCATGCTTTGTAGTTAGTATTTTTATAGTGAAATAAGGAATGGATAAGTGCACGAAAAAGACTTCATTTGTGTGGAATTTTTTCACGGAAAATAATGAGTTTGCTAATTGTAATTTGTGTAAACAAAAACTGAGTTATAAATCATCGACTAATCTGAAGAAACATTTGAAACGTAAACACTGATATAGTATGCTTACTAATGTACCTATCTGTTTTTTTATTTTTTTATTTTTGATAAAATCGTGAATTTTTAATGTATAAAAACACTAGTTACTAATTGTTATCGAAAAAAAAAAGTCCATATGTTGATTACATCTGTTATTAGTGTCAACTGAGAATTTATTTGCATTTTCATAGCTGTTAGGTGCACAAATATAAATATTATATCTTGTATTAATGTACTTTTTAATATTAAAATTTCATTAGTTTTATTATTGAACGAGACGGTGCACGCACTGCGCACTGAGTGTACTAAAGTAGGACAATAAACAAAACGACTTGTAACCAGGGCTGCCACTCTGATATTCATGAAAAACCTAGATAACCTAAAAAAAAAAACCCAGACACATGGGTAAAAAACCCAGATGCGTCTAAAATGCTATCGTTGAAAATGTTTGCGTACTAATTCAAAAATATAAACATAACTGGTTTTAATATAAAACAATTAATTACCTTACAAGACTGAAAACGGTTAAATACAACCAATACAAGAAAATTACACTGCAGCAAAATGGCTGTATAAGTAATTCTTGGACCAGCACATATCATAAAAAAAACCTACAAATATATACATGACAAAACAAACACCATCACTGCATACTTTAAACCGGTAAATGTTTTTATAAAACTGCATCATGTACGTTAGTCTTTATTCAGAGTCTGATTCTATAAGATTGGTTTGAAGGTTAATTGTTGCATTGGTTTTGTGTTCTGCAAGCCTCTTTGAAGAATGTGTCTAATTTAATATTCGACTTAGCTTCTTGAAAACTAGTTTTGTGTTTATATGTATTTTTGTGTGTGAAACACATAGACTTGTTTGCATTTATCAAACAGATATTGCAACAGATACAGTAGCTACTACCTTTATTATTGTTTTAGGTATAAAAATAATTAAAATTATAAAAACCCTAGAATTGTTGGAATTCATTATTTAAAAACCCAGAAACCCAAACACCATTGGAAAAACCCAGATCTGGGTGGAAAAACCCATGAGTGGCAGCCCTGCTTGTAACAATATCGCTTTGCGCCTCTCCTTCAAGGCTTCAACGCCTTCCCCTGCGCTTCCTCCCCTACATTCTTTCCCTTCTTTATCCCTTATTCGTCGTTCCTGCTCCCTCCCCTTTCACAAGCTCCGCCCAAGTGACCGTCATCTGCGATCGGGTACTGCGCTCATTGGCCGTGGTGTTGTTCCAGGTGAATTCTGAACTGATACTAAAGTCTCTGATACTTTTCAAGTGTACTCGTTTGCCGATCCTGATACAGGCGCATATCAGTGACAAAGTATCAGGTTGATACTTTTCGACCCACCTCTAGTTTCTGTGATTAAAAAAAGAAGTTCTGTGCTTGCAGATATCATATGACATGTACATGATTTATGGTTTCTATGTACATCTTTAAATGCATTTTTTTTTTTCATTTACTACAGTACTGCAGCATGTTTAGTAGACTTTAGACTTTCAGAAGTAAAGGCTGAGCATTAGAACTTTGTATTGATATAATACATACAGGAAATCATAAATATTATTATTTAATTGTTTGTTTTCATGTGATTCGCAATTATTATGTCAATTTTTTTTCTTTTATAAGGACAAATTTGTTTCCCTTTCCCATTATTTAATGCTATGTCATGAGCCCGGCTTGTTTCTGTTTCACAAATGAGTGGGTTGTAACATTCATGTTAGAGCCCTTGGTAGTTAACAAAGTTTTTAGAAGAGTATTTCTGTGGTACTTTAACGATGTGGTAGGCCTGACACAGGTTAGTAAGACGAGGCATGGGACTCGCTTGTGCATTTCACTCGAGGGGGAAAATGCTAATACTATTTGGTAGGCCTATGTAAATGCTAGTTTTGTGATGCGAAGCGAATATCAAATTGAATTTTCAAAATATTTGTGAAATCAGATCGAATTTTGAACATTCTTCTTGACTAAGAAATTATTTTATATTATTTTATAAAATACAGGATTGAAGTGGAAAAAAAAATCATTTAATGTTTGTAATTTTTGAACTGATTTGAGTTACCAATTTGACCCTATTATAAAATAACCATGCATATTATTAATATTGAGCATTCATAAAAGCAAATGAAGTGCCTTCTTTTGATCTTTTTAAGTAACCAACTTTGTTCTAGGAAAAAAAAATGAATCTTAGACTTCCAATTTTTTTAAAAGCTTTGCAACAAACGTGAAGCTTCACATCATATGCAAAGCTTTGCATCAATACTGAGGCTTCAAATAAAACAAATAGAAAATTTCTGGCAAAGTCAACTCAAATAATAAAAAAATTTGCTTAGTCGAAGCTTTGCACAGGCTTACTATTTGGACACCACGGCACTTTGACAAACTCATCATAGATACTGAATTGTCCAAGCTATGCTAGGAGTCCGCTCCTTACGGCAGGAAATGCCTGCTGAAATGTCGAGATATCTACTCCCAAGTCAAGTTCACCGAACTGGACGTGCAAGCTAACTAGGATTTTTAAAAATATTTCAGAGCTGATTTATTTAATTCACATTTAACCATGAAATTACTAAACAGTGTTATAAACCACTGAAATGTTTTTATGCTGGAAATCCTTTACAGTTGTCAGTAGTAGTCGAGCAAGTTGGAGAATGTGTGTCTTGTCATCATTTTCGTTAATATCTCAATTTAAATTATGAAAGTGGAATGCGTGGAAGACTTAGACAATACACTTATACATATTAGTAAAGATTAGTGTAAAACCATAATTTATGCACGTTTTTGAAGAAAGGGGCTTTGATGAGAGCATCGTTGTCTTACATATCAAGCAAGCATCATTTCAAAATCTATATTAGTTAATTAGTTATAAGCAAAATGAAAATAACATTGAATCTTATGAGGTTAACGCGGGTTGCGTAGTGCCCCTGAAACACTGGAGTGACCTCTTAATGTGTCGACAGTTGAAACAGAATAGGAGCTTCGCTCCCGAGGAAGGTGTGAAGGTCGCAGGCACCGGGAGAGGGTGTGTGACGCGCGAGTCGCCCGTGGGTCGGCAGAGTCCCCGCGCCGCTACGTGGAGTCGGAGGTGACGATCCACTACCGCAGCCCTGTGCGCGCCGAGGCGAAGCAGGCGGTGTCGGAGGAGGAGCTGGCGCGTCGCCAGGCGGAGGCCATGCGCCGGATATACCAGGAGGAGCGCCGGCGCAAGTACCTGCAGGAGCTGCAGGACATGAACAGCCGGCGGCACACGGACAACTTCACGTGAGCTGCCCCTCTCTCTCCCGCTTTCCCGCTCTCCCGCCGGCGTGGGACCGTAAACACTCGTCATTGCTCGAGGTTTAAAGAAGCATCTCTCTCGATCTCCCTATATGTGTCCCTCTATAATTCTTCCTGTTTTTCTCTACGAATAAAAATCTCGCTATATCTTTATCTCTTTCTATATTTATATCCACCTCTCCATATTACTCTCTCTGTATCTCTCTTTATGTATCTATGTTTCTATCTAGGTACCTTTCCTGTAAAATGGTCTGTTAATTCTCATGGATCGATGCACTTCGAGTCTTTTAAGTACGGCTAGCACATGGATCTGCCACGCTACACGCCATGGGTACAACGCTTTATTCAAGGAATGTTGTGGTGTTGTAAGACCCTGCCACATACTTTAGTTTTAAGGATAACTGCATACTGGTTAACTTGAACTTCTTGGCTCCGCCCCATTTCAAGTCGTCTGTTAAGAACTCAAGTGAGAAATGAGCCCAGAGTTTGTAGCAGTGAATATAGAAGCAATTTATGCAAAGTGTTTTTTTTTTTTTTTTTTTTTTTTCGATGTTTACCTGAGAGAATTTTCAGTGACTTGAATAGTAAGTTGGAAATACAGAGCTTTTAAATAAAATTAGGGCTCCATTCTTCAGCCCTGTGGAAACCTAATCAAAAAACTTGAAGTATCGTGTGCACGTGGCATTTTCAGGCCGTCCCAGAAGTCTCCGATACCGCTGAACCGCTACGACGACATCCTGGATGACGTCAGTAAGACGAAGCCGCGCGACCAGACGCCAGAGCCCAAGCTGGTGGCCAGGGCTCTGTACAACTTTGTCGGGCAGACATCGAGGTGCGTGCAATGCAAGTCTGCCAAAATGCCAAAAAAAGGCCAAAATGTTTCAAGCATGCTTGTACAGGTGCATATCTAGTAATGTAAGAAAATTAAAAGGCATAATTTTTTTTTTTTACTTGGAACATAATAAAATACATTTAAGACAAATGCAAGACAGCTGAAAAAATTTTTTTTGCGATAACCTGGCATTGTAATCACACATATCCAGTAGCTGGGAGAGGATGTGCCTAATTTCTTTAAAAATTATGAAATTTTAATTTTGATGGTAAAAAAACTATTTTCTTTCCTCTTAGCGAAACCAAGATTTGAAAGTTTTATTTAAAATTTATAGGATAAATTATCAAACTTCTAGTACCTATTTAAATTTCCTAATATAAGTGTAAAATGTTCATAGTCATATAACAAAATTCATTATTCATTTAATATTATTGTAGTGTCTTTCCATGCCACTAAATTGTGTTTCCCATGCAGGGCTAACATAATATGAGCATAAAAAAAAAAATTCTTCATTAGCTATTTTGCAGTGAAATAAGCTATTTAATACCCACGAGGAATCAAATTTTCATCCTAGGAAAATGTTACTACAGGATTTGAAATCAGAATAGGTAGGTTATTTGACTTCCTATCTCATTATTTTGGAAAATCAAAGCTATTCTGTGATACTCCCAATTAAAAAAAAAATAGCAATTATATACAAAATATTTCACTCCATTAATAATCAGGAAGTAGGTAGTCGTTTTGACCTTGAGTCCCATCGCCGTGGCATGGGCGTATCAGGGAGCAAGTGTAGCTGCTCTCCTTCCAAATTATGGTTGGGGGGGGGGGGGGGGTGATTTAAACAACAAATTTATGAAATATTAATTAGCAGGTTGGGTTTTTGTATTTCAACTCATTAAAAGAAACTTTATACAAGGTTTTTTTTTATGTATATAATTTCTTCCTTTTGTAATTTTGTATTATTGTACGGCACCATGGACTTCATGAAAGAGGTTGAATTCGGAAAAATGTGTTCCTGTCTCAACCTTCCCTTTCCCGTTTTCAGCTGGATACACTCTTGGCAAAAGCTGTAAGTTCCTTAAAGAGGATTGATTGTAGTTTGTAGGCAGGTGTTACTCCCAACTCTCCACTCCCTGCCAACTGAAGTGACAGCCGGTCAACATTTCAAATGAAGAATTAACAGTGGCCATCATAGCTAGTTGTGTGACCACTCTAACAACAAGTTGTGGGGCCACCCTAGCTAATTGATTGGCCACTCTAGCAAGTAGTATGTGCACTAACAAGTTGAGTGGCCACACTAGCTAGTTGATTGGCCACACTAGCTAGTTGATTGGCCACACTAGCTAGTTGATTGGCCACTCTAGCTAGTTTATTGGCCACTCTAGCTAGTTTATTGGCCACTCTAGGTAGTTGAGTGGCCACTCTAGGTAGTTGATTGGCCACGCTAACAAGTTGTGGGGGCCACCCTAGCTAGTTGATTGGCCACTCTAGCTAGTTGTATGGCCACTCTAACAAGTTGATTGGCCACTCTAGCTAGTTGATGGCCACTCTAGCTAGGTGAGTGGCCTCTCTAGCAAGTTATGTGGTCACTCTAACAAGTTGAATGACCACTCTAACAAGTTTAATGGCCACTCTATCTAGTTAAGGGGCCACTCTAGCTAGTTGAATGGCCACTCTAGCTAGTTGAGTGGCCACTCTAGCTAGTTGAGTGGCCACTCTAGCTAGTTGAGTGGCCACTCTAGCTAGTTGAGTGGCCACTCTAGCTAGTTGAGTGGCCACTCTAGCTAGTTGATGGCCACTATAGCTAGTTGCATGGTCACTCCAGAGCAACGTGTCTTGCCGTGCAGGGAACTGAGCTTCCGGCGAGGGGACATAATCTTCGTGAAGCGGCAGATCGACAAGAACTGGTACGAGGGTGAGCACAACGCCATGGTCGGGCTGTTCCCGCTCAACTACGTCGAGGTAATCCGCAAGCAAAGCATTCATAAGTAGATTTCCTTCCCGCTCTCTATTCTCAAGTTAGGGATCTGATTCCTTGGTGTTTATTCTAATTATTTACTTTTTAAGTTAAAGCTCATGAAGGTATGAAACAGCTAATTAGTTTCTCATATACGGAAACTTGTTGGTATTTAAAAATACTTTTGATTATGAATATCTTAATACATTTATTTATGTATTTTAAATGATAATACTTAATACATTTACTTTGTAAATTATGGGAAACATTGTTTCATTTAGTTTTTTTATAATATTTACATGATATTGTATAAAAATTAGGTAATGAAGGAAATTATCACAATTGCAGAAAATATTACATCAAAATGTTTCTTATAATGACTTAAATGATTAAAAATATGTCCAAAAGTTTTAACGAAATATGTCACTTCATAGCTGTGTTGTATATTACAAAATTCCTGGGTTTTTCTTGTGAAATACAGCCTAATAAAATAATGGTGTCTTGAAAATATGTTTTATCTAATTTTTAATTAGTTCAAAATTATTTAATAAAAATTGGATGCGATTTAATATGTATAGCTATTTTAGAACATTAGGAAATTAAAATAAAATATCTTACCAAAAAAAGATAGACTATTCCTAACTTAAAAACAAAATATGTGTTGTAATTTTATGAGTTAATAAACAGAATCTTGAAGCTGTAAATGCATGTTTTTAGATGCTGTACTAAATTTTCAGATCATCCCGTACGATGGCATCCGAACAATGCCAAAGCGACCGAGTGAAGGACAAGCTAGAGCGAAGTTCAACTTCACTGCACAAACCTACCTTGAGCTCCCATTAGTTAAAGGTGACTACAAGATATTATCTCTGGTTGTTTAAGAATACCTGCTTAAAAGACCATTTAGCCTCAAGGATACGTGAAAGGTGCATCTTTAAGGATTCAGCAATTTTTGTCGATCTTCCGAATAGATCTAAAATCCTTACAGAATCGCTGATGCAGTCTTTTGTGAAAGGACGAGTTACTCTCATCCTTCATGCATCCTTGTGGCACTATCTTTTAGTAAAAATGCAACGATAGTCTGTTGCTTAGCCAGCCAATTACTGTCGAAACCCTTTTATGTCTATCTTTTATCATCGAATAGTTAACTTGCAAGTGTAAAAATTGAAAATTGTGTGAAAAAATTGTGTCCAAATTCACAAGTGCAAACAAATGACTACCGAAAAGTATTTCTTTAATTGATACACTTGGATGTGTTAGAATCAAAAGAATTTGAATATACTCTCACTGCTAGTTTCTCATTGAATGCAGCCTTGAAATCGGTGGATTCTTTGGTTAAGGCTACATGGGCAAAGGACACATCCCTACTGTTTGGAAATAGCAAACACTTGCGTTGCTAAGCATTTATTCCTGATAACTGGATAAAAAATTGGAAATGCTCTTTATTTTAATTCGATAAAAACAAGTGGTGATACACTGTTGTGAGGGGAAATTTAAGTAGTTTATTAGGCTGCACATTGGTTGTGTACATGGGCGCCACTACGTGGATGAGCACGCGTGGACCTGGCTTGCGACATCCGTCCCTGCGTCGTGGGTACTAGGCTCAATTCCCCATGCACGGTGTTGAGACCCATCCTACCAGCCTGCTGTTAGTTGCGTGCACGCTAGTCTCAATCGGACTGTGATCGCCATTGGGCTCTTTAGGTGTCGTAAATACGTTAATATTTATCCAATAGACAAACATTCAAGTCTCAGGGTGGCCACTTTACCTGCCCTTTCCAAGCTTAAATTAAAATATGACCAAATACTGCTTAAACATTTAGCAAAAATACAAAAAAAAATATATTCTTTCAGTTCAAAAATGTACAATATTGAATTAACAAAAAAAAACTATAATTTTTTTAAAGTTCTGAATCAAAATTTTATTATATTATAATGTAAAACATTATGCTTTAATTTTTTTTTCAGTGGAAGTTTTTTTTTATATGATATTGTTCTTTGTTTGAGCATAAATCCACCCCAGATTTTTAAAATAAAGTAGGGGTTTGGAGCCATACATCTAGATTACTCCACTTGGAGTGAATTACAAATAATGTTTGTTTAAAAGTTCCAAACCATATTTTTGAAAACGTTAGTAGACTCCTAATGTAGAAATTTGTTTGTAGGAAAAAATTCCAACAGTATGAGCATGATAGAGTAAAATGAAATTGTCCACTGATTCACCCAATGCCTGGCGTACTCCACTGTTGCGCGGTAGTACAATGCCTGGCGTACTCCACTGTTGCGTGGTAGTACAATGCCTGGCGTACTCCACTGTTGCGCGGTAGTACAATGCCTGGCGTACTCCACTGTTGCGCGGTAGTACAATGCCTGGCGTACTCCACTGTTGCGCGGTAGTACAATGCCTGGCGTACTCCACTGTTGCGCGGTAGTACAATGCCTGGCGTACTCCACTGTTGCGCGGTAGTACAATGCCTGGCGTACTCCACTGTTGCGCGGTAGTACAATGCCTGGCGTACTCCACTGTTGCGCGGTAGTACAATGCCTGGCGTACTCCACTGTTGCGCGGTAGTACAATGCCTGGGGTACTCCACTGTTGCGCGGTAGTACAATGCCTGGCGTACTCCACTGTTGCGCGGTAGTACAATGCCTGGCGTACTCCACTGTTGCGCGGTAGTACAATGCCTGGCGTACTCCACTGTTGCGCGGTAGTACAATGCCTGGCGTACTCCACTGTTACGCGGTAGTACAATGCCTGGCGTACTCCACTGTTGCGCGGTAGTACAACGCCTGGCGTACTCCACTGTTGCGCGGCAGTAACCGGGACTGTGTGGCCACCAGGGGAGCTCGTGGTGCTGACACGGAGGGTGGACGACAACTGGTACGAGGGCCGCATCGGCCCCCGCAAGGGCATATTCCCCGTGTCGTACGTGGAGGTACTGCAGGAGCCCGGGACGGCGGACAGGCCCGGTGAGTGCTGGCCCCCCCATCAGGACCTACTTGACTCGACTTGCGTTGGCGCTCGTGCGTGGAGCCAAGGTTTTGTCTCTTTAAGTTCTGACCAATCTTGTTGTGAAAATTTTAACCTTTTCTACACCAAATTTATTTTTATTAATGATTTTACATGCCGTTAATTATGTGCATAAATCTATTACATTTCATGTATAAGAACAAGACCTCATGTTATTAGAGCTAATAAATTTGTATAACCTTTTTAGCAGTGACCCAGTGGGGAAAACATAATTGGAGATTGATTACATGACCTTAATTTCTTTCTAATGCTGACATATTGCAAATTTGTATTTTAGCTTTTGTTACTGTCTTCATTATTACAATACTATTAATATGACTTTTATAAATCTTACTAGGTATGCTATTTTGAAAGCTCAAATTCCTTATGCATTTCCTTGTGATGTGTCGGATATTGCCAGCTTTCATTTACTTGACTGTTATGATATGATGTGGTCGAGGGATTCACTTACTGATGAATGCGCTTGATGGACGCCACCGTATTCATGGCACACGGATCTGGCGGGGACACTTGTTCTGCGGGTGTGACGTCGCCCGTGTGGAAGTGTGACTTGTATCCCGCTAGTGCAGTTACCTTGATGTGCCGGGACCCGCCCCGCTCTCAGCGCCCGGTACGCTACAAGATGGTATTAATAGAGCTCTTTAGACGTCCCACATGCCGGCCTCACTGTGTATCGTGGACACGTGGACAAATGCAGAAACAAGGCACAAGATATTCAGTACTGAGACTTATTACACACCTCTCATATGCTTGAATAACAAAAAGTATAACATTTTAAGGGAACGACACAAACTGGTTTACTTAATGTCCAGACCCACCTCTTGGTTGGATAAAGTCTAAGCATCAGTGACCAAACTCTGGCTAACGGATTACTATTTAAATTAAATAAGCATTTGAATCCCGGAGGTAAGCTTTGAGGATGAATAAATATGATTTAGTCTAATTATTAAAGGAGCGGGGATGACGAAGGTCGGTTGCGATTTAAAGACAAATTCCTCGCAGTTCTGAAGACATCTTACCTCAGGTGGCAGTGTGATGTGACTGGGCCGGAAGATGGACACCGTTCTGACGCCAAGTTGAACTGAACGTTAGGTCATTTAAAATCTTGCCGTTAAAATATTACCATAAAACACATCTGCACTCCTAAAATTATTAAAACGTTATTTAAGCCTCACAAATATGTACTGAATATATATATTAAGATTACTGTTAAAAATCATAAATTTCACATTATCTTTGTAAGATTTGTGCAATGGGAGTGTATGACTTGATGTAGGCTTTTGGACATACACCATTGCTAAGCACATGTATGTCTGTAGAAGAAAACTACAAAAAAAAAAACACAAATTAAGCAAAAAATTGCTGTTGTCCTGACAACAGACATACTTGTGCTTAGCAATGGCGTATGTCCAAAAGCCTACATCAAGTCATTAATTTCACATATTCAATTTGGCAAGTTCAGGTTCATTTCTGTGGAAATTTAAATTAAATAAATAAATGAACATGTTCAGTGTTTACAGGGTCCTGGGAAGTATTCACAGCACTTGGGTTGAAACAGTAATGTTTGCAGTATTAATTATTGGTTTATAAAGGGAACCAGTCACTGATACTACCATGCCCAGGTTTGAGGATGGCGGTTGGCAGGGTGGTGATAAGAGACAGAGTGAGATGGAGAGGCAGTTTGGGCTCACAGAGGGCATAGCCCTTGGCCAACGTTTAGCTCAGATCTATTGTGATGTGACAACCGTGAAACATTTCAAGAACCTAGCCTACTTTTATAAAAACATAATAAAATATTTTGTTTCACTTTTATAAGGGGGCAGAGGGTCTGCAGTTCTACACTGTCAATTAAGTTTTATAATTTTTTTTTTTTGCTTTTTACTATTCCAATTTACTTTAAAAAAAATACAGTAAAACCTAAATTAAATATTGTACAGAGAATAGGTATAATTATTGTTTACATTTTCTGAAAACATGCCTAAACTAAAGGTTCACAAATTGAATTAGGTAATTCAGATGCACTTCATTTAATTTTATATTTGGCCTTACATTTTGGTTTTGATTTATAATTTTGGTTTTTAACTGTTCACCATAAAAAATTGCCTCTTAATGATTACAGATGCTGGGGTGTAAAATACTTTCAAGTTTTAAGGGTTATCATGTTTTAAAACGTATTTGGTTGTGAAATATCAAAAGAAGTTGACGACAGTCGTCGTGCCCTCCTAGGCTTAGAGGCACGCCCCTGCCCATCGCCGTGTATCTGAGGGGGCACGCCCCTGTCCCCCCCCCCAGCCAGTGCAATGCAGTGTTCATCGTAAGGACGCACCCGCGTGCGCCTTAAAGTGTCCATGTTTTAGAGACCGCTCAAAGACGGACAACTATTGTATGTGTGTAAATATTGCTTGTTAATAGTGCCATGTTTATTAGCGTTCTTGTGTAGCGATGTAGAGGCCGCACCTGGACCACGGCGAGCGCGCGGTCTCGTTCGTACAGACTTCCCCCTCCACCACCTCACCCCCCTCGCGCGGCGCAGGGCGCGCGCGAGGCGGGAGCGGGCAGTCGCCGCTCGGCAGCCACGGAGTGTGAACCTGCGTCTCCGCGTTCCGCGAGTCTCCGCGTCCGTGATCACGTGCGGACTTACGTCTACGGCCAGTAACGTTCGATAGTCTTACGGATTTGGCAACTACGTTTACGGTCGGGAGTTTTCAGTGGTTTAATGTTTTCGCGGTACTACGAGAGGCGAGCGTTACCGTTACCGCGGGACAGGTGCGGTCAGGGCAAAGGCGGACCAGCCGCAATAAACCAGTGTACGAACAGTTAGCGAACTTTACCTAATTTCGACCTGATTTCCACCCTCATCAGCCCATCCGAACCTTTCCTCCGCAGTTTCCGGTCCCGGCCACAGTAGGCCTGAACCCCTACCTACTTGCTGGATTAGCCGGGTAATTTACATTAATCCATATTCCAGACTTATTTTGGGGACCGGAAAGGGGCTTAGAGCCCTGGGGACGTCAAAGTGAAGGGAACTGGCGCGGTGTTTGCCCGAGTGTCGAGTGTGGAGGGGGCTGGCGTGGTGTTGCAGCGCCGAGGGCGGTCTCCTCGCCCGCCTCGCAGGCGGTGATGGTGAACGGCAGCCGCGCCCGGCCGGCCACGTACCAGCCGGGCAGCTACTACAGCCAGCACAGGTCTCTGTCGGGGCACTACGCCACCTTGGTGAGTGGCTGGCTCTCCAAGCTGAAACAACACCTTTGAATATATATACTGTATAGAAGTCATGAGTGGATAGGATTTACTCTACGTTTTTCAGGAGCGTATGATGAGCAGCTTGGGAACTTCACCGCTGCAGGGCGCTGCCGTAACGCCCTGTATCGTCTCAGGTTGTTTATTTGCACGTTAGAGCGCAACAATGTCGCCCGCTGTCATTCCCTGCACCCCCCACCAATAATTCACTGCAGCTCGAGGTCGTTCAACGGGAGTTTGTGCGTCACAAATCATTAGGGATGAGAGGTGGGGTAGAGGGTGGGAGGAGGACAACGCATGTTTGCGGGAGGGTGGGTAAGGGGTGTTTGAAGAGTTTGACACTTGTCCGCTAGTGACCACCACAAGTCGATGCCCTAGAGATGGTGGCGATTGCGGCGGTGAATTAACCAACTACCTCAAACCGTATTAGAAATTTTAACCTGGGTTGGCGACTTCTATACAGTATATATATATTCAAAGATAACACTGAGGAAAAAAAAAATTAACTCACATTTGAAACAGATCCAATAGACAATCCATGAAACTAACAATAACTTAAAAGGTGCGTGTACTTATGTACGCGCATTAGACGTTATATTTACTTAGCGTGATTAAGAAACTAACTTTTATTTTGCATGTGAATAATAAATAGAAATGAGGTAATAAAAGGACTGGTGTGCTATTATAAATGTGGTTAGTAAAGTATAAGTTATTTCAAATTAAATAATTTAATTAAATATTCAACACAGTAGAGTGAACCAAAGCATTGCCATGGTTATTATTTTAGTTCAGACTTCACATTTTTTTATTTACATTACTCTGGGATATATTTACTAACCGTCCTTTACTATGTGTAATTGTTTACCCTTGGAGCAAAAAATATGTATTACATAATAACCAAACTTTTTTATGAAACAAATGACTTAGCACTATAATTCCTATATAATTAGAGGGACTGTGAAAACACTTTGAATTTATGAGAGTTTTGCATTAACAGGGATATTATGAATGAGCTTCAACTGTACTTTAATTGAACGCTTCCGTTATGATTGTACAGTACTCGTGTAGCATTTAATTTGTAATTTTCAGCCTCGCCAGGGCCAGGCGGGGAAGCAACAGACGTCAGCCGTGAACCAAACACTGCACATAGACACTCGTTCGGAACCTGTGCCGTAAGTACGACAAGCATGGCATTCATCCAGCATTCCATAGCGTTTGTTCCTGGAGTTCAATCACAGCAAATCTTCATACTTTAACTGCTGTGTACTGATTTTTAAGTAATAATTTGTTTAATTATTATCTGGTATTTGATTTTAAATCCTCTTGATTCAAAGACAAAGCTTATAAATGCAGTAAGATGTCTTACTACAATTTGCCTCACCTTTACGTGGGGATCAGATCCTTGTTGAGTTTCGAGATTTTTTTAATGCTTGGGTTTACTCTTATAGGATGAAAATTAAAATCAATTGTCAATATAATTTATAGGAAACCTTATAACATAGAAGTAATGTGATAAAAACGGATAAATTTAATGTTATGACCACAGAAACATTTACAATCTTTAATTTAATGTGTAAACATCTTAGCTCTCGGTACATGGCATTTGGTAGGTGTAATTTCGTGAATGGAACTGAAGTTCATTGGAACGGAAATGTGTCCCTAAACATGGTGCTGCCATCTGTGGAATTATCAGAAATCTCAACAAAAAAAAATGGAAGACCCATGTGATTCACCCATTTGTATTAACTTTCGCAAATATTGAGGGATGCACTAGGCATACATGTTGCCACACGTGGGTCGGCCATCTTGACGACTTTGGCTCGTGACAATAGCAGTTTCGGCATGCATGCATATTGGACTTTCAACCTGTTACATTTCCATTGTGTAATGCGTGCATTTCTTGTGCATTCTTAAATTTCACCCTCAAAAATGCAGGAAATGAAAATTTCTGTCTAGGGGGAAATGTCACTGGGTCAGCATTGAAGCATTTACATGTGACATGTACAGTTCGCCTATTGTTCAGCTAGATCGCGTTCAGCAGTTTTTATAAAAGAATTCTACGTTAAATTATCTCTCTGGATTACGTGTTATAAGTGTATTTGAAACATGAGAACACACGAATTTGCTCGTTACTGAGGTTAGATGTTTATACATCAGTGGCGAGAACTGGAAGACTCACTCTCACATTTTTTTTTATAATAGCAGTGTTTAAAAATATGTTCAGTAAATGTTAGGGAGAGGGCAATTATTGGCCCAGTTCATCAGTAAGTCATGATTCATTTTTAACCCCCCCAATTGTGAGACCTCCACAGATAGAAGCACCATTTTTAGTAAATACATTCCCATTCCAATCTACTTCTGTTCCATTGCTCCTACAAAATTGACATATACCGTGAGCTAAGATGTTTACTCATCAATATAAATTTTTTTGCCTTAACCAAATAATCAACCTGTTTAGTGATTTCATGCTTTTAATATTGTTATATAGGCTGTGTTACATGATAACTTAATGCCTGTAGGGATGTACTTTATATTCCGAATGTAGGCTGTGTTACATAATAACTTAATGCCTGTAGGGATGTACTTTATATTCCGAATGTACTTTATATTCTTCATCCCAGTTAGTTCAGACTAACCGAACTGTACTGTATCTGCGAATTTCACTTCTGACGTGTGTGGTGGCCATGGACTGTAAGTGTAGTGTGTTCAGGGGAACAGACTGGGAGTGTGTGGTGGCTGTGGTGTTACCCGTGGTTGACCATGCCCTGTGGCAGCGCGCGCGAGGGTGACGCGGCCTCGTTGCGCAGGTACCGCGCGCTCTACAACTACTGCCCCCAGAACGATGACGAGCTGGAGCTGGTGGAAGGGGACACCGTGCACGTGATGGAGAAGTGCGATGATGGCTGGTACGTGGGCTCCAGCCAGCGCACGGGCTACTTCGGCACCTTCCCCGGCAACTACGTGGAGCGGATGTGAGGCGAGGTAGGGTAGACCGCTTGGCCGGCGGAACTGTCAGGAACACGCGTGGCAACGAACGTGGCTTGTTACTTGTTTTAGTGTAAAAAAAACTAATTATGATGATGGGTTTTTGAATGCACAGTACGATGAAAGGTTTTGGCACATTCAGTTGCTGGTCGCATTACTGCGCTAACGTAATTTTAAGTCCCTCGGAATTTTTTTGTTACTGCCTGTTTTTATTCCAGTTGTGTTTCCTTTTTTCACATTTGGCATTTCTGTTAAAACTATATTGACTTTCGATAATCCAAAAAAATCGCTAATCCGGCGTGGCCATTTACCCAAATTTTTGGATTAAAAGAAATTTAACTGTACTTAAAAATTATTAATGGCCACACATTATTTTAATTAAAAATTACGAACTCGATTACTGAAACTATTTTTTTCTATCAACGTGTCGGCACAATGACGCCACCATTTCAAATATTCTGTATTCACAGCGGATATTACGACTGTATCGTTATTTTTTTAAGTTTAGAAAAAAGAAATGCTTTTAACAAAAGTACTGGGTTGTTGTAATACAGAACGATTGTTTGCATCACGTGATTTCTGACAGTTCTACTGGTGATTCGTGAGCCACTGTTCGGAACGCGCACTGAAGACGAACATTGGTCTACCTCATTAGCCTACGAGATGGATGCGCCAGTAGTCCTGATGCGTTTAGTCTGGGAAGGCTATGAAGCCGCTGGTGTTACCGCGAGTACCAAAGAGATTCATGGCTGACAAGGATCAAGTAAATATATACACGCAACAATAAATATTTAAAAAAATAATAATATTATTAAACTTGGCATCAATGAAGCACTGATGGTGTACAAACAATACAGAGAATTTCTAAAAATATATACTTGTATATTACTGGAACTCTACATCGTAGGCTTATTTTAGCCATACTTATAACAGCACACGTCAGTTCGGAATGACATTATTACTTAATAATTATTATTTTTCATCTCTTGCAGTTTTTTTTTTATGCACATAAACAACTTTTATCCTTCAGCTTCACTTTTTTTTTTTTTTTTTAAAAAGAATTGCCAGTATACTTCATGGTTATGATGTAGGAGACATACAAACAAACTTTTACTGCTGTCCAATATCTTAAAATCCTACCTAGGTTTAAATTTAAAATAAAAGTTTTATGAAGAGAATTTTCACTCTAAGCAATTCATTTCATCATTTGTTGATAATAAGTGTTTAGGCGTTGAAGTGCAATTAAATATATTTCAGCATTATGCACCATATGCAAACTTCAAGGCAACAGAAATTTTCTTCATTGCAATACATACCTGAACAGTCTTATTTTCACTGGAGCACTTTAGCCGACTTTGTAAGGAACTTCAGTTGTTGCCACTGATGGAGAAAATGATGTGTGTCCACTATGCAAGTGCATCTTCTCATGTGTTGTATTAGTTAGAACAATACAGCGTCTTTCCCGGCCACCTTATGTATGCTGTGTGTTGGGACAAGATTTTATGGTTTTATTTTTAGGTCAGTTTCATTTTTAAAACTTTTAATTTTTGGTGTTTTTGTTTTTATTTTTAAATATTGTCTTCATCGATAAATATGGTGAATTATTCAACAAATATGAAGTTAAAATAATTATTAATACATATTTCACCAAAATAGTCCCTTTCGACTATCATGGTCCAAACAGAACTACTCAGAAAACTAAAAAATAGACAATTTTTTTTTTTTTTTAAAAACGTGCCAACATTATGACGTAATGTGTTACTAATGAGATGCAAGATCAAACAATGTAATGTTAACTTTTTTTCAATCCATTTAGTTCATACATTTTGGAACAGAATTTATGCTAAATAAATTTACCGTATTAAAAGAAATGTTTTCATTTTGAGTTCAGTTATGACAAATTGCTGATTCATTTGATGTTTTAAATTACACTGCAGTAAAATGGTGTATTAAATTGCATTTTTGGCATAATAAGTTATAGTGACAGGCTTTTCGGAGTTCATTTGGTTTTATCGCAATTCGAATTCACCATATTATCTTGTTCCTAGCAATAAAGAGGTTTATCAGATGCTTCTTCCTGCATCTTATCACACACGAGTTGAGGGTATCCACATTGTGACACACCCCCAACATGAAACATCAGTGCTTGCTTTGTTGTACCAAGTTATTGATGTCCATCGAGAAATAAATATTCTTGTGCTTCCAAGATGTCTTCTGTTGTTAACAACCACCATTAGGGGTAATGCTGAACTAAAGTTTCATATTTATTTTGTATTGGGACTGTGTTCAGTATGTATTCCCAATTGAACCTAAGTGTTTTAGGCCTATTAATAAGAATGGACAACCAATATTTAGGATAGCATAAGTTTTGTTAAAAGTTATTTGCTAAAGTGTTGATGGTTAATTACAGTTTATTTAATGTTATTTTTTTATTTTCATTCAGTTTATGTTTAATAATTTATATACATATATATAGTTGTTTAAGCAACAAACACAATTGTATAAAAATATAATATATAAGTTTAAGGTGCATAGTAGTTGTAAATAAATGCATAAGCATGCCCTGTTAGAGAAATTGTGAACCTTTAGAAATTTCAGATTTTGAGGCTATTTCATAAATGCTTACTCTGAAAATTTTAAGAAAATTTTGTGGACTTAGTTGACCTTTAAGATGGGAATCCAACTAGAACTAAAATGTTAAAAGAGTTTGCAGACTAACATTCTGTTTAACTTTAAATGACTTACCTTGAGATAGTAAAATGTAATACCATTTTCTGACACACACATACACACATTCCTCATGCATGCTTACATTCTTGTCATAAATCCGTCTATTATTTTTTTTTTTTACCCAAAATGGAAAATTTGCATATTGAGCGCAGCACACTTTATTAAATAAAAAATCTGCATAAAATCTGCGCCCCATGGGTGGGTAAATATAGTATTTTTGTCCCGTGGTGATTTGGAAAGCCAAATCGCAAACCTTTTAACTGGGGCAACTTCCTCAGCCATCACTTTTATTTTGAACTGAGCATCCATCAAAGCAATACTTGGTATGAAGTTTCTAATGCTCGTGATGATATTTTGGCAGTATGCAAAAAACCTTTCTCATGGCATCACGTTTATTTTGGTTTTTCCACAATGTCAGGAAAAATCATGGTTTTTTTTTGTATAATGTATAGTTTATTGGCACTTTAGTAAAATTAATATTAAAAAGCGAGAGTTGGAATTGACAGTGTTATGTAACTGTGCAGTGTGTTAATGTATCAGGTGAATTCAATGAAGATTCCCTAAATAAGCTGTAACCAGTGAATAAGAATTAAAAGCCTGGAAACAGATCTTTGAAATTTTTAAAAGTTCACAATTTTTTTCACTATGTATTTTTCCCCAGGATGGAAAATGCATACAGAAATATGTACATATTTAATCATATACATATACACCAACTCGTAATTATCATGTGTTGTTTGTGTAATGAAATGATTTACTCTCTAGTCACTAGCCAAAGTTGAATATCTCAATAATTGTTGTAAAATACTGTATTGTGAAAATAATTGTAAAGAGAAGTAGAAAATTGTACCCACATATTTTCTCATACTACTTAGTACTTTTATAAAGTCTTAATCATAGTGTTGCTTGTTATGTTCGAAAATGGAGGCATGTTGGGGGGGGGGTGGGGGGACAGTGAGTGTCCACCAATGTCTCTGGCTGTAGTATCTATTTTTGTATCATCCGTTATTATGTAGGCCTCTCACACATGTCACAAAATTACATTTTGTCGAATGAATTGTGATTTTTACAATTTTTACTCATACTTTATGAGCAAGAACAGAAATTGTAACAACCAATCAATACATAGATTCAATGAATATTTTTAAGTTTAAGATGTCCTGTTAACTTGAACTGGTTTTCTCAAAACAGTGAGTACATGTTATAAACTCGAGAGGTTAGAGCTTATTAATGAGAGCCTTGAGAAGTTTCAAGTTGAAAATCACAGTGTGAAGCATCATCTGTTGAAATGCAGAGAGGAAATATGTTGTACTGTATTCAATCTAATTTCTCACTACCCCTTACCCATGTTGTTTGTTACCATGTTTATGTAATTCCTTTCACATGGTCCTCTGCACAGTGATTTGTCTACTGAAATATTTACTGATTAATTTAACACATAAAAACTCTTTTTCTTTCTTGTACATATTAAAAAGTTTGAGAAAGCCATGCAGCCAAAGTAGCAATATGAGTGCAATACAAAACCACAAGTCTGTAGACCATAACAGATGATAATTTCCTTTGGGTTTTTATGGTTATGCAGTGTGTAACATAATAGTGCCTTCACCATTAACTACAAGCTCACAACATGCAACAGTATCATTACGACAGCATCACGTAGTACTTGAAAACGCAATTAGGCAGTTTAGAGGTGATTAGTTTCCAACATAGTTCTGAAATTTTTTGCAGAAAATTCTGACATTTTAAAATATTTTATTATTTATTTACTATGCGCTAAACATTTTTTATCTGATCTCATTTACAATATAACATATTCTCTGTACAAAAATAGTAAAAAAAGTTGTTGGTAGGCTTGCATTAAATAAAATATTTTTGGAGCTTTCAAAAAAATTGGATGTGTGAAACCGCTTCCATAGATACGTGTACAAAACATAAGAGATGTGACTCGGTTCATTTGAATTGCATTTTGGTTTCAACTTGTTACAAGAGCATACTAAACATTGTACCTCAGTGATTTTACATTCCATGAAAATGGATGAATTAAAAATATTTTTGCAATTTTAGCTGTCGCTAGAAAAGAACTAACTTGGCTATAAAGTGAATGGTAATAATGTTATAACTCCAGCTCTGCAACATTAAAAGAGTTGTGTAAGCCAGGAGACTACGTATATGCTACTGTTATGGGTGCATTGTGTCACTGTACTCACAAAACTATTTTCAAAGCACAGCAATATAGTTCAGCCAGAACAGGTCTTGCCAGCCAAAAGTGTTAAAAAGGATCTACCATGTGTTGAGAAAGTAAATCATGTAGTGCCTGAGGACGAGACAGGAAATGAAACTAAAAAAATGTGAATGTAACTAAATTTATTATTATGTCATGACATGTCTGAAATATTTGTTTGAATAATGTAATTGTTTTGTTTGTTGATAGATTTATTTATTATAAGCAAAGTACTAATAATAAGCAATTTGTGAAGCTGATTTTATTTGCTAATGAAGGTTTGCACAGTAGGGCTTAACCATCCTCTAAGTTTGCATAAAATAAACTTACAAGTACAATATGACGACAACTAATAGTTTAATTGTGTTTTATATTTTACAATTGGCAATCTTTGTATATACTGGTACATGCAAAGTTGCCCTTTTGACTATTAATTACGTGTTCTGTATGCATTTACATAATACTGTACTGCCTCCATTGAACAAAGAAAATTATACAAGTTTGTTCAAAAAACTGCACTTTTTGTTGAAAATGGATTTAAATAGTGTTTCCAAGTTCCAAATTGCAAAAGTAAAGAACTAGTATATGGTTTTAGTAGACTTTAACATGGCAATCAATGCAATTGACACAGAAGTTGTGCAGCATTAATCACTTCACAACCTACATTTTTTGTTCTATGTGCCACACATACAGCATTGAACTAAATTTGGTGACATGAATACGAGAACTAAGTTCAGTTTTATAACCACCCCCTTTAATGTTTAGTGCATGAAATAAGTTATAAAAGTTGTTTCTGTGAAAATAAACACTGGATAACTAAGCCAATATAAAAATTAGTATTAAAGCAATAACCAAATTACTGTAAGTGTTTCATCTTCATGCATGTTCAATTTTGCTCGTTTTACTACATTAGAAATGACAGTTGGTTGCACTGAACAGAATTGTTTGTAACTTTGTGTGAATGTTATTGTTTTGAATTTATTTTCATCTTATGTTTTTTTGGCAGCTCATTGTATTTGTGCTACAAAATTGAGTGATAACTGGAGATAAAAAGGAAAAGGTGGAAATGCTCAAAGAACTGGACAGAAAAAAGCAGGTCACAGTTTCAAAGACACATGGAATTGTGGTAACGACCATAGTTCGATTGTTAAAGACAAGGCAAAAATTGAAGAAATGAATGAAGAATCTTTGATTTGATTGGTTTGACCGCAAAAGGTTTCATTCTGGAGATCACCAAGTTCTGTAAGATGCTTTGAACAAATGGTTGAAAGAGGTACATTCCAGTAACTGGCCCAATTTTACAAGCTAAAGAAAAACAGTTTGCATTGCTTATGGACATCAAAGACATCCAAGCCATTTCAGGGTGGTTACACCTCTTCCGGGAACGACATGGTATATCATGGAAGGTTGTGCGTGGGGAGGATAAAGATGCGGACAAACAGGCAGCAAACCAGCGGAAGGAAGAAAAGCTGGAGACTATTTTTAAGTCGTAGTCATTAGACTATATTTTCAATGGTGATAAAACTGCCTTTTTTTAGAAGATTCTGCCGAACACAACAATGTCATATAAAGGTTAAAAATGTACAGGAGGGAAAAAAGCAAAGTAAAGGTTGTGTCGTTTTGTTGTAGTGCCAGGAACAAAAGAATTGAGGCCAATAATCATTGGTAAAAACAAGACTCACGGGTGCTTAAGGGAGTTTATTGTCTTCCTACAGATTATGCTAGTAATTCCAGTGCATGGATGACGAAAGAACTCTTCTCGAATTGGCTGGTGAACACCGATCAGGATATGAAAAAAGAAGAAAAATTATTTTGTTGATAGACAACTGCGCAGCACAGTGTTGATGTTCGACTGGAAAACATCAAACTGATGTTTCTGCCACCGAACTGCACATCTCAGTTGCAGCCCCTTGTTCAAGGCATTATTCAGAATGCTAAGGTACATTTTCGAAAACGCCTTGTTGAGAGGTTGCTTATCAACATTAGGTTGAAAGTGCTCACCAACATCAATGTTCGTCAGGCAATTGAGATGATCGCAGGTGGATGGTGGAATGTTCAACAAGAAACTATTGCCAACTGCTGGAGAAAGTCTGGCATTGTAAACTATAATGTGGAGAGCTCACTGCAACTTCATCAGACCAGGATGCAAGCCACACTACAGCACAAACATGCAAAAGCAATGACCTTGACCCTGAAGTATGGCCAGAAGTGTCAGCCTCCATGCAGTTTGATGCGGTTTCATTCACAGACTAACAGACTATGTCTTTGTGGATAATGAAATAGAAACAACACCAGTGTTGACTGACAGCAACATCATCAGTGAAGTCATTCGATCACAGTCATCAAAAGCTGAATCAGATGATTTTGACTGTGAGGAGTCACCTGTGACAACTACGGAAGCTATTCTGAACTTAAAAAAAATGAACAAATTCATCTCTAAAAATGACAAGGTTCCAGAAGAGATCAGTAATTCTTTCTATGACATATAACAGTGTGTTGAACAGAGCATCATTCAATGTCACAGAAAGATTTGCTGATCTCTTCTGGAACCTTGTCGTTTTTAGAGATGAATTTGTTCATTTTTTTTAAGTTCAGAATAGCTTCCGTAGCTGTCACAGGTGACTCCTCACAGTCAAAATCATCTGATTCAGCTTTTGATGACTGTGATCGAATGACTTCACTGATGATGTTGCTGTCAGTCAACACTGGTGTTGTTTCTATTTCATTATCCACAGAGACATAGTCTGTTAGTCTGTGAATGAAACAGCATCAAACTGCATGGAGGCTGACACTTCTGACCATACTTCAGGGTCAAGGTCATTGCTTTTGCATGTTTGTGCTGTAGTGTGGCTTGCATCCTGGTCTGATGAAGTTGCCGTGAGCTCTCCACGTTATAGTTTACAATGCCAGACTTTCTCCAGCAGTTGGCAACAGTTTCTTGTTGAACATTCCACCATCCCCATGCGATCATCTCAATTGCCTGACGAACATTGATGTTGATGAGCAACCTCTCAACAAGGCATTTTCAAAAGTGTACCTTGGCATTCTGAATAATGCCTTGAATAAGGGGCTGCAACTGAGATGTGCAGTTCGGTGGCAGAAACATCAGTTTGATGTTTTCCAGTCAAACATAAACACTGTGCTGCGTAGTTGTCTATCAACAAAAGAATTTTTCTTCTTTTTTTCATATCCTGATCGGTTTTCACCAGCCAATTTGAGAAGAGTTCTTTCGTCATCCATGCACTGGAATTACTAGCATAATCCGTAGGAAGACGACAAACTCCCTTAAGCATCAGTGAGTCTTGTTTTTACCAATGATTATTGGCCTATTTTTTTTTGTTCCTGGCACTGCAACAAAACAACACAACCTTTACTTTGCTTTTTTCCCTCCAGTACATTTTTCACCTTTGTATGACATTGTCCTGTTCAGCAGAATCTTCTAAAAAAAAAAAGGCAGTTTCATCACCATTTAAAATATTGTCTAATGAGTACAACTTAAAAACACTCTCCAGCTTTTCTACCTTCCGCTGGTTTGCTGCCTCTGTGTCTGCATCTTTATCCTCCCCACACACAACCTTCCATGATATACCATGTCGTTCCCGGAAGAGGTGCAACACCCTGAAATGGCTTGGATGTCTTTGATGTCCGTAAGCAATGCAAACTGTTTTACTTTAGCTTGTAACATTGGACCAGTTACTGAAACGTACATCTTTCAACCATTTGTTCACTTCCAGAATGAAGCCTTTTGTGGTCACAACCAATCTAAGCTTCTTCATACATGTCTTCAGTGTTGTACTATGGTCGCTGCCACAATTCCATATGTCTTCGCAACTGCCACCTGCTTTTTCTTGTCCAGTTCTTTGAGCATTTCCACCTTTTCCCTCCAAGTTCACTCATTTTGATAGTACAAACACAATCAACTGTCTAAAATATGTAACAAAATAAATTCAAAACAATTACTCTTCTCATGACTGAATACTACATACATATTATAAATATCTACTCGAAATGTGATGTCTAGTACTGATACCACTCATTTACAAGATGGTTATGACCGGTCTCTCAGTTGTGTTTTCCTTGAGTTATAGTAATTTAAACATGTGTCTGTTGTTTCCAATCAGAAATTTATTTTTCAATATTACCAGCTAGCCAGAGCAAGATCTAGTGTACCTGTAACATTGTTGTTCACCAGGCAGCAGTGGAAAACACCCAGATGGTCTTCGTAAAAGAGAAGCTCTCCCGCGATGAACTACTACCCTGAACGCAGCTGAGTGAGAAACCCTAGCACAGTTCCTCACCAGGCGGTTATCGAAATGCCCAGTCGGCCCGTGTCAGTGAATCACTCCCGGAAAACCAGCTATAAGGGGGCAGTGAGCCGCCGGCAAGTCAGACATCGTACATCACCCAAGGGACCAGGAGAGAGAATACCCGGCTACGACGACATTGGATGACGTGGGCAGTTATGCTGCCCACTGACGTCATAACCCTACAATAGTTAACACGAGCCACGCCGTCGACACCGAGGGGTCTTTGACAGGACGACTCCGAGGAAGAACAGCCAGAATAGACTCTGGTTGCCGAGGGAAGCTTCATATATACTGGTTCTAGGCGAGCCGAGTGAAAAGAGAAAGAGACTTCGAGGCCCGGAGGTGTGACGTCGCATCTGAGACCGGTTCCACGACGTGGCGGATCAAGACTGATCCGCAAGAAGCTGCGAGGAGGTATGCCACTCCCAATGCTACCCCCCTGTTACGACGAGAGAGGTATCAACGATGCAGAGGTGCCACCAGACGAGTCGCACCGGGTCTCGATCCCGTGACTCCGGCAGCGCAGACGGGGCTGACGTTGCCCTGGCCAGCGGCCCAGAGCAGCCCTAATACCACCACCGTACGGCAAAAGGTGCAGAGAGACGGTTCGAGGAGGAGGGGCCATCAGGGATTCGTCAGCGACCCGGACGCAGAAGACATCGCAACTAAAGCGAATGACGACTTAGCTACTACGCCTTAGAAACAGGGCGGGAGTAATGCACAGAACACAAGGATGAACAGTATTCAGACGGTGTCAGCCCCGAGCGAGTCATTAGTTGTAATTAATTGTATAAACATTGTAATTGACTAATTGTTTAGTGTTTTCCCCCGTTAACAATATTTCAGTTACACTATATGGGTTAAGGTTTAGACTGAGAAGGTTGATCATCGATACGTGCCTTAACGTTTTGGTCCGATATTTATTTTTATTTATAAATTTCTAATAATTACAGTTGTTTACAGTTGTGGCATTGAAGGTATTTTTGTTATGTATGTTTGCGGTGCAAGCCTACCCATAACACAAAGTGCGACTTTTCACAACCTGTACTATTGAAGCACTGCCCATTGATGGCTATGTTGTTATGTGGTATCTATCACCACTTCAATAGTGCTTCAATAGTACAGGTTGCGAAAAGTCGCACTTTGTGTTATGGGTAGGCTTGCACTGCAAACATACATAACAAAAATACCTTCAATGCCACAATTGTAAACAACTATAATTATTAGAAATTTATAAATACCGGACCGAAACGTTAAGGCATGTATTGATGATCAACCTTCTCAGTCTAAACCCTAACCCACATAGTGTAACTGACATATTGTTAATGAGGGAAAACACTAAACAACTAGACAATTACAATGTTTATACAATTAATTACAACTAAGGACTCGCTCGGGGCTGACACCGTCTGAATACTGTTCATCCTTGTGTTCTGTGCATTACTCCGGCCTGTCTCTAGGGCGTAGTAGCTAAGTCGTCAATCACCTTAGTTGCGATGTCTTCTGCGTCCGGGTCGCCGACGAAGAACCCCTGATGGTCCCTCCTCCTCAAACAGTCTCTCTGCACCTTTTGCCGTACGGTGGTGGTATTAGGGTTGCTCTGGGCCGCTGGCCAGGGCAACGTCAGCCCCGTCTGCGCTGCCGGAGTCACGGGATCGAGACCCGGTGCGACTCGTCTGGTGGCACCTCTGCATCGTTGATACCTCTCTCGTCGTAACAGGGGGGTAGCATTGGGAGTGGCATACCTCCTCGGAGCTTCTTGCGGATCAGTCTTGATCCGCCACGTCGTGGACCAGGTCTCAGATGCGACGTCACACCTCCGGGCCTCGAAGTCTCTTTCTCTTTTCACTCGGCTCGCCTAGAACCAGTATATATGAAGCTTCCCTCGGCAACCAGAGTCTATTCTGGCTGTTCTTCCTCGGAGTCGTCCTGTCAAAGACCCCTCGGTGTCGACGGCGTGGCTCGTGTTAACTATTGTAGGGTTATGACGTCAGTGGGCAGCATAACTGCCCACGTCATCCAATGTCGTCGGAGCCAGGTATTCTCTCTCCTGGTCCCTTGATGATGTACGATGTCTGACTTGCTGGCGGCTCACTGGCACCTTATAGCTGGTTTTCCGGGAGTGATTCACTGACACGGGCCGACTGGGCAGTTCCATAACCGCCTGGTGAGGAACTGCGCTGGTGTTCACTAAGCCGCACTCGGGGTAGCAGTTTTTCATGGGAGAGATTCACTGAATCACAGTCCGTCTGGGCGTTTCCAATACTGCCTGGCGACGAACGACGCTATGGGATCACTAAGTCTCGCTCAGGCTAGCTGCTTGTCTTGAAAAAAAAAAAAAAAAAAAAAAAAAAAAAAAAAAAAAAAAAAAAAAAAAAAAAAAAAAAAAAAAAATTACCGAATGGTACCACCGATAACAACTTTAAAATTTCCATTGTATTTGCAGAAGCCCTTTAGCAGGTCTTATAACATTATGCATGATAAAAATTTGGTTTTATTTTTAATAAATAATTTAATCTCATCAAATGTAGACACAGTGGTCCGTACCACACTCTTGGACCAACAGGCTGATTGAGGCAATGATACAGTCTTTTGCATGTCGAAAATAACTAAAATAACAAGTAGTCCGTTTAAAGATGACTTTTTATTCAGCGACTCTGGGAAATTCTTTCCCCCAATTCGGAACATGTTTTATGGTCAATGTCCTATGGTAAAAGTATAAATATTATTACAAAGATAATTAACTTTTTTTCATGTTACAAATATTATACATCATTTCATCATATATAATTATATTTACATTAAGACAGGAAAACAATCATTACATAAGTCACCGTAAACATGTTACAGAAGATTCTTTAACAGCCAGTTAAAATATGCTTCAACACGACACATTACTATACACAATAAAATAAACAAATATATATATATATGTACAAACTTTTAAGACAGTACGGTAAACTTAAGACATTACACATTTTATTGGTGGAGGCACTGATAAAAAAGGAGTACATCTGCAACCAGAGTTTTTTAAACATAAAAATATCTCTAAAAGGTAGTTTGCATTGAAACAAATTAAATTAATTCTAAAATACATGGCATAGACTACAATGTTCACCGCCATGCCGAACTTCCCCAAACTATTCTACGCCGCTAGTTTCCGCAAATAACTTTCTAAAACCAAACCACTTCGACTGACTGGAATGCTACACGTGATGGAATGCAAAATATGTTGCAAGACTGATACAGTGCTGCTCCAAAATAAATCACACATCCAAAACATTAGTACTACAGAAAATGTTTAAAGCATGCACAAATATGCACTGCTAGAGATATCCACGTATTGTCGGGAAATCTTAACTCGTATTGTGTAACATTTACCAGTATCTGTAAATGACAGCCAGCTGGGCTTATATGTTCCTCCTTAGTCGTAAGCTTGATCACAAACAGTTATGAGGATTACAAATGTAACCTTCCACCTTTCACCCATCTAAGAAAAAAAAACCCAGGATAAAAATTCTAATGGACTAGGAACATTTCATGGTGCTGTAGCCTCATGTGGCATTTTAGTACATCATTTTCATGTTAATTTAAGGCAAGTAAAATGCACTTTTTTTCCTGGTCCATATGAACTACAAAACATTTCATATAAAAAAAATTAAATTTAAAAGTCACAATGTAAATGAGCATATAAAGATTTATAAAGGAAGATTAGTGTAACCAAAGAAAATGCAACATGATTGGAAACACATGAGACCCGCCCACCTATGGTATGGCACAAAAAAAAAAAGGTACACCCATTCATTGCAAAATATATTAAACTTCCTGTGGAGAGGTCAGACTTGGAATACTACAGAAGAGATGTTACATTCGTACTTCAGTTCACATACTCTTCCCAACAGCATTTCTCCTATGGTCATGAGAATATCAAATTTGCGACGGCAGAGGCACCAATTATTACAATAATTCCTGGCCCGCCCGAGGAGAGAAGGCAGGGGAGATCCTGGGTCCCAGCACCAAAGGTTGAGTTCCAAAATTTTTATTTTTTTTTTTCCCTTTTGTTTGCCCCAATAGTACGGAAAAAATTTAAACACTATGGCTAGTAAAGTTATGCAATTTTTACAGATCACATTCACAGTTCTGGCCACAGTAACATTTGGTCTTTAGATTTTTTTTTTTTTATTGTGGTATATTAAAAATTGCACATTCAGTACTGGGGAGGCAGCCCTCGGCACGCCACACAAGATCTCCGCTACCCACTTCCAAGCCGCCAAGCATCTGACTCCCAAACAATTCCAGGTGTACAGGCCTAGGCCTCTTAATTGTTTCTGAGGTTCAATCAACCAGTTCCTTGCTACCATACTACACGATTATTACTGACATTCCAGTGAATACTTTGGAAACCAAACCATTCAGCAAATAAATATTAAAAATAAATAATTAGGACGAAGGTGGCACCAACTACAGTGGCCTCTCTCATCCGCCACTTGAATGTACGGCCAGATTACAACAAAATGTTATTGGCTACTTGATTGGTGTTTCATTAACAGCCCATCCTCATTGTTTTGAAGGGACCAATAGCAATACTTCTAGTAAGTTGGGATCTGTGTGACTATTTGTTTACATTTTATGATTACCCGTGAACACATTGACAGCAAGGGCAATAAATTAAAATAAATAAATTCTAATGAACTGTTTTAATTATTTCACACAAAAAATAGGTGACTAAGTTCATGAACTTCTGATTACAACAGGAAAAATTAACATAATGGAATTAGTTAATAGTAAAAAAATTAGTACTTTTATAACATAAATTTGAGTTAAACTTGGTAATTCATTTCAATGTACATCACTTGAGGATTGCGAAAAAACATAAAATAAAAATACATTATTGTAATACCGCATAATATAATAAATTTTTAGATTTTGAAATTTTTGATAGTATTTCACCGTTTAGATAAAAAAAAATTTGTTTGAAATTAAATACTTTTTTATGAATAAACTTAGCAACAGCACATTAAGTTGGACAAGGAGTATGTTAATGCATGCTGTATGTAATAACTAGAGACAAGATTTTATGGTTTTATTTATAGACCAATGTCATTCTTAAAACCGGAGGTTTCAGTGTTATACATTTATATTAAAGAATTTTGTTTATTCATAAAAATATCATAAACAAATCTGACACTTAAATGCTTCATTATACTTATTTCACCACAACCTTGTCATTTTGACCGATACGATACACTTTTGAAATAAGCTTGTATAACTACTCTGGACAATAAAAATAAATCTGAAAGTATTTGTACCAACATCGTAATTTAAAAATTAGTTACTAATAACAGCTGCAAGGAAGGAAAAAAGTAAACGTTTTTGCAATCTGTTATTAAGTGCATAATCTTTGGTACAAACTTCATGCTAAATAAACTACATGCTTTGATTTTAATATATTGAAAGATTATGGGTTTGTCAATTGAGTTAATGTTTTAATTTAAAATGCTGATTTATTTCATTGTTGTAGTTGAATTTTGGTGTTATATTATGTATTAACACGTTTTTCGGTGCTATTTCATATACGTATAATCTTGTCCGTAGTAAAAACAAAAGTACTAAATACCAAACAAAACAGTACAATAGGTACAAATTTTCACAAGTACGTATACTTGCAAAAATTGTTCAGTTACTCCAAGAAATAGTTTTTCCAGGGAGAATCACATTGGCTATAATAATTAATTTATCTACTCTGATGATGTTTGATGGCACTTAAATGACTTAAGCACATTAATCGTTTGTGCTTCGGAACAACTACAAATGATGCAAGAGGTAAGCCGAAAGCATGACGACGCAGCACTTGCATTAATAATGATCTTGCTTTCGTTACGGAACTCTTACTAAATCTGCACACGGTGTGCCTACGTGTAGCAATGGAACTAAGCCTAGTTTTCTATTTCACTGATAATGACTACAGGTGAAAATCAGCTCTGAGCTGTACATACAGCATAATATTAACATTTTCCCTGCAAGAGGAAGAATGAGGAACAGCACGTGCCACAATTTAAATACAAAGCAAGTAGTAAGTAAACCCTAACTTCAAACCATGTCACAACAACCTGGGTCAAAAGCACAGCAAAGACATAGTTACTGGCAACAAAAAATTATATATAAAAAAAGCTGCAATGATTCAATCTCTCATACAATATAATATTACAAAAATGACAAGCTGGAAAAATGTATGGAGTCCTCTGATATTTTCTTTTCACTAATCACAGAAAATATCACAATAGCACTACCACAATAAATGCAACTGTTTGGCTACCCATATTACAAAAGAAAAATTCACAACAATCACAGTCACAGAACTGGTGATTTCCCTCAGTGATATTTCATGACCATTGTACATCAAATATATCTTAACTGGTTTTCATTCAGTATTAATGAAAATAATGACACACAATTGATTATTAATAGGAAATAGAAACAAATATGTATTAAAAAATGCAGTAATGGAAACTACATTTCTACCTATATATCATCACAGTTTTATTTCATACAGGAAAAAAAAAATGTGAGCGAGTCATACTCGCCAGTGATGTATAAACATTTAACCTCGGTAATAAGCAAATTCATGTGTTTTCATGTTGCAAATAAAATTATAATACCTAACTTGGCCATGAAATTAAACATAGAATTCTCTACAATAATGCAGACATAAATATACTGATAAATTTAATATTCACTATTCAAGTATGAAAATCTTTGGATGCTATAAATAAACTTATAATACGAAATGTGGCCACGAAATTCAACGTAGAATTTTCTACAATAAAGCAGCGTGTCTTAAATATATTGATAAATAAAATATTAGCTTTTCAAACAAACATTTTTGGACGTGAATCATACACGTACTCACGACATCCGCTGCTAGAATTTGCTGCCTGAATCATAAACGTTGTTTGCCACCATCGTGCGCAGATAGCATTACGAAAAAACCAGAAATTTTTAACTATTAGAAACTGCTCAGATAAAAGTGAAAAACACTTGAAAAGAAAAAAAAATTCTAAAACCCGGCTTTGGATCTGATTTTCGACAAGCAATTTTATTAAAATATTATCCATGTTGTCATAAAATGACTAAAATAAAATACTATAAAGTTTCTGCACACGTTAGAAGTTATAATTCTATGGCATTACTAAAAGATTAACCGGAAACATTTTAAAACACATAACAATAAGTGTATGTCTATAAATTTGTTTTTGCGTAAAAGACAGAACAGTCTGTAAATGGTTCCTAAAAAAAAACAACCTTAATGAGTTGATTCAAAATTATTATAATATTATGTTATTAAAAATAAATAGTAGTAATCTTTCCAGTCAAGAGATTTGACCCATGTCTCTTGAGGTGTTGAGGTTAACAAGCGCACGCACTTTCGCTGTGCTACTAAGCCTGTTGGGAATTACGAAGGAGAATAAGTATTAATATCATTGTAATGCAAGTTTTATGTATTTTGAAACGCCAAATGATTTTCTACTACGACTATTTTAGTTCACCCAATATATTCCAGGGCAGTTTCACTATCATAAAGTTACATTTGGCACACCAATGCGTTTGTATGTCCCCTAATATTTACGAAAGTGACTATATGGGTTTATGTTGCAACACATGGGTGCGCCATCTTGTTCACATCTCCGTTCATCGACTAAATGCTGTATACCGAGAGCTAAGATGTTTACACATCAAAAAATTAATAATCTTTCATAACAGTCTAGATAAAAAAAAATTTCAATGAAGTTAATGCTTCTTCAAAAAATACATATGTACAAATATTTGGGATCAGTCTCTCTTTAATTTGCAAAATAATAAATTTTGTTTCAAAAATGAGGAAGAAAAACTTGAAGAAAGAAAATTTTGTTTGGATAGCACAAAAAGATTTGGTTAAATTTGATGAAATATGTCGTAGAGAAGCTGTCAGAAAGGCTATAAGGTAAGGACACTTCTATTGTTTTCATATTTAACCTAATTCATAGACACCTGCAAAATTCGCGGATTCATTCGGTGATAGGCTAGAATTCAAACACATATACCTCTTAGATAATTTTGCTATTGGCTTACTGTTCATCTGGACAAATCTCAACCAGTTATAAACCCTCAACCAAAGAAGGATCGAATCACAGACAAACCAGCTGAGACAACTATAAGTCAGCAGCCAATGAACTTGTGTTATTTGCCCGAGTGTACAGGGGTATGTGCAGTATATCCTGAAGGCCATCGAAACCGCGAATTTTGCAGGTCTCTACTAACTCAAAATAACTTCCAAATAGTCTTAAGAAAACTGTATTTGCTATTTTATTTCACCCTTCACAGTTTCTAGCCGGTCAAAAGATTTGGCCCACAAACTATGCTAGCCAATTACACTCACTGTGTGGTTATGGGAAAAATTAAGTCAGTAATGTAAAGAAAAAAAAATTAGAGAAAAACATATTATGAGAAAGTTGAACACACTGTGTAGTTGGGACCATTAAAATATGACTTCAGAACTGTGCAAAGATCTATTTAATGAAGAAAAAAAAAAAAAAGGGGGGGGGGGGGGGGGAAGTTGAAAAAAAATGTTTTTTCTCGGACACAAAAGTCACATCAGCAGTAACAGTTGCACAAAACGAGATGGGCCACAGAGGTGTTACAGGAGAGCCTGTGTTTATCAGGCAAATTAGGCCGTTTCCACAAGAGGCAGTCAATACAATTATAATGTTAGCTATTACTATTGAAATTTGTTGTTTTTGAACTGAGGTCATCTTCAGGAAATATGACATATAAATTATTTTTAAATATATGATAGCCTTTTTTTTTTATGAAAAGATTTCTTTACCAACTTGAAAAACTTCACTTTCTTTGTAGGCTCTAATTACCCCATAGATGCATGGCTCTTGACATTTGGAATTTTGTAGTAGCAAAAAAAAAAAAATATATATATATATAAAGAAGCAATTAGGGAATTTCATGGAAGAGGTGTAAAGGAAAGCGCAAAAAGAGAAATGTATTATATAATGTTTGATATGATGGATTTTGTGAGAATCTTGGAGCTAGTTGCAGTTTGTGGCAAAATAATTTGTAGCCAATGATGGGTGGGTGTTGGGTCAGTGATGAGAATTCTACGATCTCATCTGAGAGAGTCCAGTTCCTTATTAGCTGCTGGCGGTGAGTCAAGGTGACGTTATGTAGAGGAAAGATCTGGCTGTTCGGGCGACAAGATGGTTATTTGGATGAACAGAATTTGTGCAAAAATTGTGTGGTACTTTCTTTGTGTGTCCCTTCCTACAAATTACAGCCTTGAGTATTAAAAGCAACACTTTCAACAACTGCTACATAGAATGGAACCAAATTATGACCACATATGGATAATATGTACCCACAATTCAATATGAAAACACAAGTTAAGATATGTATTTGGTGCCTGCTACAATATTCAAAAACACATTTCAACAATTTACTTCAACTCAAAACATGAGACATAGGTATTACACAACCAATTTTATAGCAATTCTTATACTTACAAAGTTTTAATTGGAAAGGAAAAAAAAATCTACTGCAAGCATTTAAATGTGGATACCACAAGAATCAAGACTGTTGTTTCCTGTCTTCTGTGAAACAGTTTTCTTGAAAATTATTAAGTACGAGTTGTCATGCCTGATATTATGCAAACATTATAGTTAAGAGACAACACATACTGTTGACCTGGAACTATTACCACATAATTCAAACCTCACACAACTTTGATGTACTAAAGAAAGTGAAATTAAGTACAGCTACATTGGAAGTGGCATCTATAATAAATAAACAGTTAATGGCTAGCTTAGTGATCCCGTTAAAACATTTCACACGAAAACGCATGGTTCTGTTATAACACCCTACAGAAGAACCTCAAGAACATTTAAAGTAGTTACACTTTAAAACATCAATCCTGCAAGTAATTTAAATTTAACAATTCTGACATGTACAATTCAGGCTGGAATTAGGAGGGAAAAAAACTTTTTTAGTGAATTACTTTGTGATGAGGTTTTGTTCAAAATTTCTAATTAGTACTCCAAACACCAAATGACCGGAGTTATGACACACCAAGAACCGGAATAAAAGAACAGCAGACCAAAGGCTGGTGTCTGCACATGGCTGGTAACAACAAGCGTTATCTCGATAACACACATAAAAATTATCACAAAATTGAAATAATTACAGAAAAATTAACACATACTTTACCCTAAAATATGTCGGCTAATTTCTGATAAATTATTCTTAACCGAAAAAATCTGCAATATAAGTACCTTAGGTTACTGATAACCTACACTCATTCAACATCAACGTTTCAAACATTCCAACTCTAAAAACTTCTTGGATGACATGAAAATTACCAAGCCACCGCACAGCGTGATGATTCCGTAACACACTACGGACTCTGCGCGGGAGTCCGCTTGGTAGATGAAACACGTGAAGAATATTTAGTTAACTATGTCTATAGAAGCCTCCATCTTTCGCATTTTCGCCTATAGCACCACAATTCTATCATTTAGTACAAAACTTACATACACAAAATGGGTATGTATAAAATAAATGCTGTTGAAAGGAGGGAACTACAACAGAACAGGGTGTCTACAAATACCTGGGGAACAAAACTCAGGACACATTTCCTTGAAAAAAAAAAATTTCCATACAAAGGGTAAATTTTATAAATACAAGTGGAACTAAACATTATACAAAATAGATCTACTATTCGCAGCAATTCACCCCTTTTTTATGTCGGAAAGGTAAGAAGTTTTCAGTGATTATTTCCAACATGATTTCAGTGACAGAAAAAAAAAATTGAAAGTTGGCAAAAAAGGCTGCGTGTAGACGGGAAGCCTACAACTCGCGTAGTTTTCAGTTCCCTACCACGTTCGTGCAAACTTCGGATTTCCCTCAAAAATCGAAATTAAAAAAAAAAAATCGAAGGGTTTAGGTTAGGTTAGGTTTGGGTCAGTCACAACATGCTTGATTTCATTGGAAACTTCAGATTCAGCGGCTCGAGTGGCGTCGGTACCAAAAAACGCAAAACTTCGGTAATCTTCGGAGATACTCGCAGGGAACCGGGAACTACCGCGAGTTGCGGGCTTCCCGCTCGTGTAGACACCCTGCAGGAGGGGAGAGAGAACGACTCAGCGGCGCGACTAGGTCAGTCACATCATGCTTGTTTTTATTGGAAACTTCCGATTCAGCGGCTGGAGTGGCGTCGGTACCAAAAACCGCGAAACTTGGGGAATCTTCGGAGATGCTCGCAGGGAACCGGAAGCTACCGCGAGTGGCGGACACCCCGCAGGGGAAGGGGGGGAGAGAGAGAACGACTCGGCGGCGCGGCGTCGCTACCTGAAGGCGCGCAGGCAGGCGTTGAGGCGGTCCAGCGCCTGCTGCAGCTGGAGGCGCTCGTGGTCCTGGGAGCTGCGCAGCGAGCACAGCTCCCGGTAGCGCCTCTCCAGGCCGTCCATCTCGCGGTGCCTGTCGGCCAGCTGCCTGGTCCAGTGCGAGCAGCGGTCCCGCAGCACCCGCCTCTCCAGCGCCCGCTCTGCGCAGTCACAGCACGGCCGTGCACACAGTTCCCCTCGTCCGTTCCCCCGAGATGACAACACACACATCTCAAACAGGGCCGGCGCGTCCACACAGGCGGACCAGGCAACCGCCTAGGTCGCCAAGTTGCAGGGGGCGGCGCAGCACGACACATAACAGCTCATATAATATATGTTCAACGATTATCGAAACTAGATGAAAATGGATTTTTGTAACAGTTTGGAATGTTTATATTGATATAAGTAATTATATTAAAGTCCACGGTGACCTGTTTATGATTTATAATACAGTCAAACCTCTATCTATCGTTTTTCAGGGGACCAACAAAAAAATTCAGTAGATGCGGACATTCAATAGATGTGGACTTCACTCTAAGAATTTTTAAAAAATAATATTTCAACCCAAAATTAGTGTCAGAAATATATCAGTTACTTGTCATTAAAGTTAAATCAGTTGAAAAATAAATAAAAATGGAAGTATTTTACTTAATTCAATTTACACTTGCAAAAAAAAAAACATACACACAATAAATCTACATGGAAATTAAAGACTTTTTCAATATCCTGAAGTCTGAAATATGTTTACTCATGTCATCAAATGTAGAGCTGTACTGAAGAAGCCGATTTTACCAATATTTAGTTGAATCGGCAGTTCTGTCGACTTCCGATACGTTTGTTAATTTTCGGCCGAAATTACTGAAAAACGAGAGATACTGCCATAACATAAAAATCCACGAGTACCCTTTTCACTTTTCGTAGTAGTACTGCATTCTTTCAGATCGCATTATTTCTTCGCAACATGTGCCAAACGTACATATAAAAATTTAACATCCTTTTTTTTCAATAATGTTCTTTAATTTTAATGTCATAAATAAATACATTACCGTCACGGTAAATATACATCTCGGTTGTTACAGTAACTGTAGTGCAAATGTGGTAGCTATCGTGCTTCTGTAGTAATTATGGTATCGACAAAGAATCTTTAGTTCTTTTTATGGTAATTATCTAAGGATAACAATTGGGTTTGTACTGTAGTTATGGTACATCATCCATTTTTCTTCGTAAGTTGTTGTTCATTTGTCTTTTCATATTTACGTGCTCCATTACTTGGCTGCAGATTTAAGGTGATTTTTACTTCTGTATACTATCGTTACTGTTTTTATGACGGTTTCTTTCTAAGAAATGGTTATTTCTGCAAAATCTTTATGGTTAAACGATCATCTATTATAATTTATAGTGACGGGACCACATATTTTGTACGATCAATGCGGACAAAACGGTAATTCGAACATCGGTACAAGCTTTGAATATATATACTGTAAGAAGTCGCCAGCCCAGGTTAAAATTTCTAATACGGTTTTGAGGTAGTTGGTTAATTCACCGCCGCAATCGCCACCATCTCTAGGGCATCGACTTGTGGTGGTCCCTAGCGGAGAAGTGTCTGAACTCTTCAAACACCCTTTCCCCCTCCCGTAGAACAACCTTGAGCTGCAGTGAATGATAGGTGGGGGGTGCGGGGAATGACAGCGGGCGACAGAGCTGCGCTCTAACGCGTAAATAACAACTAAGACGATACAGGGCGTTACGGCAGCGCACTGCAGCGGTGAAGTTCCCAAGCTGCTCCTCATACGCTTCTGAAAAACGTAGACTTCTATACAGTATATATATTCAAAGGTACAAGCTGACTTTTTTAACCTTAGTTGTATGGAAATTTTGCCGGGACCGTAGAAAGTATACGATAAACACGGACAATCGATACATGCAAGTTCGATAGATAGAGGTTTGACTGTAAGTAAAAAAAGTAAAAAAAAAAAAAAAAAACACAAGCCTGCTTACATTTTATTGTTGACAAAATCTTATGCTTACGTGATGTATTTTGAGGCAAGGAAAAATTTTTTTTGGGGTGTCGGGCCGGGGGGGGGGGGGGGGGTTCCGCCTAGGGCGTCGATTTACCTTGCACCGGCCCTGATCTCAAATCACATTATCATTAAGACATTAAAACAACCAACGCACATCACATGCACAACTGGACATAAAACGTTTTTCTGAACAATATACAGTATGCACTGTCAACATTTGTGGTAACTCCTCACTACTTGAGCTAGCCACCACAACTTTGACACTTAAGACCGGGAGGAGCATAAAAATTTAAAAAAATAAAAAAATAAAAAAAAAAATATAATTTATGCAATCACACCAATACAGGCTAGTTATTTATGCACATATTCAACCACATGGTGCAATATATTTTTTTTATACCCAAACTGAAAAAAATTTGCAGCATGCAGTACATGTTATTAAACAAATAAATCTGCATAAAATGTGTGATCTATACCCGAATTAATATTGTATACGATTTTGAAAACTAAGTTATTTGACATGTTCGTTGAGTAGTATAATGTTGTTAATTTTTATTATGAATAAAGAGAATCTATAAAATTAAAATCAATAACACCGAATGCTTTTAAGGATGTAGAAAAATGTTAAGGGGTCGTCCATTAATCACATGTTGTTTTTTTTAGCAAATTTTTAACCCCCCCTCCACCCTAGTGATTTGTGGTGAGGTTTTAGACTCCCCCCCCCCCTTGCCCAAAATATCACGTGTATTTTTTTGGTACAAAATATTTTTAAAAATTTCAGAATATTATCTTTAAATATAGGTATAGTCTAATTTAATTCTGGAAAATTAAGCACAGTGATAAAAATGTCCAGACACACATTAAGGTTGCAGGTTTATTCCCACTGGCATAAAAATAATGAAGGAAAGACTTATATGTGATTTACGCACGTATTCGGCGCCAAAATCACAGTCTTACTAGCGACTGGCAAGCCGAGCCGGGTGGTTCATGTTGCGGTGGGCGGGGATATTGTTGCCTGGCTACGGCGAGTCGAGGTCACGTGTCGCTTTTTGGTTTAGTAGAAATCGGGCGGGAAAAAAAAAATACACGTGATGTCTCTCTACACCCTCCCCCCCTGGTGATATTTCGTTATTTTTCCATCCCCCCTCCCCCCCACCCCCTTTAGAGCCTCACGTGATTAATGGACGATCCCTAAACTGTGTCATCCTAAAGTACGGGTATGGTAAGGTTGAGAGCGAGGGAAGTGTGTACGGGAAACTGCACCTTGTGCGTATCGGTGGTAGGTGCCGATGACCTCCTCGACGCCGGGCCACTCCCCCTCCCCCTCCAGGTCGGCGGCCAGCCGCTTGAAGCTGACCCCGTTCTGCAGCAGCCAGCCCGGGCGGAGGAGGCCGTTCGGCGCGGGCTTGTCCCGCGGCGTCGCGGCAGCGGCGGGGGGGCTGGCCGGCCGCTTCACGCCCAGCGCCAGCCTGCCACGCGACGACGTGATCTCCTGGAGCCGCTCGTGGACGTCTGCCCCGTGCCAGCGGCGCAGCTGGGCCCGCCGGCAGTACTCCGCCAGTGAGTCGACGGCGTTCCGGCGCAGCCGCTCCGCGATGATGGCGCGCCAGATCAGTTCATTGTCTGCGGGCAGGCACACGCACGCCGCCCTCCGGTATAATAACCTCGCAGCTCAGCTCTCACAGCTAGGGTTCACCTTTGAATATATATACTGTATAGAAGTCGCGAGTGGATAGGGCGGTGAATTAACCAACTACCTCAAAACCGTATTAGAAATTTTATCCTGGGCTGGCGCCTTCTATACAGTATATATATTCAAAGGTTTCACACACTTTTCTTGTCATTACCGTTAAATAAGAGATTTCACCGTTAATACACACCAGCATTTGTTGCCGGGTCACAAATTTTATCACCATTAACATACTCTTAAAGAAATTAAGAGGCGAACCTTAAAACTAAAAACTTACAACTAACAGGACATGTAAGACTGAGCCTTAAAGTATGTATTACGCCCACACATTTTGCCACAACTTCCATATCAGAACTGACGGCTCACAAGGGGGACAGGACCAGTTTCTGACACATGCAAGTCAACATTCGTAGACTGGTGTGATTATGATTGACAAATTTAGAACCCCCGAATGAACTAAAGAAAGATTTTCTCCCTGTGGTTATGGAATTAACACTGCTGCGAGAAATGATTTAAGCCTTGTCAGAAAAAAAAATATTTGAATAAATAAATCAAAATTAAAAGTTCAAGATGTGAGGAATATCCCCCCCCCCCCCCCCCCACAAAGCCAACACGAAAATACACCTGGTACAAAAATAACAGATTATAAAATTTCATGCTGCAAAATTCATGGCCATATTAATTAATTTTTAAAAATAAAACTTTTTTTCTTCATTATCACTAATTCATACCAATTTCTGGATATGCACGGTTTCCTCAAATCACTCCACGTGAATGCTGGGGTAGTTCCTCGCAATAGGCCCTTGACAAACAATTCCTCACAAATGCCTGACACTTCCACCTCTAGTGACCTCGCTAACAAGAAAGCATCAACACTATAAACATACTAAGCACACGGCAGCCCCGCGCTGACACGAGTGAAACTTCACAGACAGAGGTGCGCACAAGTACGCAAATATATGTGAAGGGTGCCGCAGTGCGAACCACATCAATTGCTCCTCCCGAGGGTCGGCTCCAATAATATAGGTACTTACGGGTAAACTCCCATAATACGAGTATATACGGGTAACCTCCGATAATACGGGTAAACTCCCATAATACGGATATATACATGTAAACTCCCATAATACTGGTATATACAGGTGAACTCCCATAATATGGGTATATACAGGTAAACTCCCATAATACGGGTATATACGAGTAAACTCCCATAATAATGGTATATACGGGTAACCTCCGATAATACGGGTAAACTCCCATAATACGGGTATATACATGTAAACTCCCATAATACGGGTATATACAGGTGAACTCCCATAATATGGGTATATACAGGTAAAATCCCATAATACGGGTATATACGAGTAAACTCCCATAATACTGGTATATACGGGTAAACTCCGATAATACGGGTAAACTACCATAATATGGGCACATACAGGTAAACTCCCATAATACGGGCATATACGGGTAAACTCCGATAATACGAGTAAACTTCCATACTACGGGTATATACAGGTAAACTCCCATAATACGGGTATATACAGGTAAACTCCCATAATACGGGTATATAGGGTAAACTCCGATAATACGGGTAAACTCCCATAATACGGTTATACACGGGTAAACTCCCATACGTACGGGTAAAACACGGGGGCGGGCGGCGTCCAGACTCACCTTCTCTCTCCTTCCTGGATATGCAGTGGAGCCCGAGGACGCGCAGGAAGCGCACCTTGCTCTTGTAGTCGGGGCTGCGGCAGAGGGCGTCGGGGCTGAGGCGGGGCAGGGGCAGGTCCAGGGGGGAGGCGGCGCGGCTCTCGTTCGCACCCTCGTCGGGGCCGGTGGGCAGCGGGCTGCGCGCGCTCCGCCTCTCCAGCTTCCTCAGCTCCAGCTCTGCACGCGACAACACAACAACACGCTGGAGGGTCTTCAATACGTACGGGACGACATTCCATGGTTTCATTTCCCATGAACTCTTTGTTTATTCACAAATATCAAACAAATACGACACTTAAATGCTTCATAACTAGAGACCCGGGAAAATTCGCGGGTTCATTTCGTGTCATGCTAAAATTAAAATAATTATACCTTGTGCTGCTTCTGTCATTGGTTCACTGTTAATCTGGAGGACTGAGGGCCAATTAGAGAACCTCGCTCGTAGAAGTGTCGAATCGCAGGTTATACCCAGTCGAGACGACTCACAAGTCAGCAGCCAATGAACAGTTGGAGTGTGTAGAGGATATTGGAGTCAATCCTGGAGGTCATTGAACACGCGAATTATCCGAGTCTCTATTCAAAACACTTAATCCAGCAAAAAAATGTGTGAACAACACATGATGCTCTTTTATACTATGTAAAAAAATTTTTAACAGCATTTATAACTACTCAGAACAATTAAATAAATCTGCAAGTAATTGCTTGTTAAAAAAAAATTACCAATGCCGTAATGTAAAATTAAGTTACTTGCAACAGTTAAAAAAAAGAAAGGAAAAATATATAAAATCTATCTTGAGTGAGTATTAAATTGCATTTTGGTGTTACATATATGGTGAACTGGCATGGTTTTCGCTGTTATTTCGGTTTTATCACTATTCACCATGTAATCTTGTCCCTATTAATCCGGCGCTCCGTTGTTTGGTACCTTCTGTAATCCGGCAACAGTCAACCGAGGTGGATTTCGACTGTCGTCCTTGGCCGCCAGAATGCATTACTGCGATACCTGCGTTTTTAGTTTGCGCAAAAGTTTATCACTAACATAAGTTTTCATTTCAATAAAGTGTTTGTTTTTCTAGAGTTACATTTCACATTTGGCATTACCGTTTAAACCATACCGACGTTCAATAATACAACAAAATAGCTAATCCGGCACACCCTTGGTCTTGAATGTGCAGGATTAAAGATTTTTCACTGTACCCCAGCCCACCACACTTATTAACGTGGGTGGGAAAATTTTCAGAGGAAAATTGTCTTAAAAACAATAAAACAGAATTTTTTTTTTTTTCCATTACTAGCACAGATATATACAATTTAAGAAATGTTGTTGGCCATTACACGATAATTATTTTTCTGTAGTTTGGTAAGTACACAGAAAAACATAGCAATGAATAATTATAACAGGGTTCTACTGTATATAGCTCTCATGCGACCAAACACTTCAATTTTTGAGATGACACATGCACATAAGTCATGAATACTTGGGCTTAATGAATAATTTATTGTATGTAGAACGCCAAAAGAGAATCCATTTTATTTACCTTATCAATTTATTTGCATTGAGTCATCAGATAATTATGATTTTTCATTTAAGGCGAGAATGAACTTCTCGAATGGACAGTATCTCAACAAAATAATATAGGGCCTGTATTCCAAAACACAAATGTAAGGGTTTAGGCGTTGGCATAATTCATGTTTGGTTATGTGAAGACTGTATAAAGTACGCACACGTAGTCAAATATTGGTAACTCACTGATTGCATGCAACGCATGCACTGTCTAGTGCAGAGAGAACTACATTTGATTACCTGCACTCTTTCGTAGTTAGTGTGTACTACGATGATAGTTATGCGTTAGTTTTGGATCACTTTCGGGTAGGGATGGGATTTTCGAATCTTGGATTCGTCAAATATACCGAATCCTATGGATTCGAGGATTCGTAGGATCCGAGGTGGGATTCGAAGTGGGATTCGAGGTGGGTTTTAAAGAGTTTTAGGTAGTAATTGAAAATTGTAGTGCTGGGCGAAGTTCGAAAATTTCGAACCGAACTGAACCCTTTCGTTCGGTTCGGTTCGAAACCTCTTAAAATATATTCGAAAAACCCTGTTCGTTTAAAAAAATTACGTTTTTCTAATTTTCTAACCCCCATTTGAGACCATTCACAAAACTGCACAACAAAATTCCATTACTTGTAATATTCCGACCATTATCGCATAGTTGTCGCCTCAACAGTTTCAAGCGCAGACAAAATAAATAAAATAATTATTAATCGTCACACAACTCGCATAGCATTTTTTCATATAGGCGCGCTTTGTTTTTTGTTTACTTTAGAGAATTTTGTATGCATTTCTCGTACTACGTAATATAAACTATCGTACATATGCCAAAGTTATTGTATATTATATCTTTAACTATAGTGCGTGTACGAGAAGTGTTGTAAAATCACCAAAGATTGCGTACCCCATACGTTTAACTAAAGCGCATGTACGAGAACTCTCGTATTTCGGCAAAACTAACGTGATCAAGTTAACACAAGACAAATGCGGTAGGAAATGATTGCGTAAATTACTGGGATGTATTTATTTTCTTTGGCCTTTTTGGTTATAACAGTCAGGTACTGAAAATATTAATTTAATCTTGTGTATTAAAAGTACTGGTCCAGTAAATTTTACAGTACGGTACTAAGTTGACTAGCGTAGTCGCGGCAGTCATCATTATTTCTCGTGTTTTCTTTTTTCTGACGCAAATTTCTATAACCACACTTCTTACGTTACGTTTACAATATTATTGTTCTTGAGGTGATTTGCAATGAGCAGGATTACATCGTTTAAGTTTTACAAATGGAGAAAAGATAATGACGACCCAGATGACCCAGAACCACCCCAAAAAAAGTCTAAAGTTTCTTCTGACAAGCAGCATTCTTCCAAGAACACAGCAACTGCAGTCAGCGGGTTTGGTAATGTAGATATGTAACTTTAGGTTATGTCTACCACAAAAATATGTTATGTGGCCTTATGCTGAATGTTCGTCATCTTTATAATACTATATTTTTTTAAATGAAGGTTAGTGTACACTGAAAAAGGAAGACAGTCTTTTTGAAATTCAGATGGAACTTCTTCATGAATTAAAAGTATATATATGTGTGTGTATGTATGTATACTCGATCATTTCCAACCTTCAATAATATAACATTGCAGAAAAAAACGTAATTTTTTTAAATGGTGTCTGTTATACAAACACATTTTATTGAAAACATAGGAAGGATTAATTTAACAGAGAATTAGACAGATGCAAACTTACGTGTGTGGTTTTTGAGGTTATTTGTCTCTATTTTGTACCAGGTGTATACACTATGCACTTATTTTATAAATACTCATGTGATTTTTTTTAATACATAGGCCTATGTAATTATTTAAAATAAATGTGTGATTTTTTTTAATAACATGTGGTGAAGTTTAGTGTGGGACTGGGATTCGAGATTCAATGACAAACACTGAGGATTCGAACAAGGATTCGGATTCGACCAAAATGTGGATTCGTCCCATCCCTACTTTCGGGTCATGGTTTCTGTTTTTCTACTTAAATTTCGATAAAATATGTTTTTGCTGCATGACTTAGTAATTGAAATTGTTTGGCGTACTTTTGTATATTCCACTTTTAAATAAACGTAACTTCCATAAATAGGTTTTATTTTTATAAATAACTTTAAATCAACAAAAATGTTTTAAGCATAAACGCGTAAAAGTCCCACCCCTAAATTTCAAACTTTAATTAAATATAATATGTGTGACAACTATGCAATAAAACACGGTACTTATCGTTGCTTAGCTACCAATACCACATAATGAAGGATAACCAACTACACTCCTCATATTACCTCAGTAAGGAACCTACTGCAGTGTCCGCTTTTGTGTATTTAGGCAGCTCCAGTTCTAACAGATTCTAGCTTCACGTAGGGCACCGTACTGAAACAGCTGCCAATCTATTCTCTTATTTGTATTCTTGGCTAGGACACGTTTTCGAATGCAGCCCAACAAGGCAGTGCTTATTCACTAAATTACATGAATGTCTTGGAATACCACCCTAGGATTCTGTGTAAGGACATATAATCATTGTAAAAATAAAGTTCTCAGATTTTAGTGTCATTTTATTTCATCCCATGAATAATACAGTAAAACTCATGAATAATACAGTAAAACTTGCTTAAGACATTCCCGCGTAACACGTTTTCCCATTTATTAAGTTCAAAAAATTATTCCCTTGATCACTTCCATATATGCCTATGTTAATATTTCCATTTCATAACGTTTGTCTTTATATATGCTTCCCGCATATAACGTTCAGCGTTTGTGGGAAAAAATAAAATATTGTTTATCTTTAAGCTTATGAACAATTTTTAAGGTTAATTTTAAAAATTTACATATTTCCAAACGTTTAATACCGTATTGGTCCGAATATAAGGCGGCAATTTTTACATAAACAAGAGATGCGTATAATTGGAAGACGCCTTATTTTCGCACCCAAGACGTCAGCACCGCTAACATTAGTTCCAAGCTGAAAGCTACAGTAGAAACATTGTTAAACAAAATGTTCACGATTTTTTATATTAACAAAAACATCTTTACCTCACACGGGAAAAACGATAAATCCACCCAATACTGCAGTGATTCACAATTGTTTAAAGTTGAAAATTAAAATATTTGTTCTTGAGTAAAAATGTGAATGTTGAAGCATCTCAAAATGGCAACCTTTTATTACACAATTCATATTTGTACTTTGTGTACATTCGCGTGTTAACATTTACGGTAATTTAATTTCAGATTTTTAACGGAAATATTTGTACTAAAATATCACAGCTATTTTCAGAACGATTGTTTACGTTTACAAACAGAAAATGTTAAGAACATTTTGGATGTAATGTTTGGAAATTCACGGCTGCCAACTGTCTTTCCACAATATTTCTTTGTTGTACAACGAACATTGCCGAACACGCACGAAGACGCCATATTTACAGGAATTTTGTACGTTGCTTCAAAAGCTATTTTAATAATTTCACAGTAATCCACGTTTTATTTATGTAAAAACCTTTCAAACAACATAATTATCATAGATTATTCTTTATAATTCATAGGACAGAGACTCTGTCAGAGAGTAATATGGACAAATATTCGCGGTTACGTCACCGAAGTTATTCATGGCCGTATGCTTCACCATGGCAGCTAGCCACTTGTTTTGTTCCGGCAAGCTGCATTCTTTGTTTGCTTTGTTACGTTTAACACACTACTAAATAGTAATACGTAGCTTAAGTGAAACGGAAAGTTAAATGCGGTATACATAAATGCAAAAAGGATTTTTAACACAAAACGTATGTCTAATGAATTTTCACATTAATTTCTACCAAAATTATTTTTACATTTGTTTGGCCTCCTGAAACTGCAGGTCGCCTTATATTCGGGCCAATACGGTAGTTAATTTGAACAGAACAAGACCGTCGAAAAACCTGCGCTGACCGCCACACGCTGTTGTATCTGTGCGCCGTTTTGAGTGATGAATGAGAAACGCGCACAATCGTCGAAACCCGCGCCGCACACCACACGCTATTACTTGTGTGTATTTCGACGATTCATATGCCTGCGTTTGTTTGAACTGAGAGGCTGTTCCACCTGCAGAACATTTTCTCCATTCGTGGCTTAACTGACGAATGAGAAACACCAACTATCTTCGAAACCTGTGCCGCACGCCGCACGACCAATCACCTGCTTGCATTCTCAGGGACTAGAGGCTGTTCCATCAGTACACCAATTTTCCAATTCAAGTCACGTGACGAAAACAAAGTAAACCATATACCGCCAGCTATTACTTTCTTTGAATTATTTGCGTATATTTTTTAAAACAATAAATGTTAGTTAATGCTTTTTTGATAGTGTTTTGATAATACTAATTTTAATGTGCTTATTAAATTAAATACAGTTTTAATAATTCAATTTACTGATAAAAAATTGTCATTAGTTATTCCGTTATTCCAGCATGCCAATGATAGTAAGTGTATTTCTGTGTGAATACAGCACGTCATTTGAGTAAAACCGATTTTTGTCGGCAATTACTTTTCCCTTTTAAGAAGTTTTCCCTGTTAAGAAGTTTTAAGCATCCAGTCCCTTGAAAAACTTCTTAACAGGGTTTTACTGTAGATAACTTAAATCTCATGATTTGGCTCTTTGCTTATCTAGAGAACAATTTTCACCAGAGCTGGCGACACAAGGCCTCCACCACGCTACTATGTTACCGAAGTGCGTACCATTCCTCTGCGACAAGGTGGTCAGCCCGAACACACGGAGGAACCTGAGCTTGTCGGGGGAGGCGTCGAGCCGGGAGGGCGGGCCCTTCGTGATCCACAGGGACGCGGCGAGGGAGTCGGAGTCCTCCCCGTCCGAGTCGGAGCTTGGCGCCGCGCCGCGGCACTCGCGCCGGCGCCGCTCCGCCCGGTCCAGCTTGCTGACCGTCAGCACGGGGCTGCAGCTGCTGTCCGCCGTCTGGGCACAGGCGTTCGCGCACGTCACACGGCCGCGCACAAACTCTTCAAATAAGGCGGGCCTTTGGGGGGAAACTGCCTTGAAAATCACATGCACTCATTTCTTCAGCACGCAGCCCAGCCAGGGAGCTACCTGAGACAGGACTAGAGGTGTGACAACAGTGGATCTTTGTGGTAGAATATTTTCGAATTTAATGGTAAAATTTTTCAATCGAATGCAAATAATTCTGAGTCAATTACAACTAGATCTCATATTTTGCTGTATTACCATACAGAATACACAAATTATGTTTTTTAACGTTCACAGATAAAGTTTTTCAGTTGGCAAGAAGGCTACATTTATCCAAGCAGGGTGAACATTTTAATAATACTACTTTTCCTCAAAAACTTTTTTTAATAATTCCAAAATAGTTTTTTTTTACTTCCCGACATGTTTTACAACATTCTGTGAAAGTGAATTGCATTTGAAATGTGGTTCCCCCATTTTTAATAGAGCTTAAGTTAAGGTTGGTATTTTGGGGCTAACAGTTGGTGTAATATTATTCTATATAACATTAAAAAAATTTTGTCCATGACATTAAAACCCATCTTCCTCTTTGGTACGCCTTACAGAAGATGTTTATAATGAATGAAAGCACTGCTATATTCCACGCAAGGTCACACACCAGCAGTGGAGCGCGAGGAAGGCAGTTAGGCAGTTACCCTCTGGTTGGCGATGCTCCTGGTGAGGTAGTGGTAGTCCCACACAGACATGGGCACGGAGCCGTCCTTGGGGGACACGGCGGCCAGCACCTTGGCCGCGTCGGGAACGTTCAGCACGGCGGCCGGCTGCTGGAAGGGCGGCCGCTGGCAGTTGGCCGTCGGGCCCGGCTGCTGGCCGAAGCTCGGGGCGTGGTAGACAGCGGCCGGGTCCCGCTCGGGCAAGTGGTACTGCGGCTGGCAGGTCGGCGTGACGAGCTCCGGCTGCGGCGACGGCTGCTGGTGGTTCAGCTGTGACGAGGGGAATGGGTGCTGGTGCGAGGGGAACGCTTGCTGACTAGAAGACGACTGGTAGGGCTGGGAGGCGGCGGCAGGGGCCTGAGCCGGCGGCTGGCTATTTACAGGCGACGCTTGGTACGGGTGCGACGACGTGGTAACTGGCGGTCTCTGCTGGGGAGAGTTCGGCTCCGAGGCCTGCTTGCTCGCGGGGACCTCGAACACCGCGCGCGAACTCGCGGTCTTCGCGGGACTGCTATCACTGGCGGCAGGTCTCGCGCAACCGTCCTTCCCGCACGCGCCGAGCACCGGTCCCCTTGGCTGGGAGGGGGAGACCTCCCTCTGCCCGGCCGGGAACGTCTGCGCCGCGGGGGAACACTTCGCGGCGCCGCACGCGACACTGGCGTCCTCCTTCGCGGGGGGAGAACGTCGTGGGGACGGGGGACCGGCGGCTGACGTGCTGCTGCGGGAAGCTGTCCTCGAAGGGGCGCACGAAGGTGGGGTGTTCCTTGGCGGCGCACCTGGTGGGGGTGGCACTGGGGCGCTGACTAGAGGGTTGTGGGGGGTGGCCGAAGGGGGGCGTGTGCTGGTGGTGGTGGGGGGGCAGCAGGGGCAGGCTGGGGGACGGCACGGAGTGGGGGAGGGCGTGCAGGGGCGAAGGCACCCCGTGCAGGCCGTGGGGCAGGAGGGGCTGGACGGGAGGGGTGTGGGGGTGCACAGCGTGGTGGATGGGGGACGTGTGGGAGCCGTGCATGGGGTGGGAGGGCGGGGTGTGCAGCGGCGACGCGGCGGCGAAGGGCAGGCGGGCGGGGGTGGCGGGAGGCAGCTGGCCCTTGCCGGGGTGCTGCAGGTCCGGCTCGAGCGGGGGGTTGGGGAGGGAGTGGTGCAGGGGCGGTGGCAACGTCACGGAGGTGGGGTTGGGGATGGAGCTGGGAGCGATCAAGGGCGGGGGAGGGTAGGGTTCCTTGCGCGAGTCCGCTGCACGGTCCCGAACTCCCGCTATGGGTGCCTTCCTAGCTGGAACAAAAACGACCACGATCATGTTATCGTGTTACCTTTTTTCCAACCAAGTAAGGTTGTAACATCAAGCAAACAAAAAATATATGTACATAAATGATTCCTTACTCTAGTCTTAGTTCACAGAACTCTTTTTCAAATAAAAAATCTCTGCCTCACGTTTTGGAACTGGCTGTTGTCAAATGACTCAAAATACAAATTATAATTTGTGATCACATTGCAAAGAAAAAATATGTAAAATTGAAAATAAATAAATAGCATCACACTTTGTATTTGATTAACGTTTTTCAATACTAGGTACTCCAAATTATGATAGTAAATGTGTCTAAAATAAAAATAATATCTTTTTGATGTAAACAAATTACATCCTTTCAAACTCTTGATTTTATTATAAATACAAAAAAACTTAAATCAATTAATTGTCTGGCTAACCAGTTTTTCTAGTGTATCAAAAATCTTAAATCTAGTAATGTGATGGTTTAAACTTGTTCTGGTATATTTCTCTCACTTAAGTAATTATTTTATTGCATAGTATCTCAATATTTCAAAATTTATTTAGAGATTAGTACTTTTAAATAAAAAATATATCTGTATTTTTTTTTAATATATTACAGAATAATGTAGTTATAACAATAAGTTATAAGCAAAAAAAAAAAATTCAGCGGCACTTGAAAATTAATTTACAACGAATTGTTTATTTTTTCCATTTAATTTCAGTAACAGATATTGTTAAAAATGAAAACGAACGTCCAAATATTTTTTACACGCCACAGATACCCATAGCTGCCAACCTCAAATCACACCCATCAGTAATGACAATTATATGAAGAAAAAAAAGTACGCGTAAATAATGCACGATAAATGTTTCCTGGGGAATTATGACACATACAAGATAAAACAAGGAAAATAAAATGCAAAAAAAAAATGAAAAATATAGGCCTATAGGTATATATGAATACAATGCAAATTAATGAATAAAAAAAACTATTTGAACAATACATTCATCTGAATATGTAAGAAATGTCAATAATTTTACTGGAAAGTTTGAACCTTCAATTCAAAGTATTCAAAGTTAAACTTGTGAACAACTGTCTTTTTATTTGCTTCTTTTATCCTGGTTGGATTAGAACTTCCTTGTAAACAAACAACAGAAGACAAACAAAAGAACTTGTAAACAATAACTCTGCGTTCGTTACTTTCGTTTCTTCAGATGTAGCGAAAAAAACGACGATATAGATATATTAATCGTCATGGCTATAAAATGTTCCGCATGTTTCTTTGATTCAATATGCCGTTTACAGTCATCCCTTCCACCATGTGCAATCGAAAAGTCACACGTGCATACATTACAAAACGCGTGGTGTTCCAAAACATTTGAAGACGACAAGCATGGCCATTCTTTTGAATAGTTTAAGTCGAAAGTTCTGAAGAATTGCGTTCTTTTTTTCCCCCCAGAAACACTTGTTCTGTCACACGCTTCATTTCTACAACCGGCACTGAAGAACAAAACACTATCGAAAAACATTAAAAAAAATTTCACGTCTGTAGAAAGACAAAAACACTATGATGAAAAAAATGGCTTTCAAAAAAAATTAAAACACAGGTTAGCCAAAGTACCGTGCAAAAATTATCGTGATGTAAGTAGCCGAAAAACGAAAAGTCCGAGAATATGTACTAGTTTTGTCGTACAACGGACGTAATACCATCCCATTACTATTTGAAAACACGAGAATTAATCTACTAATTTCAATAGTACATGTGCACACATACTAGTTCCGTTATTTGCGCAACCACGCGATGTATTCGAACTGCGTTCACGAAACCGCACAGCAGAAACTGAATTTTTTCCGTCTCCGTGCAGCACAACGCCTCGTTTCCGTAATACACCAGCGATGTTCCGTAATTCCGTAATTCGGTGTTAAATCCGTAATAATTACGGAAAATCCGTAATGGTTGGCAGCTATGGATACCTAACACAGCTTAGTTCCCCCGTGTTGCATCACCTGCGATGCATGTAACGCCGACCCTCCTAAGTCGCGAACACCTCACCTGCACACTCCTGGTGGTGGGAAGGGGAGGCTCGGGGACTGCGGCGGGACTTGTCTCTCCTCTCCTTTTCTCTCTCCCGCTCTCTCTCTCGCTCCTGCTCGCGTTCCCGCTCCTCCTCACGCAGACGCTGCCGGTGCTCCTCCTCCAACTTCAGCCTGCCACACCGCCACACCACCACACCACCCGCATCAACACTTTGCCACACCACCACACCACCAGCACACCGCCCCCACTCCCATTACCACTTCATCACAATGACCGCACTACCGTCATTACCAAATCACCACATTTCCAATGCACCAATTCACCACATACCGTATTTACCCGAATAGAGGCCAACCTCAATTCTAGGCCGACCCCTAAATCTTGTTCACTGTCCAGTGGAAAAACACAGTTAGTTGTCATCCTCAACATTAGAATCACAATCACTTGTATTGTCTTCTTCTTCTTCTTCCTCACTGTCATCTTGCTCACTTCCACTTACTCTGTCTTGCCACAAATCATCATCTTATAAATATAATAATAAATATAATATATCTGATAAATATTATAATAAACACTAAATTACAACTTACGTTATGTACCACGTGTTTACTAACAAAGTTTTTTTGTAGGTTAGTTTGTCACTGGAATCTGATCATAGATTACAGTAATATACCTACTAACGAAAGACGTCAATACCAGTATTGGAAGTTAGAAAAACGTATTTATCTATGATGAAACACCAGTTGTGCCAACATCCATGATGTTTCATGCTCAAATGTGATGCCATTTTGCAGTTACCCTGTTTCATAATGTAACACACCCTAATAAGCACAGATGTTAACTCTGCAGGCTAATGTTTTGTTTACCTATACTAATTCTTATGTTGCTTACATACATACAGTATTCCCCAACCAATATATTAGTTAGTGAAATTGCTATTGTCCACGGAAAACCAAATCCAATTGTGTAAATCATTAAATGCAGTTATAGTATACTTTTAATTTTTTAAGTACCAATAAGTAATTATTTTAATTGACTTGATTGAGTGCTTTTTGTCTTGATGTGCGTTTCTAGGCCGACCCAATATTTTGAGTGTAATTTTTGGAGATAAAAACCTCGGCCTCTATTCGGGTAAATACGGCATACAACACCACCACCATTATCACTTCATACTACTGCCAACCCCCGTTCCCCCCTTCCCAACATTTAACTTCCAGCCACAACTACACAACTAATACAACATCCCAATACCATTTCACTACAATGACCACACCACCACCACAACCATGGTGCCACCCTACCCTCAGTCCCTCCTCACAGGAAGCCTGCCACAATCACCACCACACCCTCCATCCAAATCTACTGGCCATACAAAATAATGTTATTTGGATCATGCACACCAGATCAACCTTAATTTATTCCACCAACATCAATATCATGACGGCTTTCAAGTAAGTAACCGCTATGTGGAAAACTTCTTAAACTCTTTAACTATCTGTTCGTTGAATGTGACTGACATTTTGGTGCAGATGTCGTAAACAACCAAGCTAAAGAATTTTGACTTTTTTTTGTGTGAAACTAATAGGTAATTAAGAGGTGGGATCACACAAAACAAAATGTAATACAAAATGTTCTACAATTTGCAGGACCATAGCAATTTTTTAGTTAGGAAGTTAGGTATAAAGTTTTCAGAGAAATTTCCACGTGTGAAACAAGTCGCCAACTATTTACATTTAATGTCCGCTATAAACTGAAGGAAAGCGTGTCCAAAATAAAAAAAAATCAAGTTACGGGCAGCAGAAAGTTTAAGTTAGTTGACTTTCAGCTCCACTGCTGTTTGTTTAAAGACTTCTCCTTTATTTTCGTAACCATTCTGCCAGTTTCCACATTTCTTCTTGAAACCCAGCAATTGGAAACTGACATGAGTTGCTAAATTTAGTCGCGCTGAAAGGGAGGGCGGAGGGGTTGTTCAAACTTGAACACACGGCACAGACAAGCGTGACTGACATGTTAGTAAAACGACCCCAACAAGTAAACGGTCAGTGAAAAAGATAATTCCAGACGGCTTTCAAACATTCCTGGGTTTCTCCTGGATTTCCCGGCACCATAACAATTCAAGGCTGATTCAAGGTTCCTGGTTTTCCCGGTTGGGTGGCCTCTCTGCAGTGGTACCGGCCACAACTGCTATATGCAGTAGCGGCCGGTATTAAAGAGCACAGGTGCACGTGCACACCCAGTTTTCTACAGAACATTTACTTATTTTGTAGAGTTAAAAGTTCATTTTTATCTACTTTTACCAGTGGCAGCTACCAGAGTTACACTCGTCGCTTTGTTTGCATCTGTCACGGACGTCTGTTATTATTTTTTCGATTGCGGCGATACGGCAACGCTGTAGTGTTCACAATGGATCTGTGCACGAAACGCGCTGCCTGCATGCCTGCCTCGGTCCTTTTGCGCATGCGCACGAAGGAATTATGTCACATCCTACGGGACATTTAACACTGGACGAGTGCACGACTCTGGTGTGCTCGTGATTGTCCTGGCGTTTCGTTGCTCATTGATGGAGTTCCAAATTTCAGCACGCACAGCAGCACTGATCAGAAAAGTAAGTCATAACTTATGAATCAGCCCGGTAGATGCCAGTATTGACCACTCCAATAATATCACCCCTAACCAAACAAACTTTTCGTTTTCAATTTTTTACGTCCAGTGGAAACAAGTAGTTGCGTGTGGTTCAATGCAAGCGTAAATATCTTTAAATAATTAGTGTGAGAGTGCGTTTGTAAAATATTTTTCTGTGCCTTACGCAGGACAACATTTTTCTGAGGTATGTTATAAAGTTTCTCTTTTTTGTAAGACTTTAACTGTGAAAATGTGACTGCGTTATTTGGCGTGTACAGCAAACATGTAAGATTTTTAAAAATCGCCATAATGAATTCCGTACAAACAATTTTAGCGAACAGAAAACTTACGTACAAGGAAAAGTTAACAATTAATAATTTATGTCCTGATCAGTCTCATTTAGAATTAACTACGGAAACAAAGTCACAAAAACGTATTTTCAGACGTAAATTTATCAAAAACATTTACACAAAACACAAGTGGCTATGCGGCTGTGTAAAAACAAATGCTCTGTTTTGTTTTCCGTGCCTGATTTTTAGTCAGAAGTTAGCGCGTGGACAAAGTCTGGTTATAAAGACCTCGCACATTTGGGCGAGAAAATTAATAAACACGAAAACTCTCTTGCTCACTAAAATGGCAATATTGAACTTACATTGTTTTTTAAGAATAAACATCAGTACACAGCTAGACAGTGCTTACCGATATTCTGTTAAAAAACATAATGAACAAGTGGACAGGAACAGATATATTGTCGGCAAAATGATAGATTGTGTAAAATTTTGTGGAGAGTTTGAACTGGCGTTACGAGGGCATGATGAAAATGAAACTTCTGAAAATCCTGGTGTCTTCAGGGGCCTCGTTAATTTTGTAAGCTCGATCGACATTGCAATGAAAGAACACTTAGAAAATGCCACTGTGTTTAAAGGTACTTCGAAGACGATCCAGAATGTATCGTTAGAATGCATGTTGTGTGTTTGCAGGGAAAGAATTTCAGAGGAAATAAAACAAGCAAGTTATTTAGCTGTAATGGTAGATGAAACCACTGATGTGTCCACTTCACAACAAATGGTATTAGTATTTCGATACGAGAGAAATGGCATAATTTTTGAGAGATTTTGGATTTTTTATCCAGAAGATTTAGATGCTGAATCTGTTTACAAAGCTGTTTATTCAGAAGTAGACTCGCAACTGGGAGAGAACAAGACGAAATTAATTGCGCAGTGCTATGATGGTGCTGCTGTCATGATAGCCGTGTTAATGGAGTACAAACAAAAATGAGAGAACAGTATATTTTGCGTATTACATTCACTGCTATGCTCATCAGTTTAATTTAGTTCTGCAGAAAGCTGCAGCCATAAACAGTTCTGTGAAAATATTTTTTATTCAATTTGTCAGGTTTCCCAGCATTCTTTACTCGGTCTTCGCAGAGGACAAAACTACTTGACAGTGTTGTGAAAAAGAGACTTCCAAGATTGGCAGCCAAAAGATGGGTTTTCAACATTCAGGCACTTAACACTGTATTTGAGCAAAAGAACGAGCTGATTGAGTGCTTAGAAGATATCTGTAATTCAGAGAAAGCAGTGGACTTGTTTCCAGTGACGTAGCCAGGATTTGTGTATGGGGGGTGTTAAGAAGCATGGTCCCCCCGTACTAAAATGGGGGGGGGGGGGGGGTCGTGTCCGGGGGTCCCCCCCCCCCCCCGGGAAAATTTGGATTTTAAGGTGTAAAATAGTGCTATTTTAGCAGTTTTCTGTACTTAAATTTAAATATTGTAATGGTAAAATGTTATTAATTTTAATATGAAATTTGTTTGAGAGATGAATAAGAAATTAATTAAAGATTTGGTGCTAAGGGCGGGGGGGGGGGGGGGTTTGAACCCCTACCCCCCCCCCCCCCCCCCCTGGCTTCACCCCTGCTTGTTTCTAATTTACACGACACAGTATTTTTATTTTGGCTCGAGATTTTTATCATATCATGCCGCACGCTGACATTTTGTTCAAACAACTGCAAACCACTGACATTGACTCTGGAAAAATCAAAACTGTATTGAGCAGTTTGAAAGTTATGTACAGGTTGCTAGAGATAAAGTGGAGGACATGTGTACTTTAGTGGAGCAAACTGATCAAAACAAAAGGAGAAAATTATCATTTACATTCATAACTGCAAATGCTAAAGAATTCTGCGATGAAATTATTGTTGGCATTAAAGATAGATTTTCGTTTAATGGTCATTTGATAGTTTCTGATCTTCTTCATGTCAATAGTTTTCCAGTGTTTTCAAGTGCATTTCCAGAAGAAGAATTTAGAGTAACTCTTGAAACATACCCGTTTCTATCAAAGGAGCAACTGCGAACATTGCTGCAAGTTTTGTATAGTAGGAATGACTTTCATCAAGCTGATGGTGCTTTGGTTATACTGCAGTTTCTTTTGAGCAATAATCTGGACCAGGACACATTTCCTCGACTTAGTAGTCTTCTGAGGATTATTGTAACAACTCCCATGACAACAAGTGAAGCTGAACGGTGCTTCTCTACTTTCAAGAGGGTCAAGACTTTTCTTCGGAACAATATGTCAGAAGAAAGACTTACTGCTTAAGCAATGTTGTCAATAGACAAGACTCTAATAAATAGCATGCATGATTTTAATCATAGTCATCAACAAGTTTGCTCAGCTAAAAACCAGAATTGATTTTTTTTACAAATAAACTAGCTGCCCGACCCGGCTTCACACGGCTATACTAATGGAAAAAAATTAAGCCAGATCTCCTATTTACAGTAATGGTAAATAAAAAAATTCAGTGAAAATTTATTACAATGCTGTATAATGTACCAGAGAAAATGAATAGCACCGATGGTTTCCCGACTCGTGCACGCAACGTACAACTGATGTACCCGTACTTCGCTACGGCAATCTACAGGCAGATCACTCTTGCGCCGCTCATTATACATGCCCCTCCTTGTGGGTACGCCACTGCCGCGCGATGCCCGTTGCCATGGAGACGCAGAAGGCATGAACAATGCAAAATCCTGTTCTCATGCAGACAAAGTACCCAATGTTTCCTGGTTTTAACCACCCATGGGATCTAATTTTCGGAAAATGTCATCCTGCGTAACATAAGGAACATTACTGTGAAGTTTCAAGTCTGTAAAATATATATACGTACTTGAAAAAAAGGACAATAAAAAAAACAAATTAAACACAGAGAGAGGAAAAAAACAATAGTTTAGGTTTGCGATTTGAAGTGATAAAAAGTATTTAAATACCAATTGAACTCTTATGAGGGTACTGACTGCTTCGTTGTTAATATCACACAGGTGTTTTTTACTTGTATGGGAAAATTAAGAATGATAAGACATCTAGTGCGTGGCAACAATGTTAATAGGCAATAGGAAATAAACTTCTAGCGCCTGCGGCATTGTCAACACACACTTGGTACGTGTACTGCATGTTGTATCTAACACCCTCCAACGCATTTGATTCTAAATTGGACTTTTAGTAAGGATCCCTAATGTTATTGACAATATAATATAGCCTATAGCCTTCCTCGATAAATTTACTATCCAACACTGAAAGAATTTTTCAAATCGGACCAGTGGTTCCTGAGATTAGCGCGTTCAAACAAACAAACAAACAAACAAACTCTTCAGCTTTATAATATTAGTATAGATAATGGTGCAACACCTTTGTAGCATTAAAGTTTGTAAAATCATATTTTTTAGCTTCACATTGTTTTCAGGTGCAACACTTTGATAAGCCAGCCCAGCCAGCCCAGCCACAAATTTGAAAAATCAAGAACATCAAACATAATTTTTTATTATTTATGTGAGGCTTGATCAGCGATCTACCATTTCGAATTACACTTTAAAATCTCTTAAAAAAACAACTAGTCTGCTCAATAAGCTTCGTTGTGTTAATTCGGGCTACAAATACAGACATGAGTTTATGTAATAAACGAAATATATCTTTCATGACTCCAAGATAAGCAGTAACTGCTTGCTACAGACAAGTATTTATGGATATACTTCCATGCCAATTTCATTTTTACAACTAGCGATCTCTCTCTTTTTTTTTTGTAACATGTTTATTAAAAAATATAGCTTATTATTGAAAAAATATGGTACTTCAATGTTCTTTGATTAGGAATAAGATTAAATGGTGAATTGCAATAAAAACAAAATAACACGACACCGAAAGGATTATCGATATATCGCAAAACACCTAAATGCAAATTAATAAACCACCTAACAGCAAAATGCAAGTTATATCAAAGAATTAAGTAGCAACTAACCAAAAACTTAATTAAAATCATAAAATAAGTAATCTTTTAATACTTGAAATTCAAAGAATATTGTTATTTTCTGACAAATGCTCGCTAATTTATTTTTATTGCTCCCAGTGTATTTATTTTGGACAAAATTAATATAAATTATTGTATCGTAAAAATGCAGCATATAAATTTTACCACTATTTTGGTGGAGTACGTATTACAAAACTGCTTTGAAATTGGACTGAAAATAAAACTATAAAATGTTGTGTCTATAACTGATACTAATATCTCTATAACAGTGTCATTTTGACTAATACATTATGCACTTTTTCAATACAATGATTTGTAATAAGGATGACCAACTTATGGGAAAAAATAAAATATAAGGGTTTTTTAAAAAATGTTCCGAGGGATTAATGCAAAAATGAGTAACTAATAACTGTTTCAAGTTAAAAAAAAAAAAAGTAAACTTTTTCCAAAATATTTTATTAATTGTGGTACAAACCCCATGTAAATATATTGTCATTAAATTTAATATTTAAAAATTAGGTATTTGTCAATTAGAGTTAAGTTTTGATTGAAAAGGCTGATTAGTTTCAAGATTTTAATTGCATTTTGGTGCTTTGTGGTGTATTAACTTTAATTTTGGTGTTTTATGGTGTATAGACATGCTTTTCGGTTTTATTTATTTATTTATTTATTTATTTATAAATTGTGACATGCACACCAACACTCTGAGGAGTGACACCACAGACAAAGGACACAAAACAAAAAAAAAATTAATAAACAAAAAAATATTAATAAATTCAAAAATACAGAAAATTAGTGGATTAAGAATACACGGTTAATTAAATTGGCTGCAAGTGCTACTAAAATAATTTACTATTTTAGCAGCACTTGCAGCAATACGCCACATGTACTTGTCCCTAGCTATAATGGGGGGCTTACCGCTCGTGCAGACCTGGCGAGATGAGTCCCAGGTGAGAAGGGAGCATCTCCGGGGAGTAGCGCAGGCCGTACAGGTGGTAGGAGGGGTGGAGGGGCGGGAACAGGGGCTGCCGCAGCATCCCACAGCGCTCCAGATACATCTGCTCTTCCAGCCTGCAAGCCAGGCCAGTCACCGGCCATTAGAACAGCGTGTATTTATTTTTGAATACACCTGTTTAGCAAACACAAACCTTCAAGGGGCAAACAAACACAGATAAATACAAGCTAGAAAAAAATCACACCTAACCTCAATCAATTACAGATACTGATAATAAAAAACCAATATAATTTAATATTTATGAATACTGCAAGGCAAAAGGATGTACAAAAACCTATTTTGCACAAACTTCAGTGTGATGTGTAAAAATATTGTAGGAATACATCATGGGTACACTGCAAAAAAAAAAAGACCAGTTAAAAATGGAAAAAAAATCGAGGTTAGATCATCTGCCCCATAACAGGCAAAAGTATATAGCTAAAAAAAAAATTTCATTTTGTTAAGACTAGGAATAAAATTGACACCATTCTGATCATGTCTCAATACCTTAACCCTTTGTTTTGTAGTGGTATTTCTATGATACCACTTAGAAAAAAATGTCACTATTCGCAATGCTTCAGTGGTATTGCCGAAATACCTCGCGCGAGTAAGCCTTGTGCTGATATCAGGCGATCCTAACAAGAACAAGCAACATTGACTGCTTTAATTTTTTCCTTCCGCCACGTCTGCTAAAATTTACACAGTGGATTCTAATATTTATTTTCAATATATTTCTGTGTGCCTCAAAGGGTTAACTCCGGTTCCATAAAAACTGATGTCAATTCGGTCGGTTTTTGCCACATTATGTGGTGTGGTGTATGCTTGCCTGTAGGCGTGCTGGAGGTGCGGGGGGTAGAGTCCCGGGTGGTAGGGACTGTAGGCGGCCGCCGCGGCCGCGGGGTCCATGGCGAAGGGCGGCGGGGGGGGCCCCGGGGGCGCGGGCGGGTGCTCCGGCCGGTACGGCTGGAAGCCGCTCCGAGTCAGCAGCTGGGGCTCCGCGGGCGGGCCCCGCCCCGGGAACAGCTGGGAGTCCTCGGCACGACTGGCCCCGCCCACGCCCCGAGCGCCCTCGTGGGGGAGCGCGCGCTCCTGGAACAACGTTGTCCCGGGTCAGCTCCCCTCCACGCCGTCTCTTTAACTCACATGCACGATACCAGCTGCGGTGCCCGGCAATGTACTGTTTGCTAGTTAGAGCAACATGTACAGCGCAAACACAATGGACTAGAGACCCGGAAATTTCTGCGGATTCCTACGGCCTCGGGATAGGATTCAAAGTTGTAGGTGTGCTCAAAACCATGTTCACTTTCCCAAATGGTTGATTTCTTAGCGAGAAACATTTTTATCCTTGTTGTTTGGCACTATCTGATTCGCTTACTTCTCTCCTGGCTGGGCATCGTTGGCTCACGGGTCGTAGAGAGGGGCGTGTTCAAACAACTGCGTGCCAATCATGAACACAGTGCGAGAGTGTGAAGGTTTGCATTCTAGCTTGCAACTTAATGAATCCACGAAATTTCCGGGTCTCTAACAATGACTTTTACTTAATGATTAAATTACTGACAAAATCAACTTAATCCAAAACACATGCAAAGTAAATTGTTAGAGAAAGAAATAACACAAATCTACTCAAAAAGAAAATATCGAGATCCTAGAAAACTCCACGGTAAGACGTGACGGACGCACCGAATGATAGCGCGTTTGAAATTCAGGGAACCGACATTCATTGACAAAGTTCGAAACTGAACAGTTATTAGCGCCGTTGGTTCGCTAGCAGCCGCGAGCTCCACTAAGTGGATGGGTCTCACCAAGGAGAAGTACATGAAGTTGCCAAACCTCACTATATAGAGAAATGACACACACACTGTTTGTATGTCTGTGACCTATGATTTTGTGTTATAAAAATTAATTTACCCACGCGATCAGTTGAACAATATAGAAGTTGATGCTCTGCAGAAGCCATCTAGTGGAGAGTTACAAAAAAAATGGCTAGCATAAAAACCTTCTACATGAAAAAAAAAAAAACACTTTGATGTGCCAACTTTCAAGTTGATCAGTCAAATAGTGTCAGAGTTTATCAACTTCACATACACCAATATCCATTTTTATACCTATATAATGATAAATACCAACGAAATTTACAATGAAGTAATATTCAAAAAATATAAATCTCCTCAATTGTGCTGTTCGGGCATAAATAAATATGAACAAGAAAGATATTTAATCTGGTACATTCGGGGACACAGCAAAGTGACGCTTGCCAGATTATCGAATGTCGATATTGTTTTACTGGGAATGCGAAAGAAAATTGATTATATAGTACAATGGTATCTGCATTTTTTTCCCTTATAGCAACTTTTAGATAAGCATTAATCTAATTCAAAAATGATAATGGAAATTAACCTGTGAAATGTCAAATATAACCAGCCAGAAAACAGGAAACACTGTATTGAAATGAACATTCTGACAGTAATGATAAATACTGAGAGAACTAAAACTACCGGTAGTGCAATAATGCCTCTTAGTGGCCAAGGAATCCACCCAAATGATTAAATTTAAAAAAAAAATAAAAAACCCACTTTTACCATAAATTAATAGTTTTAAAATGCATGCTTCTGTCAGGAAAGAACTAAAAATTAAATGGTTTACTAGTAGCCATTGAATTTTTCAACCATCCACCTCCTGGCTTCATCATCAGATCAGTTCGGTGATACCAAATTATTGTAATGTCATCCGGATTACACGTACTTGCAAAGTTTCAAATCAATACGACAATATTAGAAGTAGGTCAAAATCTATTCCCAAGATTTGTTTGCATAGTCAGAAGTTATGCTAATAAAAAGTGTTAAACAATCTGAAGGCGAGTGGCTCCATAGTGCTGGATTACTGAATGTTCTGAACACTTTCAGTATGTTGAGACAAGATTTTGGTGTTATTGTTTTTATTAGTAAAAAATAACATTTTTAATTCTTACTCCACATAAATAGTGGTAAAATTTATATGCTGAAATTTAACGGTAAAATAATTTGTAATAAACTGTTCTAAAACAGATACATTCAGAACAAAAAAAAAATTGCGGGCATTTGTAATTTCCAAGTGATTCAATAAGAGATGTATAATCAAACAAATAAAATCAAATTTTCCTGTTCCATGCACTTTGGTACAATTATTTGTGTGGAAAAGTTTGCTTAAATGCTACTTAATTCCATGATATAACTTGCATTGCGGTGCTATATGGTGCATTAACTGCATTTCAGTGTTATGTGGTGTTATCACATGGCTTTTCAGTGTTGTTTAGGTTTTATCGCCATTCACCACGTAATCTCGTCCCTAGTCATATGCATTTAGTATGAACTGAGACTAGTTTCAATGACCATATTTAATTATTGTCAGTCGCACCACTTAAATGTAAGGGAACCACACAGTTTAAACTGACGTCAGCCAGGGCTATGCCCTCCCTAAGCCCGATGTGCCACACCCCACTTCAGGCCCGCACTCCAAACCACCGGCACCCTCTGTGGCCCGGCATTTCAGACTTGTTCTTCGGTGCATAAAAAATTTAAATTTCTCATCAAGTTTCGGCAGTTAGAACATTTCCAATTTAATTATAAGAGATTGTGCTTTGATCATTGCTCCACACCTCAAAAGCTTAAAATTTTTATCACAGGTTGTCCATAGATGCTTACTTGAGCTTAGAAAATTGCTAAGATATTAATGACCTTACACTTCTCTAAAAATTTCACATTTTATGTACATTTACTAAAAAGTTAAAAAAAAAAAATAATTTACAGAAGACAACTCTTTCAACAAAGCAGAATCCACTAAAACCATTTCTTATTCAGATTTATCACGAAAATATTCTATAGGAAAAGTAGTTGTAATCAATTAACTAATGACAAACATTTGACACTATAAACTACATTTCACTACGTAAAATAAATTTCTGAATAATGACCTCATGTACAGTAACACACTTATTTCAATCAACACTATGTAACCAGCTCTGCTCATCTGAATATTATTTAATATAACTTTGAAACCATGTATTATTGGTTGAGACCACACAAAAGTTTAACAGCACAAATTTGTCATTAATATACATTATATTTCACAGGGTAATTGAAAAGTTTTTACCCCACAACTGCAAAAATTCACACACATTTTCTGCATTCCCAAAATTCAAGACATTGCGACACTGAACAGTACAAATAATTACAGATAATGTTTGTACTTAGTAAATATTATTAATTTTCCTGTATTTCCAGGTTTTAGAGACACTCTCCCTGTTTTTAAACTTTCCTTTATATGTAGAAACCCAGAAAATGTATAATAGTTTTGAAAAATTTGATATTATCCTAAATGAATAATCCATGACTATGCTACCACCCTCTTTAATAAAATTGAATTGATTACCAGTCCATTATTTTGTATATTTTAAAATTGTCTGATATTTGGAACTTGGGGGAAAAAAAATCCAAATATTTATTTCTCACCTATGGACGTGAAAAATTTTATGAACACATTAAATGCATCTTGGATGATAAAATTACATCTACTAAATTTGTCAAGCCTGTCTTCTTACAAAACAGAATAAATTATAGCAATGCCTAGTTAGTAAAAAAAAAAAAAAAAATTGTCCTAAATGTTGAGTGTTATGAGGTTTCAACATATCAATCAAGGCTCAAATGCAGTTCTTGCGATGTTGATCGACTTGGAGGTTGGTTCGAACCAGACCCATCGCCATGAGGAGTTGACCATGGCGTGATGGGGTGGTGGTTCTCCATAGCCTCCCGCGGTATGGGGTCGAAGCATGAGAAAAAAGGGTCTACAAAATCAGGGTCATTTTAAAATAATAAACAAAATGAAAAATACAAAATAAATCTACTATTCGCTGGAAAATACAGATTTTTTTTTTTCAGTCTGAGAACAAAAAAAAAAATTTTTTTTGAGATATTTAGGTACAAGTGTTTTGTAAAAAAAAAATACAAGTTTGCCAACGGTTGCTGGGAATTAACGTTTTGTGACTTCCAGCACAATTAACGTTTTGTGATTTACAGCACGTTAACTGTTCATTTCATGACTTTCGTGACCATTGCTTCAGTTTTGTAACTTCTTCCTGACTTTAGTGACACTTTCGTGGGGCGACTGAATTGTTGCCAGCCCTTTTTCTAACAGTATTGTTTTTGAAAGGTTGTCTGAATTGTTGTCCCTTGGAAGGGCAGCCCATCAGGATTTTTCTGACAGTGGTGTTTTTGAAAGCTTGTCTGAATTGTTGCCCCTTGGATGGGCAGCCCTTCAGGATTTTTCTGACAGTGGTTAGTTTGTAAAGTGACCTAACCTAACCTAACCACTGTCAGAAAAATCCTGAAGGGCTGCCCATCCAAGGGGCAACAATTCAGACAACCTTTCAAAAACACCACTGTCAGAAAAATCCTGATGGGCTGCCCATCCAAGGGGCAACAATTCAGACAACCTTTCAAAAACACCACTGTCAGAAAAATCCTGATGGGCTCCCCATCCAAGGGACAACAATTCAGACAACCTTTCAAAAACACCACTGTCAGAAAAATCCTGAAGGGCTGCCCATCCAAGGGGCAACAATTCAGACAACCTTTCAAAAACACCACTGTCAGAAAAATCCTGATGGGCTGCCCATCCAAGGGACAACAATTCAGCTCCTCCACTTTCGTGACCCGTAGACATCCTGTGCACGCTGCAGAATGCAGCACAACTGAGTGTTTCACCTTGCGGGAGTCCTGGGCCGGCGCCGCGGGAGGGGACGACCCGCGGACTAGCGGAGGAGGTCCCCTGGCCTTGGGGGACACCTGTCTCGCAGGCGTCGTCTCCGCCTCGCTCTCTCGCTCTGGAACCACACCACCACGCTCTGCTGGCACTCCCACGCAACAGGTCCCAAAACTAGGGTTGATCCTGTTCAAGATCATCATTTCATGTTCACATTAAACACTGTTTAACTTAAAAACACTTTTTGAAACACTTAGCTCTCAAAAAATAAAAAAAAATAAAAAAGAATGTATTTTGCACAGTTAAATGCCAAAGGTATATTTTTAATGTATTTGTGCAGTACAAACATGGATTGCACAACTGAAACTTTTTAGGTTAAAGGCAATGTTAATGGATACTTCATAATTATTTAAATTTCTTTCAAAAAATGTTTGTCAAAATCTTTAAAATTTTGAGAATTAAGAAAGTAAAAAAAGGCATTTTCAAAGCAATTGTTGATAAATTATCAATATTTTGACAATGTTATTCGATAAAATTCATTGAGGTGTTTGCCTAGGCAGGGGTGTACGTATGTTGGTTACCTGCAATAACAGAAATGGTGAAAATGGTTAGGTTAAATGGTAAGTGCAATGGTCGCTGGTGTGTCTATTGCGGTGTCTCTTGTAACAGAAAGGCTGAGGAGCATGCAGTCTTCTAACCGTGCATGAAGAAACTACGAGAATAAGTGGTGAACCCTGACATTTTACGGCACAGAAATTAAGATAAAGGTGTAAAGCATGTATCCAATTGCTTTCAAAGATTCTCACCTAGCAAAAATTCAGATAACACCTGTCATGTCCTAAACCAATTTTTACTCTTCAAAAATTATAGTTCAAACACCGTATCTGGGAACAGAACTCCCATTCCGACCTCAACATATTCTTCAATTCTTTCAAACTGTGTGGGTTCTTGTGAAGTTATGCACACTGTATGTGTGCAGACAAGCGTGGCCCTGAACTCATTCTTCGTTTTTTACGTTTAACTATAAACGGACCTACAAGCACCACCTGGGTGGATCTCGCAACTCCTAGCCAACTGTGCAGTACGTTGACCTAGCACATGAGTCAGGCTCCGCAGTAGCAATGCACACCTACAGTCTTTAGCACTACTGAAAAAAATTTCAGTGCCTATGAAACAAATTAGTGCTAGTTAAATTTTTCTTCATTTAATTTTTGGACAAAAAGAACACAATTTAGTGTGTTGAAATATTTATAATTATTTTCAAGAATGTAACAGTTCTGCTTTGCTCGACACATTCGTACAGGTCACTGGGCTCGTGGCGATGCTATTCAGGCGAGTGGCAGGTAGACGTACACTGAAAGTTGGCCTTGAGAATGGCTCGCAAATATGTTCGTTTAAAGACCCCGCCTACTTGGACTCGCATACGGTGTGCGCAGCTTCAGGAAAAAAATGTGAGCAAATCAAATGTGTAAACATCTAATCTTGGAAACTAACATTTTCATGTGTTCTCGTGTTGCAAATAAACTTATAATACGATAGATACTCTGACTCCAAATTTAACGTAGAATTGTTTAAAATAATGCTGAGTGTGACATAAATATGAAAAAAGCATTTTCAACTGTATTTCTTGACGCAAATCGCACGTAGTTTTCGCACCTGCCACCATAATTCGCTGCTGGAGCAGCTATGTCGACTAGCGAATCATTTCATTTACAGACCAAAATTTTTAACTTTATGATGAAACTGCTCCGAAAAAAGCGAAAAAGACGGGTAAAAGTAGTAGACACCTGCTATCAACCTGATTTTTTGACAATGAATATAATTAAAATACTGCTAATCTTGTTCAAATTCATTAAATGGTTAATCTTAATAATATAAAGTTTCCCTTTTCCTTCATGAGCTTTGGTTTGCACCATCCGCCACATATGGCAGCACCCTGGTGACAATTCCATTCCTATCGAATTCCATTCCATTCACGAAATTACTCCTACCAAATGCTGTACAAAGAGAGTTAAGATGTTTGCAATTCAAAAACACAATTTAAAAATAGCTCAAGATATCCAAGTGGAGTGTGTTTTCAAACAGAAATTAAGAATACGCTGAGGGTGGATGAGTGGATCTGGTTCCATATTTCGTTTTCAAACTATAGATATGGCTAAAATGTGCCATTTTCAGAATGATATTTAGGAATGAAACTCCTGGTAGATATTCTTAAAAGCACACAGGAAATTGCATTAAAACTTTATCTTCATTTATCCACCCTATAATGGTAGTCATCATTTAAAACTCTTCGCTGCCCTATGCATGACGAGAAGACTGCGCCAGTCCACAGCGCTAGAAGCAGCAGCGTGCATCATGTTTATCATCCCGCCTCACTGACACAGATACATGCAGACAGGGGCGCAACAACAGGCGGGGGGGGGGGGGGGCAAGGGTATTTTGCCCCCTCTCTGAAACCTTGAAGTGGGGGCAAACGGGGCCAAGAAAGTGATGTGTAATAAATTTTTAGATAATAAAACTGCTTAAATAGCACCATTTTCCACCGTGAAATACAAATTTTCCCGGGGGAGGACCCCCGGACCACCCCGCTTCAATAGGGGGGATCGATGATTCTTTATAAAAAAGTATATTGCCCCCCTTTGGAAATTTAGTTGTTGCGCCCCTGCCCATGGCTAACTGAAGCCCCTCGCCCTGCGTGAAGCCGGGGCGACGCAGCGCGCACTCACCCGACGGAGGCACGGCCTGCTTGGCCAGGTTGCGGAGGCGCGCCGCAAAGGAGCCGCTGCCGGAAGGGGGCGGCTGGGAGGTGGGCACCGCCCCGGGGCCGGGCCCCGGGACAGTGTGGCCCGCGGGCAGCGGGGCCGACCGGTGGTGCTTGCTCTGCTGCGCGACCGACGGAAGCACGTGGCCCGCGGGCGGCTTCGAGCCGGGGGGCAGGCCTGCACACACGGGGACACCCCCTTCAGCATGCGTCCGTCACGGCACTTCAGGCGAACACATGTACAGATGCAGATCCTTCAAAACCACGGCCATACCACGATTTTTCTGGATTTAATGCGGGAATACCAAAGAGCAAAGATATTTTAAACAAAATGTAACAAGCTGTTCCAGGGGCCGCAAACCTGTAGGATTCTCAAGAACAGCCTGCGGAAATTTCCGGGGGGGGGGGGGGGGGGGGGGGGGGGGTGTGCACGGCCTGAGAGTTTTGCACGTGCGGTTAACCGATACGTCATCTCTGGATACAGTTCTCGTATGTTGTATGCTGCCCATATTTTTGCCTACATGCACGCAATAAGCATGAAACTTTTAAACATAGAGAAAGTTTTCCATAAGACATAGTTTTGACAACAAAAAACCCGATTCACAGTCACGCTTTTGCCAATGCAGGCAGGCCCCCTCGGTGAGGGGCTTCTGAACTCCAGAGGGGGGGGGGGGGGGGCAGGCACAGTATGTACACAGTTGCAGTCTTGTGCAAACTTGATAACTCGCTAGAAAATAGCAATCCCCCAGAAAATAAACCAAACTTCAGAAGACTCAATTGCTGCCGGACTACACAATGTAAAGAATCGAAGAAGCTGTACAGCTCTGATTGTACAAGTACTTTTCTGTGGGGTGAGGCCTTGCAAGATATTGCCGAAAACCAGTTTAAATCAATGAGACCAAACAATTACATTAAGACACAATAAAAAAAAATTCTGCAATCATTTTGGGAAATAGATCTAGAGCAATTTTTCTACACGTCCAAAATACTAGCAATTTGCATTCTGTAACTATATATTGTTGTAATGTAATTGAAAGATGCTTCAATACAGCAGAATAAATATTAGTGCTTTTAGTTTCCTAATATATTGATTGCTTGATTGTTACACTTGTGATTGGGCTTCCGCAACTAAACTCTGAATAGATGACACTAAGCTTATAGTTTCCCTTACCAAGAAGACATTTTAAACTTACTTACTTTTTGTTAAGAAGCTAAAATTATTAATCGAGAAAATTAGTTGTTTGATTACATATAAAAACAAAACAAAAATTGGGGTTAAACAATTTTTTTGTACCTAGAAGTTACTAGTCTCAAAATATGTGTTATATTTTCTGAAGAAAAGTCTAATTAAATTTAACCATTTCAGTATTAATAAGATTTAATTTTTAAGGTGATTACAATGTTACAGGAATCATTTATGAACATAATAAAATTACCAACAAAACTTAAGCTAGCACACTCAAATTTTTGAAACAATCCATTAAAAAACTTAATAAAAGCACTTCACAATTATCATCTACCAGTGTACTTTTTGTTTCCTTCTAACACACTATTTTTCACTAAGTCAAGACTAACACAAGCATTAGAGTAGAAAGGAAGGTAAAAAATAGCATAAGAACAAAATGTGTAATGTCACAAGCCCAGAACAGAAAGAAAGAAAAAAATCAAGTTAATACATACAAAATTTAGTTTTAATTCAAATTTTGTATTAATAATACCACACAGCAACAAGACATACTGCATACAATAAATATCTTGCAAAAAAAATAATAATTTCACATATAAGGTTAGCTTAAACTCACAATTAGAACTAAAAACAAACTTCAAGTAAGAAAATTAATTTACTGCAGATTACTCATATTTGGTGAAACTATACAATTTACTACCCTAACGTGAGCATTGAGTAAGAGGGGGGGGGGGGGGGGGGGGGGGTTCAAATTAGGGCCAGAAGCATAGTTCTTATAAACATTGCTCAGTTCAAGGGCTGCAGATACTCTAGTTAATATTTAATAAATATTGAAGAAGTGGTGTTCATTCAGTTCTTAAGAACATCCTGTAGGGCCATAGGAAAACATGTCTGGAAAAGGTCAGGCAATCAGTCAAATATAAGATAATCTTGTATTTTTTATTTAAAAATATTAACTGGGCATTAAGTGGATGCTACAGGCCACTTTGGGTCACAGAGCCGGTGAAAGATAAATTTATTTAGGGTTATCATCAAGAAAGTTTAAAAACAAAAAAAAAAAAGTTATGGACAAAAAATTGTTTAAATTTGCAAGTTCTTGGTATTGAAATTGCAGTCGGTGATGACGTATGTGAAGCCATCCCAACCTGTACACTTGCTGCATCACCACACTGCTTGTCGCTACGCTACTTTGATCTCACGACCTGGGTTATCTACAGTCACGACCCCCTTCCACAAACATGGACAATATTGATACATGACAATTTCTTGTCAGATCATGCAGAGGCAGATGGCACTGTATGACTAGCAGGTTCACAACCAAGTAGCACAGTTCATTCCCACGATGTCACGATCATGACAAAGCCTACTGAAGTAACACTTCTCTGCAGCTGGTAGTGTAGGTTGCGACAATGTCATTACAGCACAACAAAAACAAAATATGCGTGTACTTACGTACATGTATTAAAAGTTATACTCACTAACTTTAATTGCGTATTCAAACAATTAATAGAAATAAAATAATGACTGCAATATCATGTTTTATAAATACAGTTGCTAAAGTATAAATTCAATCAAATTAAATTTTTAAAATATATACTCAGTATTCAATATTAATACATACAAGTGTATAAAATTTATTAATTTAGTAAAATAATCAATATACATGCAGAATTTTTACTATAATATATTAATTTTAATGATTTATTCAATAACAAGTAATAATACAACATTTATAATGCAAATAAATAATACATACAACACTGCCATGAAAACGGCCAGGAGACTACTAAACCTTCCAGCGACAATGGGAGCTACAAGCTACCTGACTGTTATACACGCCGGAACATAACCTAAGTTATATGAAAACACTAAAAAGTTTGTAAACACATTTTCTATCGCTAATATTCACAATAAATGAATGTTGCATTCAATGTTGCAGATTGTATCTTAATTACTTCATACTCATCGAGATTTTTTTCCATAAAGGTTGCAGACAAATGTTTTCACAATTAGATGAAGACAGTAATATTATTCTTATTTTAAATGGAAATTGTGCTAAATTGCACTAGGAAACACCAAAATTACGCTTCAAGGGGTGGGAAAAGGATATGAAGACTGTTTTTTAGAATTATTACGTAGACAGTGACATTTTACTTATTTTGAAGGTTAAGTATGTAAAATTTCATCAAGTTCAGAATAAAAAAATTTCATTTGTATAAAAACATGGAAACAAACTCTTCTTTATATTTATGTATGTAAACATCTATGAATACACAATCATTTTGAATATGTTTATAAGATTTATTTTCATTGTAAGTAAAAAATAAATGTTCTATGACTACGTAGCATAAAATAATCAAAACAGGACTGGTTTTGTGCATTTAAAGATAATTATTGTAACACCTACTTAAAAAATAAGCAATTTTCTTTAACTATGGTGTTATATATAACATGTAATAATGAGTGTCATAAGAAATTGTAAAAAAACATAAATTGAAACAGACGAGTCACACATAATACCATGGTGCTAAATACATCTATTGTAATTATTGTAACAATCTATAATCCTAAAATTATAAGTATTTCTAAGTTGTGAATACTTCTTTGTGAGAATCTTTGAAGTTTATAAATGTATTCCAGAACATTTTCGCTATCACGAAGCTTTATTTGGCACACAGATAAGCTTAATATGTTCCCTGGAGTTCATATAAGTGATTATACATAGTTTAATGCCGCAACACGCAGAAAACTTCAGCACCAACGCACTTATGGAATTTGAACTTCAAAAACCACTTTGATCAGTCAGCAACATCGTAATTGTTGGAACCAAACATTGCAGAACTTTTCCAGTAGAAAACTTGGAAAAAAATGTATATTCTAAATGGCCAAAATACCCAATCACACATGCGCTAACGGCGTAGCATAAGGCCCTGCTGCTAGAATGCAATGCATTATGTGTCTTCCGTTTTTTTTTGACGACTTTCCTACATTGTTCTACAATATTTGCTTTCTCATTCCAAATTTTCCTTTACAAACTGCTAAGTTTCAGAAACATTGTAAAAAAAATTTTGAATTGCATTTTGTGTTGTCTAAATGTATTTGCACTCTGTGGTGTATATAACGAGACACGCTGTAGTCAGTGGCTGATCCAAGGGGGGGCACCAGGGGCAAGTGCCCCCCCCCCCTCCCCAGATAAACCAGTTGCCTGCTACATTAATATTGTCGACAAAAATGATTATTTCTGAAACAAATAAAATATTTTAATATAATTAATGAATTTCTTGTAGAATCATAAAATCTGGTGGTTGGATGTTATGTGTAGTTTGAGTAGATTACATACAAATTTTGTAATTTTAAGACATTTTTTCTCTGGCTATTCTGAAATCCTCTGGATCAGCCACTGTAATGTTCGGATGGACTGGGGTCGCCACTGTTCAGTCAAGAGCTCGCACCTGCAGCGCACCGAAGGGGTGACCAGGACGATGAAGGGGGTGAAGGGGTGAAGAGTTGAAGGGGAGGGGAGGGTAATAAATAAGTCAGTCGGCGAGGCGAGGCGATGCGAGGCGGTAGCTCACAACGAAAAGGAGGGGAGGGGGACAATCGCAGGAGGGGGAGTGGGTCACGCGATCGATACCCGGCGGGCTTCGCGCCGACATGCAGGCGGCTATGGCGGCGTCACGGCCCCCCGACCCCCACCACCCCCGCCACCGCGGGGCGCGAACAGGCGTCCCTTCGTCACGCCATCGACCGCCCCCCACCCCCCTTCACCCTCCACCATCCACCCACGGCGAGCAGCGCCAAGACGCGGGAACCTGCCGACAATTAGCGCGCCGAAACCCCGGCTGGCAAGGGAAGCCTTCATTTTCACAGACGAGAGAGCCAAACGCCCGATCGTGCATCTTCGGTTTTTTTTTTTGTTCATTGTGAATAAATATTGGCGGTGTTGATAAAAGGATACTAATGGTCAATTAGGTTAGGTTAGCTACATTATAAATACTTTAAAACATTGTGGGACGGTTGATTTGGTTAGGATAGCTACATTAGAGACACGGAAGAAAAAAAAAAACATGAACTTCGGGGAACTTCGGGTTTTGGCACTCTTCGTCTGTGAAAAGAAGGCTTCCCGGCTGGCAAGCCTGTTCAGTAGTTCGGTGCGATATCCAAGAGCCTTCACAGGCCCTCGCCTGCACTCGGGGAACGAGTAGTTCTGCCTCCGTGCTTCATTTTTGAAGTACTTCTTCAGGCGACTTATGAAGAAATTTGTGAATTTTTACTATGCACGTGCACCATGCAACGAAAATGTCACAGGATTAAAAAAAAGGCAAATAAACCTTTATTTATTGTGAATATTAGTGATAGAAATTGTGTTTATAAACTCTTTCAAGTGTATTTACATAAGTGAGATTATGTCTCCGTACGTATAATTTATTTGCATTATAGATTACATTATTTAAAAAATTAAAATTAATAAATTAGAATAAACATTCAGCCTATTCATTGATCTTCATTATTTAATAAAATTTATACCTATTTTACTAAATAAAATAATTAATTTTATGAAACCGTGAATACTGAGTAGTTTTTAAACTTTTTTAATTTGATTAAATTTGTACTTGATTTTTTTTTCGTGTCCTGGTTACCTGTTGACATCCTGAATTATATGTTTTAACTTAAATTTAACAATACAAATTTTTAAAAATACAATCTTGTATTTCAGCTGTTTAACGAGACATAACGCAACAAATACCGTTTTGAGAGTTACTATAAAACGTGTTATTATTTTGTCACAGCAAAGTAAATTTATCAAGGCCAGATCGTGATGAAGCGTACGATATAGGAAGTAATCTGAACCTAACCAACATTGCACTTAGCTCTTTGCTACGCGTGTGAATATTATAAATATTAGTGATGATATGCAATTAGATTGAAACCAAACTTAGCTTCTAATTTACCATTGGGTCTATGTTAAACTTCGTAACATACGGTAGTAAAAGTATCTGCGAATATCCACTTTAAAAAATATTGTCGCGGGTTGAAATTTTGCAGGGTTGTTGAAATCAAATTTAGGGACTTTACTGACGGGACTCTGGGCTGGCTGCTCTGTTCACTCGTCAGCGCAAGTGGCGTGACCATGTAATTGGGGCACGGGGCCGGCGCGGCGCGCTGCGGGCTTGCAGAATTTTGTTTGTTTGTTTGGCCGCGCGCTGGCGCAGCCACGGGCCGCAGTTACTGGGGCGCGCTGTCGTAACAAGCCGCGCGGTGTGGCCTGCACATCGGGGTAGAGGGGGGGTAGTCTTCCCAGATGTTCTAGTTAGTTGTTTAGTAAATTTGACTTCAATAACGAGCTTTTGTTATGGTAGGCGCGGCAGGGCGCGCGAATTTAAGCGCAAGTGAGTGGTGACTCGGGGCTCACTCAGGCGGAGGCTATGCGTCTCACCTGTGGTCACGAGTTGTTAGTTCGTTCGTGATGTAGGAATTCAAGCTTTCGGGCGGAAGCTATGGTCGACGCCAGAGGCCACGAGTCGTTTAATTTAAGTTAGGTCATAATGTAGTCGTCAAGCTTTCGGGCGGAGGCTATGGCCCTCGTCAGGGGTCACGCGTCATAGTTTTTAAAATGTAATGTTCGTTCGGGATTTCAAGGGCAGGAGAGGCCCCTACGTTAGTTTTAAGTAATCGATCAAGAAAGGCTTTTCGGAAAATGTGAGTATGGACTTATCTTTGTTTTAATTTTAAGTATTAATTATGATTTGAGGTATTCGGAAGGACTAGGGAAGTGTTTAGTGAAGTTCTCTCATTCTCTCTCTTGTAAGGTCGTTCAATCGTTAAGGAAGTAAAGAAGAGTATTGTTTTAAATTTTAATCCCGATGTGTAAATGTTCGTCAAGAATGATGTTGATTATTTGACTTTAAGAATAAAATAATTTTAATTTAGTATTATGTTATTTTGCAAAATCTCCTTAGTTCAGCTCTCACCAGACATCCTGTACGGGATGACGAACCTATGATCCTAGGTACAGTAAAGTATTTTATGAAGTTAAGACTAGTTGATGCCAAGCGAGTTGTTTCTATGTAAAGAGCTACGATTCTCGCCCCCCCCTCTGAAGGTGGATCGTGACAGAAATGGTGGAGGCGCCGGGTAGGTTCTATTTCTGGAGAGAGAGAGAGGTAGATTTTTATGTTTATTATTAAGTTAGTTTCAGCTTCTGATAGCAGGTTATTAAGAGTTTACTTGAGGAGAGGATTACGGAATTTTAGTCTATAGTGGAGGAAGTCTTTGAGATATTTTTTTTGACGTAACAGATGTTTATTTGAGGATACTTGTAAGGATAAAGTTTATAGTGATAAGTTGTTTTAAGTCGTTGAATTTATTGTAGATTTATATCGGGGATTATTACGTGAGGAGAATACGTTATAAGTTAAATGCTTATTAGAGATAATGCAAGTGGTTTAATTTAATTGAAGTTCATTTTAAGATTGTAGGTTAAGAGAATTATAATTTAAAATAAAGTTTTTTGTCGTAAATAGGAATTATTTTCAAGAGAAGTTTGTTTTGTTTTCGTGCGCGTAGGAGACGAGACGTACGAATTAAATCAGTCGAGGGAAGGATAAACGTTAGAAAGGAATTAAAGAGAAAACGAGAGTTTATGTAAAAGAGAGTTATAGAATTTATAGTGATGTTTTGTTTTAATTAGAAAAATGTTGAGAGTTGTTTCAGAACGACACGTCAGTGGACGTGGCAGAGTGAACACGTGACGGGGAGGTGCTGAGACCTAGCGGAGAACGGAGGAACCGCAAGCGAGGGTTGGCGCACCTGATGGAATTCGGTGACGTCACGGGCTCATACGGAGACGTGGACAGGCCGTGACCTTGTTTTGATCAGCTGTACGGTAACTTAGCGATAAGAAAATAGACTATTGGTTAAATAAATTTAAATTTAAGTGTGTTTTAGGAGAAGAGGAACTTTCAGTATGTAAGTAATTTAATTTAAGAAGTGTATGATGTATAGGCTAGAAGTGTTTCGTTGTAAGTTGTTTATGTTTTTGTTAGTTAAATTCTACCTCGGTTTTAAAAATATTTTTTTGGGATTTGTAAACATTATTAAGGAGGTACATTATAAAATCGATAAGCATTGAGAAAAGTGGGAAGGATAGTTTTTGTGTGTAGAGGGAATTTACTCCAAGGGAACAGAGAGACAAAATTAATGTTTTCTTTAGGGCGAGGGACCCTAAGGTGAGGTGTTGTGTCCCTGGGAAGTAGGGATTGTAGAACAGACCCATAGGAGATGGGCTATCTACGTGAATTAAGGGTTAGGAGAATCCTGAGTGTTGTTAGTAGTTTGGGGCAGGAGTTCCCCATGGTAGTACCGAAGTGGCTATCCTGTATGGGATAGGGTACCATTTCAATGAAGTTTGTTGGTGGGGTTAGAGCCCCCTGTGTAGTGGGCCTATAGCAGATAGGCACTACAGTGAAATTTTTGGTTATTTTGTGAGGTAAATTCCCTGGAGGTTAAGTAAGATTGGATTCAGTTAGGAAGGAGGGAAATGAGAAACATTGCTGTAGAGAGTTAGTGTACTTGCCTAATGTGAAATTGAATTTTACTAAATTAATTTAGGAGAAAGTTTTGTTCGGTAAATAAATAATAATGGAAGATAGCTAGATAATTAATTAATTTTTTTTGAGTAAGGTGTTTTAAGTAATGAAATAAAATAAGGTGAAGTAATTTATTTGAATAATTGGGGAGGAGTTTCTTTAAGAGTTTAGATAATTGTTTTTGAATTTATTGAGATATTCAACCAGTGAAGTTTGAGTATGAGAGATACAGTGAGATTTTAAGGAAATCGGTTGTTTTTAATTAGGACAAATGAGATTTTATGATTAAGAGTCAGTAAGCATAGTTAAAATTTACGACATGATATTTGTTGACAGTTTACAGTTATTAAGGAGAAAACAGAGTAATCTATTTATTTTTATTTTAATGGTTTGAAGATAAGATTATGAATTTTTTTTGGAAGTTTCTTTGGCATGTTGGAATAATTTTTTTTGATTTTTAGAATTTACAGAGAAAATTTAATTGATTTACATTAGTTTGGAAGTATGGAGGTTTAGTGTTCGATTAGCCCTAACTTGATGGTCGGATCCCAAAAGAATGCCGTAAAACCGATAGCCAATTGAGAGGAATGCGGTAGGCGCTTGTGTAGAGAGGGGTTGTGGGAAAACTCCTTGGGACTGATGGCAGATCAGGGGCCCTAAATAGTGTGTGATGCTGTAAAACCAGTGCAGGGAAAGCCTGGTATGCTTAAATTTTTGGGCACAGGTTATGTAAACCTGGGGTTCCATGGGATTTAGTCATGTTAGCTGCTGTGGGACATTGAGATTTCCAGGCTCCATAGTAAATTCAATGTAAATTTTTGTTTTCTTAAAATAATAAATTTGTTTTTAATTTTTTTGAGATATTTGATTTGTAACAGTGAATACAGACCCCGAGGAATAAGAGTTGTCATGCTGTGAGAGGAGAAGGTGGTAGGCCTAAAAGGGTACAGGCACCACAGAGGTTATGTGCATTGCATAATTTAAATATAAGGAAACTTGAGAATTTGAAATTTTGTTGTTGGGTTGGACACCCATAAGAAGAGTATAGGCAGAATTTTTATTGTTATGAGATGTCTAATTTAATTGAAAAGAAGAAAGTTTAAAGATGCAAGGTAACATTATTATTGTAATAATTGAAAGAGATTAAGAGGTAGAGAGAAATAGGCAGTTTTTGTTTGTAAGTACTAAAGTTTACATATAGAAATTTAGTAACTAAGAATGAATAATAAGTTAAGTCTAGTGTAAAAGTTTTTTTTAAGTTTGTTAAGTTAAGAGTCACAAGTAAATTTTTTTTTAGAGAGAATGTCTTTGATAGGAAGTATTAGAAACTTATGGGAATTTTAGGGTAACATAAATAATGTAGGTAATGAATAATAAATAGATGGTAGGTCTTAAGTTAGGATTAACATTTGAAGCAGAATTTAATTAAGAAGAAGGAAAATAAATAGGCCTAATGAAAAGAACAAAAAAGGATTTTATGGTAAAGCATTTTTTTAAGTAATAAACAATGAATAATAATGTTGTTTCAGGGTAATGTGTACTAATAATACAATTTTTTTTTAGGACCAAAGAACAGGAATTATGTAATTTAAATTAACATGTATTTTTGAAACTGTTACAGATTCCTTAAGATGAGCTGAGCAGCAGTCCAGTTTACAAGATGACAAGAGTTCGAGAGACAAGATACAAGATCACTGAAACAAGAGCCAAGACTGAAGATTCAAGAGAAGAGAAAGCTGGCAGCCATGGACTTACAAGTGGAGATTAATAAGGTCATGTAAAGTTTTATTTTTTTTTATGGAAGACAGTAACTGGAGTTTTTTTTTGTTATAAACATTATTTACAGAACTTTTTAGGTTATAGTAATGTAATGGAACTAGTGAGTTGTGGTAGCTGTCAAAAAGAACTAATACCTTAAGTTTAATTTTTAAAGTTAATTTTCTTAATTTACAGAGGGATTAGTAGTTTTTTTTAAAACCTTATTTAGGTTGGAATTTAAATACAATAGCTTATTATAAATGTGTACGAACAGTTCAAGTTCACAGTACTGATAGGTAGGTCAGATGATCTTATTGATTTTGATGATTTGTTGTTTTGAGTTGATTTTTAAGTGTTGTGAATTAGACAATGAAATAGTTCTGAAAACTTAAATTATTTCAAGCTAAGAAATAGTAAAGTTAATTGTAACTCAAAGGACACCAGAATTTAATTTTTTTTTGAATTAGTAATGTTTGAAAATTTTATACTTTACAAGAAAGGTTATAAACAAACAGATCGGATGGAACAAGGATGCAGTAAATCACAATTTCATTTAGAATTATTGATTAGCTTTTGAGGTTATGAAGTAAAAGTAATTATAGTTTAAAAGTTTGAATAAAAAAAAATGTTTTTTTTTATTTGTTTGAAATAGAAAGTTTAAAAGTTAATTAGTCATGATCTAGGTGGGTGATGGGGTGGGAATTGGCCACTCTTTTTCCCTATAACCTCCCTAACATGGCCTTCTATTACAACTAACAGAAATAAAGAAGAAGAAAAATGAAGAATTATTAGTTAGAATGTTTCTTTCATGAAGATACCTGATGAACTTTTACTGTTTGGAAGAATAGAAGCAAGGTTAGTCAGATATTTTTACTCAGAAGAAGAAGAAGATAAAGCAGTTTTATGACTCGACAAGCCAGAGATTGGTGTTTCCCCTCTGCGCTTCTATTGACTACGTTGTTTACTCTCATGGGATAGCTGGTTCGGCACCATGGAGAGAGATTGGTGGGCATTGTGGTTGCCCCCAGAAGAAAAGAAGAGTAGAAGAGGTTATGGGTGGGTCATGTGAACTGACCTTCAACCCAGTTACTTCGTGGGGACTATTTGCTGTATAGAGAAGATCAAGACTCAAGAGTTAGGGAAAATCATTGGAGGTCATGTTTCCCTTCCTTAAGTTTTTCCTATCAAATTATTTGCCTGATTAGATTATGCTAAGGGTGGGATACTTTATGTTAGCAGTTGAATTAATTAATTTTATTTTTTTGTGTGTTTGCATCCTTGCCCATCGATTGCAGTTTAGTAGTTAGTTTTGTATTTGTCAGGCGTGATGGTAATGCCTGTTGATGATGTTTCAGAATTGTAATCTGTTCGTGATGAGGATGGCACAACTCCGAAGCAGATGTGGGGAGAAGTTGTGAGCTGCCCTGGAAGCCAGTCCAGTAGCTGTTGGAGTTGAGTGGTGTTTGCTGATGGCCAGCCCAGGGAGCTACTCTTCTCGACAACACTGACTTCGAGGAGTTGCACCAACCTTCACGAGATAAGAGTTTAATTAATTGAAACACTGTAAGGACACTTAATTTTTTTTGAAGAACGAAAGAAGTATGGTAATAAACGGAAACCGAAAAAAAAATAATAATAATAATTATCAAGAATTTGCACATTGTTTAACGAATACTGAGAAACTAAGAACAGTAATTTAATTTGTAAAGAGAGCTTCACTAACAGAACAATTTTTTTAGAATTGAGAACTCGAGCCTCTGAAGGTTCCTGTGAGAACAAACCAGATAAAAGTTTTACATTTAATTTTATGAATACTTGTTGTTTTAAAATAAATCTTATGCAGAATCTAGATGTATGTTCAGACAGCAAGGAACTAAGAAAATTATTATTTTTGTGAAATGAGGAATTTATAGTTATGGTTTAATGGAAAAAGACAATTTGTAATTTTGAGGTAGCTCGATGGGGCTCGAGCTCTGTGAGGGGAGGGTTATGTCGCGGGTTGAAATTTTGCAGGGTTGTTGAAATCAAATTTAGGGACTTTACTGACGGGACTCTGGGCTGGCTGCTCTGTTCACTCGTCAGCGCAAGTGGCGTGACCATGTAATTGGGGCACGGGGCCGGCGCGGCGCGCTGCGGGCTTGCAGAATTTTGTTTGTTTGTTTGGCCGCGCGCTGGCGCAGCCACGGGCCGCAGTTACTGGGGCGCGCTGTCGTAACAAGCCGCGCGGTGTGGCCTGCACATCGGGGTAGAGGGGGGGTAGTCTTCCCAGATGTTCTAGTTAGTTGTTTAGTAAATTTGACTTCAATAACGAGCTTTTGTTATGGTAGGCGCGGCAGGGCGCGCGAATTTAAGCGCAAGTGAGTGGTGACTCGGGGCTCACTCAGGCGGAGGCTATGCGTCTCACCTGTGGTCACGAGTTGTTAGTTCGTTCGTGATGTAGGAATTCAAGCTTTCGGGCGGAAGCTATGGTCGACGCCAGAGGCCACGAGTCGTTTAATTTAAGTTAGGTCATAATGTAGTCGTCAAGCTTTCGGGCGGAGGCTATGGCCCTCGTCAGGGGTCACGCGTCATAGTTTTTAAAATGTAATGTTCGTTCGGGATTTCAAGGGCAGGAGAGGCCCCTACGTTAGTTTTAAGTAATCGATCAAGAAAGGCTTTTCGGAAAATGTGAGTATGGACTTATCTTTGTTTTAATTTTAAGTATTAATTATGATTTGAGGTATTCGGAAGGACTAGGGAAGTGTTTAGTGAAGTTCTCTCATTCTCTCTCTTGTAAGGTCGTTCAATCGTTAAGGAAGTAAAGAAGAGTATTGTTTTAAATTTTAATCCCGATGTGTAAATGTTCGTCAAGAATGATGTTGATTATTTGACTTTAAGAATAAAATAATTTTAATTTAGTATTATGTTATTTTGCAAAATCTCCTTAGTTCAGCTCTCACCAGACATCCTGTACGGGATGACGAACCTATGATCCTAGGTACAGTAAAGTATTTTATGAAGTTAAGACTAGTTGATGCCAAGCGAGTTGTTTCTATGTAAAGAGCTACGATTCTCGCCCCCCCCTCTGAAGGTGGATCGTGACAATATATATACTTTCTGCGTACGGCTCTAAAACTTACGAGAGACGCGATGGTGCACATAGGCATTCTGTACTATACTAACTCAATTAAATCAATCCACAGGGCCTCTTTTAAAATATTCCCACTGTATATTATACTGTTACAAGTATGGGGAAAACCGGCCCGTTAAGTATAGCCCAGTTAATTAATTGCAGTTCTATTTATTAACTACTAACTACACTATTTCTTAAATCTAGATAATCTCAATCAGCTGTTCCCAAAATGTGTTCTCGCGCAACCCTGTGGTTCCGTGGCAGGACGAATTTCACATAACGCAGGCACAATTATTTTCAAACAACTTTCCTTGAAAGGAAAAGGGGTTCCGCCAAAAGAAAAGTCGATCATACGGTTTCCTGGCGGGGAAAAAAAAATGGAAACCGCTGATCTAAATGACTGTCCACAAATTAAACAAGCCTTCGTAGAGTCCACTTTTTACTCTCCCCTCTGGAGTTAGGCTCCTCGACAGTGGCTCTTTCTACTGTTCGTCTTCGCGCACGAAGACCCTCACCATCAGTGTCACCCTCTACACTTCACTCCCCTCGCAGGTCATCCCCCCCACCCCCCCGGAAAGGTCGCATAGCCCTTCGAAGTGTCGCGTCATATGAATCCCCGAGTCAACACTCCGAAGTTGCGAGAACAATGGCGTCCTGGTTACGCCACTTCACGCAGACGGGGCTCTGGGAACGTGCCGAACCCTCCAGAGAAAGGCAGAGAGGGATTACCGTGACGGGCTATTTCTGCATCGCGTCCCTCCCGCAGACCGGCCAGCCCCGTCACTAGCGTCCTCGTGGCAAAACTTCGGCCGGTATTACAACACACACACATATTGAATATACTACACCAATCATCTCTAGCCGTATTCCTGGTGCATGATAGGACACGGTCAGTCCCTTATTTTTAAATATTCTGAATTTTTTTTTAAATCATATCCGTTGCTGACATAGTGTATTTTGGTTGTTTCGTAATGGAAAACAAACAGTCTGAAACATTTATGGGAACAATTCCCAGGAAAGAACGACAAAAACCAAATTAAGGTAGCCAACATTGTCTTTTATAAAGTTAACTAGTTAGGATGTTAGGTTGCCAGGTATGAAAAAAAAACCGCACAATTCACTGATTTCCAAAGAAAATACGAGCGTTAGTTACAGCATTGAGTTGCAACTTCATCTCCCTCGCTGTGTGTGCGTACCCACGACCGCATGATGGTACCGGAGGCTGTATTACGGTACCCGCACCACGGTAACGGCACGTCCTGCAGCAAGACCCTCGCTGGAACGACGCCAGGATAAACAGCCCCCCCCCCCCCCCTCCTTTTTTCAACAAGCGGCACGCGGCCAAGGAGCAGACGTCCGCAACGCACTCGAATGGATGGATTAGACCAGGGGTGGACAACATCCAACAATATAAAAATCAAACAAGGTTTTTTTTTGACGTGACAACATCTAATAAATCGATGAACGCCGGCTGCACGCACGAAAAAGGTTGACTCATTGTCCCGTTACGCTCATTGTCCCGTTACGCTCATTGTCCCGTTACGCTCATTTTACGCATGCGCCACATCTATCTCTCTTCCACTCGATTGGAACAACCATCGATTTGACTTTTTCGAGGCACGTTAAACTTGAAACACTCCCATTCGTTTCCTACTTTTCCTATCATCGTCCTATCCTTAACAGAATAACACAGATTGGAAGAAGTTAAATAGCAAACATGTATAAAAGTTATAGTTAAATTGTCTCTTCGTTAAAGTAATAAACATATTTGAATTAATGAGTGCAAATGAAAGTAAATTTATCAATTAAATTGTAGATTTCATTTCACTCCTTCTTTGTATCCATACAAAATAGTGATAATTCAATAAAAATGATTCAATTTTATTCATAAAAGTATGCAATAATTTCATAAATGTTTTGTTATGACGTCACGTTAAACTATCGTCCGTAAACCGACTTTACAGACAACCATTTTTTTTTTAAATCTTATATGGTGCGTTTGTGTATCAACATCGGGCAGCAAAGTATACTTGAAGCACACATACGTCTGCTTAACGTTGATGACTGGACTACAGTGCTTTTGACGACCCTGAGCCAGTTTCAAACAATGAGAATAAGTGGTCACCCAATCACGTGTAACCCGCTAAAGGTTGCGACCTTTTTTATCGACCCATGAGCACTCTAAAAAAAATTGTTTGACCAGTATAGTCAAGGTGAGTTCCGTGAAATGGTCATGGTTCGAAGTTATAACCAATCAGTAAAACCCACAGCTCTCACGCAGCACAGGTAAATTATAATTCAAACACAAAAATTCTCAAATTTGTTTTATTACATTTCCAAGTACATGTTTACCAGAACGAGCAGTGACTTCATGCCAGTGTGAAGAGTGACGCGCCAGTGAAGAATGACACGGAGTCTAAACAACGACGGAATTCACCGGCGGTGTGACAAAAGAGCACCCCCAGAACACACAACCCCCCCCCCCCCTTTTTTCTCACGGTCAAGGCAACATCCGCCAGCTTTGGCATATCACAATAAAATTCCCATTTTGCGTGAACTCCTGTCGTACGCCAACGTAAAACCATTCGAGAATCTTTATTAACTCCAGGCCGCTAGGGAAAAAAAGTTTTAATGCTGTTTTATACTATGCACATCACACAACTCCGTGTTTGCAGACCGTTGACCCAAATCCCATTGTCATTTTGCGGCTCAAACTATTCTTAGCAGCTTAGAATTATATTCTTAGAAAGGTAAAAAAAAAAAAAAAAAAAACACCCGCAGACGACTTTTAATCGCGAACACATCCAGCTTCGCTAGTTAATACCCTTAATAACAAACAATGCGGCACAGCTGTTGACTTCCTGGGAATAACGCACGTGCACGCAATAAAACACTAGAAGGAAACACAAACAAGTTGACGGCAAATTCTCGACACTACAAAATAATCGATACGAAAAATTTTGTAATTTCGTAACTTGACTTCTAAATCCGCAATACTTGGCTGCACTGTCAACGTAAAGCGCGGCGAATGAGCAAAATTTACGCCGCCCCTCGTGTGTTCAGAAGTGCGCCACTTAGCACGGGAGAGCAACACACAATGGCCGTGTGACAACCAGCCGGCGGCTGGCCTACACGGCTGGAGCCAGGGACGCGAGAGGGGAGAGCGTGTAGGGGGAGTGTAGTGGAGGGGAGAGGGGAGATGCCGGCGCGTGCCACGCCATCGCGATGACGTCGACACGCCGACGAGAACCCCTGCACGCATCGGTTGCCTCCCCTCCACGCAAACGCCACTCAAAACCGACCGCACGGCTTCATTTGTCTTTTGTTCTGTCCCGACACGAGCGCAGGCCTGCACGCTTCCCCCCACTCCCACTCACCCTTCCCTCCCCCCAAACACCGCGGACAACTCCAACGTTCTTTTGTTTTTCCGCCCGGCGCAGCGCGGATCCCGACAGATAGCGTGACCGCGCGGCTGGAACGCGCCCAGGCGCACCAACAGAGCGAACACGACGAGAAATAAATTATCGGCGAGCGGGCCGGTTGCCAAAAATAATGTATGCCACGCACGTTGGATTTTAATTTCTCTACCGGCTCCAGCTCAGCTGAGCTCCGGAAATTAATAACCCGGAATAATGATGGAAAAAAAAAGGGGGAGGGGGCCACATTTTCTATTTTATGTGACATCTGCTTACGGGAAAAATTTCTATGAACAGCATAATTTGTTAAAACATGGACACTGACCAAGATATTTTTTATTTTTAAAGCGGCAACACATTTCCTGCTTCTACTCACTATAACTGTCTGAAAATTATCTAGTAAAGCAACTAATATAAAATTTGAAGTAGCTTGGCTTCTGGGTTGTGGCCGTGTCCTTGGCGAATAATTCACTGACGTTTCGGTCGACATTGCAGGTAACTGCTCCCTGATATTGGCGACTGCAATGTCGACCGAAACGTCGGTGAATTACTCGCCAAGGACACGGCTACAACCCAGAAGCCAATCTACTTGCGACAATGGCCGTGAAAGCCTGCGAACATTATTAATATTAAATTTTCCTACGAGTTTTTTTTTTTTTTTTTAATTTTTATTAAAGAATTTAAAACGCTGCTGGGAATTAATGGTTCGTGACTTTCAGAACCATTGTTGTTCATTTAGTGTACTTTCCGTGACAGGTTCCTTTGATTCGTTACTATCGTGACTTTCGGGTATTCCTTGACCTGTAGACACCCTGACATTGTACTGCTGTGCTTTTACTGTATCTTAAGGGAAATATGTCCCGTTCCAGGTAATTTTTTTTTTATGTTTGAGACGGTATAAACCTGTAAACTTTTAGTGTAGCCGAACTTCAAACAAAATCAAAAAAATATATATGGTGCATATTTTTTTGCATAATTAAATAGCTAAATCAATTTTTTAAACATCTTTGTGCACTATGGATAAGGCGACACATGGAATTAAGAAACTGATAATGTTTTGTGTTCTAAGTTAATGCTGGTGGCTAGTGCGTGCATAGTTTAAAATTCCTTCCGAAAATGTTATTTACTTTTTTTTTTCCTTTTATAATCATAAAAATTCTAATGATTTTAAAAGGCCAGGTAAAATTAAGTTTTTTTTTCTGAATAAATGGAACTATATCACATAGCAGCCAGTAAATTTGAGTTTGTATAAACTTAAAAAGTTATAGTTTTATATTTCATTTGATTGTCCTTATCCATACTGCACAAATACGATAAAAATGCATCTTTGCCAGCTAATTATGCAAAAAGAATGTGATAGATATTAAATATCATGAAGGTTCGGCCACTCAAAAGTTTAACCGTATGGACCGTTAATATAAAATAATGACCTAGGACATACACCCATAAAGGCTTCAATCTCGCACCTCCAGTTGCTTTCATTCTTATTTTTATTATTATTCCTGAGATTTTCCTGTGATTTTATTTTGATAGCTCTCGTCCGTTTGTTGTTGGGTCACGATTCTTTTTTTTTTTCCACCCGACATTTGCTGGACGTTATCTTCGAGCTCTAGGTCACGCGAGTGAACACGATTACGAACAGTCGCGTGACGTTTACCCGCTGTCAGTATGACACTCGGTAATGTCAGTCGGGTCGTTACCACAACGCCGAAATACCACAACGCCGACAGCTAGAAAACTGCTGTGTACCAAAACGCCGAATTACCACAACGCCGAAAAATGATTTTGCGGGGAAGGGGGCCACAGGAGCAAAATGAAAAACAACTGAATGAATTTGTGTTCTAACCTTACCTAAAGTAACCTTTGTGGCAGTCCTGCAATGACATTTTTCGTCGTTAATGTATTTCGGCGTTGTGGTACACAGCAGTTTTCTAGCTGTCGGCGCTGTGGTCAATTTTGACATTCGGCGTTATGGTATTCGGCGTTATTGTACGTTCGGCGTTGTGGTACACAGCAGTTTTCTAGCTGTCGGCGCTGTGGTCAATTTTGACATTCGGCGTTATGGTATTCGGCGTTATTGTACGTTCTGCGTTGTGGTGATTCGGCGTTGTGGTACACAGCAGTTTTCTAGCTGTCGGCGTTGTGGTCAATTTTGACATTCGGCGTTATGGTATTCGGCGTTATTGTACGTTCGGCGTTGTGGTACACAGCAGTTTTCTAGCTGTCGGCGCTGTGGTCAATTTTGACATTCGGCGTTATGGTATTCGGCGTTATTGTACGTTCTGCGTTGTGGTGATTCGGCGTTGTGGTACACAGCAGTTTTCTAGCTGTCGGCGTTGTGGTCAATTTTGACATTCGGCGTTATGGTATTCGGCGTTATTGTACGTTCGGCGTTGTGGTATTTCGGCGCTGTGGTGCGTCCCCATGTCAGTCTTGTCGAGAAAATGTGTTTTGAGACGAAACACAAAATTCGAAGGAGCTCGAATAATGTTCTTGACAAGAATATGAAATAACCAACTCGGCGTTTTGGGACCTAAGCCTCAAGACCTGGTTTCACACGCCGTGCCGTGTTGATTTTTTCTCTCCCCACTTACACACCATAGCTATCAGTTAACCTTTTCAGTCTATTCGTCCACTGAGGTGGACCGTTTACATCTCGATTTTACACGCAGTTTATTAAACCTCGAATGTGCGCATTGCGTACATTCTAGTGGACACCATACTTTATGGCTATGAAATAAATACAGTTCATTTCACTTTTATTAATTACAAAATTATTATACAAAAAGTACAAAAGATAAATTAGTTACAGAAAAAAAATTAGGTACATCTTAGAAGCTGACAAAGTGTTACTGATAGGGTTAAGGGCTATTCCTGTAAATTTTAACACTATGCATGTCTTGCATTCGTTGTCACAAAATAAATCAACAAATATTTTTCTAAGTTGTTGTATTGGGTATAAAAAAAAAGTCGCCTAGTGTTTGTAATTACCACTACTTGTCCACCCACTTGGTCTAGCGACTAGCGTGTCTGGCTGCTGGGTCAAGGGACCCGGGTTCGAATACCGGCCGGGGAAGGCAATGTGAAACCACCGCAGAATCATCCAGCCTGGGCAAGATAGGAACTTTGCCTGTTATCACGACACCCAGCAATGGGTTAAACGACTCATCATATAAAATTTCAGTGAATACCCATTAAAAATATTTGTGACATAAATAAATGCAGGAGTTGTGGGGGTCTTTTTCATATTTTCGTTTTGTCGTGTTTTTGTCTCGTTACAACTGTTGTGCTGAATTTTTTGGGTTCAATATATTTTGTGCTGTCATCATTTGTGGGTTTTTTTTCGTTCTCTTAGTCTATTTTCTTTGTTTTTCTTTGTTGGTTGACCATATTCCTGTTATGGAATATTATTTGGTGTTTATATCCTGTTGACAACAGCAATTTTTTGCTTAATTTGTGTTTTTGTCTTTTGGGTATTTTTTTAGTTTTCTTCTACAGACATACATATGATTAGCAATGGCATATGTCCAAAAGCTTAGACATCAAGTCAGGACAGGTAAAGTTTTAGATGTACATAAATAAGCCCTTAACTTCGAACCGGATGTGTTCACGTTAGAGCTGCTAGCTACAGAGGCTGATCCACACACAAATTGCAGTTTTAATGCCATTGCAATTTGTAATAGTTACTACTGAAAGTTTTTGCTTCGTTCGGGCAGAGATCACTCATTTACAGAATTTAAAAGACAATACAGTGCCCATCGACACTATTACAGTTGTAATAATTCCCAAACATGTATTACATACTAAATACCAATGGCGTTACAGTGTAAATTATCAGTATCAGCCAATCACTAATACATTCGGCCATTCAAAAAAAACTGTTATAACGGAGCTAAAACGTTCAAAATTAAACGACAGAAGTAACATCGTGTAAAAATGTCTTATTGAATGATAGTCGGTAAACTTTCGGTACAGTTCATATTTTTGGGGGATTTAGGATGACCAACTGAATTGTTAGTAGCGAGTTTTTTTTACTTGGTATTTACTTTACACTGTTAATTTTCTTGGGGCGTTGCAGTGCTTTGTTTGCAAAAATATATTTTTTTTATGAGAGTAAAAAAGGTTGTCTTGTACCAAACCTTTACCAGGAACAACCATTTGTTGGGTGATTTTGCACTTTCAATACCGCGTAAATTTTTTGGTGATGCGATCCTTGCTCATCCAACATAATATCTTTGGGTTTTTGGTAAAAAAAAAAAAAAAAAAAACGAATGCAGTCTAGAGCGTACGCAGAATTTAATTTTAGGGAAAGGAAAAGGGAGGAGAGATTGAACATAAAACCACTTTTTCCAGCTGTTTTGTTTTTGAATTGACTAAAAAATTATGGTGATTCATATAATTGATGATATATATTTGATCACAGTTTATTTATATGAAAACTTGTTCATAATTATATTTAAACTTTACATCTAAACGCCAGTTTTTAAAATTAATTACAAGTCATCTACACGTGAACTGTTTCGTCGACCGTTTATAAAGTGAAGTGAAAAGTTAATGCGGTTTTCATTGCTTATTACAACAACAATTTCGGCAGTAAAGGTTAATTATTCTTGCATTTTAAAAATCCGATTACTATTATAATTTCAAGTATTTATTATTTTATTATTAAGATTAAAATGATTCAATTTTATTCATAAAAGTATGCAATCATTTCATCAATGTTATGTCATGACGTTGTCACGTTAAACTATCGTCCGTAAACCGACTTTACAGACAACCAATTTTTTTTTCAAGTCTTTCCATTTCCGAACACCTCCAGGAGGCGCACAGAGCCCCCGGGTATGGTGGGTGTGTGTGGAGGAGGAGGGGAGACACAGCTGCGGCAGATGGCGGGTCGCGCCGTCACGCGACCGGAAGCACGCACCGACTGCGCGCGCAGCTGTGCACTGATTGCCCGCGGGGGGGCGCGCGCCGGGCAATCGATACACGGCCCGTCGCACCGCAGCGCCCGTCGCCCCATTAGCGGCGCCGCCTGCCTCGAGCCACTCGGTCAGGTCCCGGGCGGTGAGTTACTTCGGCTGCTGCTTGCGATCACGGGTTTGACAGTTTCGCCAACTAACCAACCGACAGGCGACCTGGGGCTTTATTATCCCCTCCCGGAGTTAAGACCAGGTCGCGATGACGGACGTAATCTAACTTGCAGTTAAGTCTTATTAATATGCGCTCAGCGCCGTCTTCCTTCCCGTAGTTTTAACCCTTAGCCGGAGACGTGAAAATATTTGACATATCTGGTGACGTGGTGCCCCTCAGACCCCAAAATGTTTTGTAGAAATTAACTGATTAGAAATTAACTGATTAGAAATTATTTTTGTTCCATGTAAAATTATTTAATGCATTTTTTATACTTATTAATTTAATTAAAAAATAAATTAGTAAATAATTATTTACGAATTATAAAATACAATTTTTTCCATTGGTGCTTGCTCAAATAAATCTAAAAAAATGCTTATTTGTAATAATTGCTTTTTTTTAAAAAAAACAAACAGATGGTAGCCTAAAAGTTTTATTTGCTATTCAATATAGATATAGTGACCAAACAAAATATAGAAAACTTCTATGAATAATAAGACTTTTTCATAAAATCTACAACAGATAAATTTTCCCAAAAAAAAAAATTACTTTTTTCCCCCAAAAATTTTTTCCTTGCATAACCAATGCTTAAACCACAACAAAATATATAATCTAGCTAACTAGAAAACACATGCATACTTATATATTTTGAAAATGGCATTTTTACATAAAATATGTTAAACATTGTTTGAAAAAATTAAATTTGTACGAAAAGTCACTGTTTGCTCTGTAATCATCACACATTGCTTTTCCACACACACTTTGATCACTTAAGTCACTAAAAATATCTTTCAACCACTTAGAAATAGTTTCGTCATAATCTGAATCGCCCACACTTACACATGTTCGTTTAGAAGCCATTTTATCACTTCTGAGATAGAAACATAACTGGTGACGTGGTGCCACTACGACCCCAAGTTATCTTTGCGACCTGATATCTAGCGCCAGACAGCGTAAACAAATCTGACACTGCAGGAGGAGACTATGTGATATCCAAGCGAAAGGTAGATGGTACCACAAGCAAGTGCCTTGAACTGTACATAGATGGCAGCAAGTTAAAGTTTTTCCTGGGGTCACGGAGAGTGTTAGTGAGGCGGGATGATAAGCGCGACGCTCGCTGGTATTTCTAGCGCGATATAGTCTCTAAAGTGTGTAATTCTCTGAACTGACGCGCAGTCTTCTCGTCGTCACAGGATAACTGTGAAATTTGAGCGGTGACCGTAACATTATATGGCCGAGAAATGAAGATAAAGGTGTAATGCAAGTCCCTTAAGTGCTTTCAAGAATCTGTAATGGTTGTTTTACGCCTAAAATTACTCTGAAAACATGAGTTTTTCCCATTTTATCTCTTCTAAAAATATTGTTTCAAAACTTAATCCGAAATCAAAAGTACTTTTCGACCCTCAGAGAACTCGTAATGGTTTTCGTAAGCAGATCCCACTCGGATATCTTGAGTAGTTTTGAAATCGCGTTGTTTTTTCCTGTAGCTCTGCACACCGTGTGTGTGCGCCCGGGTCGCTCACCGCCCAGGGGTACCAACCCAGACGCGCACAAACACCAGTAGTCTTCCGACCCCAGCATTGTTGGAACTGCCTGTCCTTACCAGCTCTTCTTCCTGGACCATCCTTCTTGTCCTGTGCTGAACCTGCCTGCTTGACGCTTGCACTGTTTAACCACCGCGTGTACGAGCCCAAGACAGTTAGTCATGGCATCAATCGCTGCTATGGCTGGCCAATCCCCGAACAAAGCAACAAAGCACACGGCTGCGTTGCTGAAACCCAGCATGATTAGGCGTAAAGGCTTCGCACTGAGACTCACTTCCCTAACCCAGACCCTTCCTGAACAAGTACACTTAGTTTAAGTTAGGTTAGGAAGATAAAATTTTAAGCTTTTAGTGTTACAATACGGTTCAGTGGTTACGTTACAGTATTTTTTAAAAATTACTTTTAGATGAGTAAATACGGGTAAAATACCTAACCCGCTAGAGATTCTTTAACAGCAATCAAAGACCTTGCTTCGTTTCTCCGCCAAATGTTACGGTTCACTCAAATGCATGACGTAAAGACTGCGCGTCGGTCCACAGCCTTGCTCTTAGAGGCGATGCCACGCTAGAAACACCAGCGATCGTCGCTCTTATAATCCAAGCCCATTAAACACAGGCGAGCCCCCTATTACAATTATCTGGAGCCACTGTTATTTCACCAATCCAATTCCACTACAGGCAATATGCAGCAAAGCCGTTTTAAAAAAACATGTCAAGGTGACCTTCCTGCCTGGGAGTTGTGCGGAAGGCAACGCCAGACCTTCGCAGTATCGCCTCGCCAGCACGGCCTCCGGGCACGCCGATAACAGCGCCCTGCGGAGTGATAACGAACACTCATTCTGCAACACGAGCAGGGCCGTCGCGTCGTACTAGAGGTGTAAAAGTAACGGAAAAAAAGCGTACCCGTATGTATTTGTTACTATAACGATTAGTACTCGTTACTATCGTATCGTTACGTTACTCGTTACTTCTGATACCGCATAACATGCTATGTTATGTTACAGCAACTAATCGAGTCGTACTGCGTACGCGTACAGTATAGAATATAAACAATTAACAATATTTGATAATTAACAGGTTTTTTTAAACCAAGAAACAATTAAATCTCATTCGAGCGGCTTTATTATATTATCTCTTTTAAGATAAGAAGGGAAAAAAAAACGTGAAAATACGCGATGATAAAAAAAACATATATATTTCTAATTTGTAAAAAATACTTTCTTACGTTGTTTCTGCTTCAATCTCAAACTTTGTCTACACACACAATACCTTTAATAAACAGTAAAAAAAACTTGTACGACGAATTTCCAAATTATACTTTACTTAATAAACAAACATCGTTCTTTGTAACGTACGTTTTTAAATTCATCGAATAAGCGCGCGTATGCGTAAAACATACGAAAAATGCGAGTAACGAAATGCATTCGTGTGCAACGTTTCGTTACTCGGTACTAGATGGCGCACCCGTTACTCTCAGTACCGAATACATACGGTTTGCTACAGCTCTACGTCGTATCCTCGGGACCTGGAACCCGTTCCGAGTGTCGAGAGTTGTGTAACGGCTGAAAATCACAAGTCTACTGCTAATATCATTCATGGGGAACCTTACAAGTAATGCAAATACGCTCTGATCACATTCACAGTTATGGCCACAGTAACGTTTGAAGTATTTAGATTTATTGCTTAAAAGAAGGACTAGGCCACGGCATCTCGGATTTTTGCCTCTTTTTTTGTTATTATTTTAAATTTGAACTTTTTTATCCCCATTTTTTGGCATGTCGAGGCATTCATATCCCTCGTACCTTTTGATCATTATTGCAACCACAAATATTTACTGTCTGTAAGCGCCGCCAAGAAATAACTTATTATTTCTCGCGGCCGACTACAACTACCATTATAATCACACCAGTTCACTAGTGTTGACTTCAACGTGTGTCCAAAGCCAAGTCCTAGCCACGCTAGACAAAAAAAAATTGGTTGTCTGTAATGTCGGTTTACGGACGATCGTTTAACGTGACGTCATAACAAAACATTGATGAAATTATTGCATACTTTATGAATAAAATTGAATCATTTTAATAATAAAAGAATAAATACCTGAAATTATACTAGTAATCAGATTTTTAAAATGCAAGAATAATTAATCTTTATTGCCGAAATTGTTATTGTAATAAGCAATGAAAACCACATTAACTTTTCACTTCACTTTATAAACAGTCGAGTGGAAGAGAGAGAGATGCGGCGCTAGCGTACAATGAGCGTAACAGGACAAATCGTAACGGAACAATGAGCGTAACGGGACACAGCGTAACGGAACAATGTGTGCAACGGGACACTTTCGTGCGTGCAGCCGGCGTTCATCGATTTATTAGACGTTGACACGTCAAAAAAATTAGCGAACAAATAATTTAAACCGCAAGATGGAGAGGCTTAACTGCAGAGTTTGAAAAGTTGTACTTTAAGAACACAGTGTCTCTCGAAGCCAATGGACATGACACGATAAACAAGGTCGTGGAGACTCAGCAGGAGCACGAACACAACTATTGACGTTAAACTCCGACAGCTGATGACGTTGAGACAGTACGTATACCGTAACCTTTGAACATGAACATACATTTCGGACGGTACGGATGTTATTTATCGCACCGGTGCTACGTTATATCTCACGTGCGCATCAGTTCGTGGTATAACTCTAAAGCGATGCCATTACACCACATAAATATTAAATAGTGTTAAATTTTAGTGGCGCGGTATCCTTTAAACACAACTAGTGTGCAAAATGAGCCAAAAACTATTTTCAATGAAGTTTACCGTTAACAAAACTACTTATCGTAATGGTTTTTTATATATGGTTCCATGTTTGCTACACACATTGCTCAACATTGACACAATTTATTTTATTGCATCTTTAACTCAAATAGTTATGAAACAAAACAGCGATATTTAAGTGCCTGAAATAAGAAAATAAAATACTAAAAATAAATATTTAATTAAAAAGTGAAACAAGGTTGCCATACTTTACTGACATTAAAAAAAAACACGAATTATCCAGTGGTTGTTTGCCCTCTGACGTCACTGCTCTATACCGTGTCTCACAGTTTCGCGTGTCCGTGGTGCGTGGAGAATAACCGCATGTTTCCGCGATTTGTCCGCAGTCAACTCGCTTACGGCTGCAGCGAGAGAGACGTTTGCTCGGCATTTCATTACTGGCGAGTTTTAACATGTCGTGTTTCAAGCTCGAAAATTATACTGAAAACACACTCTTTTCAACCATTTTTAAACCGTTCTGGAAATGCAGTTAATAAACGAAATACGTAAATCCGCCCTCACGGCGTATTCTTGGGTGGTTCTCGTAAACAGACACCGATGTGGCTGATCAGTTGCCGATGCAGACAGCACAGTCGGCGACAATTGTGTCGCGGAACTGACATTGTCACCGTCGCCTTTAGCGACCCACCTGGTCCGCATGCCTGTCTGTGCCTGTCTGTGCCTGTCTGTGCCTGTCTGTGGCGTCGATCCAGGGGGCTCGCAGAGTCCCAGGCCTCTGATTGCCGCCAATCAATTCAATTCAATAGGTTTTTATTGACACTCTTTTTTACACTTTACAGATCTTGTTATTGCAACATGGCATTCCAGCACTCAGTGCTCTTTTACCTAATTTATTTGATATATATACATTTCTGATATGGTTATAGTAATACAATATTTAAATTAAAGGAAATTTTAAAAATCCTTTAGCAATGTTTTTTGGAGCCTCTTTTGGCTCAATGTTTTTGTTTTGAGTCTATACCTAGAACATATTTACACTATATATTATTCACACATTCATAGTAACTAATTGTCTTCCACTGTACATAAACATGGCACTAAAATTTAACTATTTACATACATGGCACTGTGGTGGGCGTCCATGGCTATTCGCTTTAGGTGAGCACTGTGGCCCGTTACCTCTTGTTTTGTGTCTGTCTGTGCGTATTTTTGATGTGTTTGGGTGTCTGTGGCTGTGGCTGCGGTGATGTCTCCCGGCAGTGCGGACCAGAGGCCGCCGAGTGGCACATCCGCGCGCAGACGACACGGGAGGCACGAGCGCGCGCCAGACATCACGCACTTCCTGCGGCGCGCCGCGTGAGGCCTCCCCCCCCCCCCCCCCCCCACTCCAGCGGCAGGCACGCGCGCCCCGCCGCCAGGGGTGCACATCCTCGCGGTGGTCTGGGAACAACGTCTCGTCGACATGCGAGCTATACAGCGTCCCACTCTTACATTGCAGCGCGGGAGTAAATGGTCTCTCTCGCTCTCTCTCTCTCTCTCTTTTACTCTCTCTCACTCTCTTACCACTCTCTCTCACTCTCTCACACTCTCTCTCACTCTCTCACACTCTCTCTCACTCTCTCACACTCTCTCTCACTCTCTCACACTCTCTCTTACTCTCTTTCTCTCTTTCTCTCTTTCTCTCTTTCTCTCTTTCTCTCTTTCTCTCTTACTCTCTTTCTCTCTTACTCTCTTTCTTTCCAACGATTAATTGCTAAGCTCACATGAATTTCATATTTTAATTTTTTTTTTAAATATATGACCTGCATTGTGTAATTTTTATATTTTGTTGCAAAACGAAGGTGGTCGATCTCAAAGGAATAGCATAAATAATAAATCAATTTTTAATAAATATCTAACTAAGATTAGTACTATTTTCTAATATTACAACCATCAAGTGATCAAGTATTATACTTTGATTTAAAAAAATTTAAGTGCATAGTTAGCACCCCCATTTTACACAGTCAGTGAATTAAATTAAAACACAGATTTTCTATAGGGGAACCTGGGGCAAAATGGGGTATCTAATAGTTGGAAGGTAATATAAGTAGTTAGGAATGTTACAAATTGATAAATTTGAAGTAAAAACGCCGACTTCAGTTACGCGCTGTCCTAGCCAAATATCTTAAATTTAAGGTCTTTGATATTGTTTATTTATTCATCAAGTGAACATTGAAGTTTTCGAATGATTTAGTATCAACGAATTGTTTCTTGCTTAAAGTTTTTTTTAAAAAAAGAGACGATATATTATACAGATTTATAAATTATTATTAAACTGGATTATTAAAAATTTTTCCTCGTGCACTAATAATTCCAGAGGAGTACATATATCCCGCCTGAACTTCTTCGTAGCGTGTTAAAGAGATCTGTCAACAGCGCGCGCGACCGAAAACCGTGTACTGCAATCTAAGCGTGGGACGGTTTATTCAGTCGGGATGCATCTGTGCTCCTGACGATGGCTGGTGCTTCCAGCGCTGGGCAAGCGCGCGGTCTTCTCGCAGTGCGTATCTTCAGTGCTAGCCGCAAACATTAGTCGGAGGAAAAATGAAGATAAAAGGTGTGATGTAAGTCCCTGGAGTGCTTTCAAAAAATCTTTACCGGCTGTTTCACGCCTAAAAATTGTTGCGAAAACAAGCTTTTTTTTTTTAACCATCACGAAAATACAGTTTAAATTTGAAATACGGAAACAGAACTAATCATCCGCCCTCGGGGTATTATTTAACGGTCTTTCCTAAACAGATGCAACTGGGATATCTTGAGCAGTTTTCAAATCACGTGGTTTCTTCTGAAGCTCCGCACATGTGTGTGCGTGTGTGGCCACTGGCCTTAAGCAGACCAAGGAAGCAAAACTGTATAATTCACAGAGATGTGGGGAGGGGGGGGGGGGTTCGAATAACCGTTACAATTCATCTCACCAGGCGGTCTAAGCCTACATGCGTACATTAAGTGGAAATATTTATAATATTCACAAGTTTTTTTTCTTTTGTCCACAGAAATCTGCAGAAAATTTTCCATAACTTTCCATTCCCAAAATTACAAATTTCCCCGACAATTTTTGAAAAATTATTTTCCTATTTTTGAAATTTTCTGAACGAAATAAAGATAACCCACCTTTAATGAAATTAATAATTTATCATTGACATTCAGCATTTTTATTGATTTTCATTATTAAATGTAATGCATCTGGATTATTTTACTAAATTTAATAATTTTATACATATGTTAATATAATAATTGAATGAGTATTTATTTAACTATTTTAATTTAATCAAAATTACATCTTACAACCGTATTTATAACATCACTAGTAATTTTATTATTTTATTTATATTAATTATTTGCACTCAAAATAAGTTAGTTTTTTATTACGCCAAGTAAATATAACTTCGAAAACGAATACAAAAGTACACGCACCCACTTCTTCTTCAATTCTGTACTTAACTGCGTATCGAGACTTTAAAAGAACCAATATAAAAACCCAGCAATGGCAAGCGAGTACATAGAGAAAGGCAGGCAAGTTTCGCCTACTCGCTGGAGCTTAGCGAGTGTCGGTTATTACACTGAGCGAGTTAAGTTTACAACGAGAACTACACACTCAAGACTGTCCGAATGGGAAGTCACGAAGGCAGGTATGCGAGTAAACTAAAGCGTTACCTTTCGCAGACTTGTGAAAATAATTTTCACATATTCATTAATCAAAATTAACATGTTATATGAAAACATAACTATTGTAATAGGTTTACGAGGAAGTTTCAAACAATAATTGCATGCACACCTTACTTATCATAATTGACGAAACAACGTTATAAAACTTGAGTAACGTAGATTGCCGTGAATTCGAGTGTTTGTAATTGGGTGTGAAAAAAATACACCGTTATCTCAAACTACCCGCAAATATTATGCTCACTCATTAAACAAAAAAAAAAAAAAGATTGTAAAGTGGGTTTACGGACGATAGTTTAACGTGACGTCATAACAAAACATTGATGAAATTATAGTTTAGTTAAAGTACTAAATTTAAAAGCTACTTTTGAAAAGCCCGCCTTAACCTATTTAATATAATAGTAGATTCATAGGCCAATCGAGTGGAAGAGAGATAGATGCGGCGCAAGCGTACAATGAGCGTAACGGGAGACAGCGTAACGGGACAATGTGCGTAACGGGACACTTTTTCGTGCGTTCAGCCGGCGTTCATCGACTTATTAGACGTTGTCACGTCAAAAATGTTATCAACCTGTTCTAGAGGCCACTCGTCCATGCTGATCTAGTACACCACGGGAACAAGTGAAGTACGCAACTAAGTACGGTACCTGAATTCGGTCACAGCCTGTAACCCTGTCATCAGAGAGCAGTCCCGACTCGTGATGAATTATTTCCGCCGTGTCCGCCCAAGACACGAATAGACTCGGACGAATAGAGCGTGCCGATGAATAATAAATTACAGCCGTGATAGATGGAACAGCCGCAAACCCGATTGAAACAGGCTGGTAAGGACAGGGTAGTCGGGACATTTACGGATGTGCGTGGGAAAGAAAAAAAAACTTTTATTTCTGAGGAAGATAAGACCGAGCACGGCTGACGACTTGTTATTATGGTAATAGATTGTCCGTGTCAGGCAACTTGTCTCAAATCTGACAGTTCTAAAAAAAAAAGTAGTACTTCTGCCGTTGCCGTTTCTTTCGACAGTGTTATTAAACAACTCCATCGCTGTTGTGCCGTGTCTGTAAACAAATATGATATAATGCTTTGCAAGTTGACAGTTGGGAAATGCGGTACAAAGAAAAATAAATGTTGATGACTTAAGATTAAAAATATATGCATGTGTAGCATGTACGTGGCGTGTTTTTAATCGCATTTTTATATTTAATTAAATTAACTTTTGTTCAATACTGTGAGGGGTGGAACTGGCGAAAAGCAGTAACACCGCCCCCCCCCCCCCCCCCATAACTAACACAAACAAAGCAGGAACAATTGTTGCCCCCGACATTTTTAAAGTCCCGGGGAAAAAAAAATAAAGTTAACTAAGATGTAACCTAAGTCCATTTGCACAGTTTCATGTATTCCGAGAAGCGGTTAGTCTAAGCTGAAGAGGCTAGACAATCATTCACTAGTCATTAATGGATTTTCGCATTCATTAACAGTTCTAGTCATTTTGCTTTTGTGTTCAGTCAGGGGGTGCATCTGGGTCAGTGAGGCAGGATGATAAGTGCCAAGCTCACTGGTGCTTCTAGCGCGGTATCGCCTCTAAGAGCAAGGCTATGGATTGGCGCGCAGTAGCACTTGTGCATAGGGCCACTGTGAGATTTGAGCGGTGACCGTAACATTATATGGCGTGTAAATGAATAATAAGGTGCAATGCAAGTCCCTTGAGTGCTTTCAAAAATCTTATCCGGGTGGTATTAGCTACATATTATTTTGAAAATACGCGTGTTAGCCATTTTCACGCTTCTGGAAATACAATTCAAAAACGAAAGGGCTCGGCCAGTTTCTCCTATGTAGGTACATGCACCAACATGACGTGATTTGATAAACACAGTTCTGTGGTGGTTGGTTTTACTCTGGTGCTCGTACTTTCGATTGTGAAATTTGATTTGAAATCTGTTCTTAGTCCGTGTTTGTTAACCGATCGTCTCATATTTTCAGAGGGGCCACGGAGTCAGGAAATAACCATTGCAATACTTGTTTTTTTTTTTCCGGACGTTTTTCGCTCATTGACATGGGATTTGTTGGTTGTTTTGTTTTGGAAGCATTCTGTGTTCCGTCTGTGCTGTCGTCGTGTTACCAGAATATCTTATTATTTTCATCGCTTGGTTCGCCTGTGCTGCGCTGTATTGTTGTTGTTGTGTCCAGATGTGTCTGTTCAGTAACATCTTTGGGTTCCTCTGTTCTCTTATTTCATTTTATTTTGTCCACTAAATACAGTATAAAATTTTGCACCTCACCCTATTGGACATGTCTATACAATTCTTTTACAAATGATTTACAATAAATAATTAATTTTCACGTTAAAAAACAAATTACAAATTGACATTATAAATAACAAATTTATAACAAATGTATTAACAAATTTATAAAATAACACAAAAGTACTAATATTTAAAACACATTTTGCTAAAAATTATAAAATAATCATCTTATATCTATGTAAATTTACTGGCATAAAATTCTTCTAAAGAATAAAAAGAATGAGGTTTTAAAAATTCCTTTGAGTTTATATTTAAATTCTTTAGGTTTTCCAAAACAATGATTTTTTTTTTAATTGTGAAGGCAATTTATTAAACAAACAAAATACGTGAATTATAAGCATTTTTCTGGAAAAATTTTGTGTTACAATTAGTTTGATGTAAATTTATATCACTTCTAGTAAAATGTGTATGTAACATATTATTTTTAAGAAAAATATTAGGATTGTTTAAAACAAAAATTAATGCAACTATCTCCTCGCTGACAGTCCACTGTGTTCTCTGTGCTGTTATATTGTTCTAATTCCTTCCACACAATTCTCTGTTGCTGTATACACATTTAACATTTGACATCCTCCGATTCTGGTTTGTTTTCGGTGTGTTTGGGTACTCTTTTTTCTTTGTTCATTCTTCGGGATTTTTCTTTCACATGCAGTGTAAACTAGCAATGCCGGGCATATGTCCAAAACAAGGGCGTCGCCAGGGGGGGTTAGGGGGGGGCAGTTGCCCCCCTAGAGCCCTAGAGATTCAAAAAAATGTAGCCAAATGCAAAAAAAATACATACTTTTCCCACAACTTGCCCCCCCCCCCCTCCCCCCTATGTCTTAGGCTGACCACGCCCTTGGTCCAAAATAAGGTTTTAAATGCACTGCAAGAATAATTCAAAGAAGGCGTATATGTTTCAGCCTGAGCATCACTTAGTATTCCCTAGTAGACCCCTCCCAACCCAATATACTTAAAATAAGTTAGGCTAGAGGGAAAAAAATCGGGGTTTGTTGCATGGTGTCAACAAATAGGCCTACCTGGTGAACCAATTGCGGGACTTTTTCCATTAATTTTTGATAAAAGTTTCTTACAAATATTCCAATTCCCCCCCCCCCCCCCCCAGATAAACAAAACTTAACATGACACAAAATAGATCTACTATTCGCTGTAACGTGCCAAGTTATATTTTCAGAGATGACTTTACACAAGATTTATGCGGAAAGTCTCCAATAATTCATACAATAACCGAATGCATGTTAGCAAACGATTGCTGGGAATCAAAGTCACCAATATCAATTCACGTGGTTAAATTTTTTTCCCCGGTCCAGTTGCTGGGGGAAAAAAGGAAGTCAACCTAATTCCTCATAAATTTGCAGACGATGGAAGAAATACCTGCAATTTTCTTGTCTTACTCTATTTAATGTATTCGTAGCCCCCCTCCCTTCCCTTTTTTTTCACTCTCTCTGAATTCTTTCAAACTCCGAGCCATCGCACAATTTGCGTTATCTCCTTTATCTACTCATATCCTTAACATGTGATGTCATTTATCACAGTTGTGAAGAAATTTCACTTAAAAAAAAAATTGAGTGATACGTATTAACAAATTTCTTTACGTGGCGAGTTGCTCCTGAAACTTTATAAACGCGGCAGTTAATTTATAACGAGCGCCCTGCCGTTCGTGATTTGTAGTCAAACCAGTTTGTGAAACTTATTAAGACCTGCGCGGACTCGTCTGCACTACAGCCGCACCCCGCGCCTCGGATAATAGCTATAATTAATTCCTCTCAGAACAAGAAGAAGAAAAAAGGAACGCGCCCGCTAAGCGCACAAAACAATATGCGGCAACGTTAACAAACAAACGGGGGCGGGCTTATCGACAGCCGGGATCCCCATAAACAAGGAAGTCGTTAGCAGCCAGGCAAGAAGAAACTTGCTGCGTAACACAACGAGCCTGTAACTTACCGGCCTTTCTATTGTTTCCAACGTAATAAAGCAGGATTAACGCCCGCTCCAAGAGCCATGAACAACAACAACTACACTCCACTCGCGCGAAGCTCAACACACTCGTTCCGTCCTATTTATCACCCGCGACGCGAGCGAATGAAGCGTGTGTCACGTGATTTGTCTCTAGTTATTATGCTTACCGACACCGCCCACAACGGGAAGCCTAAGATGTATGTACATCAAGTTCTGTCCCTGCCCGAACACGTCCGAATATTCACCTTCGGCCAACCTCGGGTTTATTTATATTAATTTATATTTCTTTGTTTATCTTAATGTAGCTATACTAACCTAACTAACCGTCCATAGTGTTTTAAAATGTTTTAATGTAGCTAACCTAACCGACCACTTTTAATGTTTGAATTCATTTTTCCTGCGCAAAAATGAAACATATCCCGAGGTTGGCCGAAGGTGAATATTCGGGCGTGTTCGGGCAGGGACAGACCTTGATGTACATCTTAGTTTTCTCGCCCACAACAGGAAGTTGTTTACAAACTGTGGGAAGGCAGATGTATTCCTTACGGCCAGACTTCTCAAGTTTTCCCTACCACATATGCGCCTTATCAGGGTAGGGCGGGAATGACATTCCAGTTCGTTCTAGATTAATTCCAGAGCTTATTATTTAAGACAGAACTGTTAGGGTAGCCTACAAGCCCGTTCCACAGTGCCACGGAAGCGGGGATTTTTGTTATCTCCCGGGACATTTCACTATCGCGTCTGCTGCTTCCGCAATGCACGGAAACGCAACAAATGGCAACCAGATGAGATTGCATTTCAAGATTCCGAAACTTTTATTTCGTTAATATATATATATATATATATATATATATATATATATATATTAGTCTTCGAAAACATAACACGGGCAAAACTTACGGAAATAATAAAAAAATAAATAAACGACAAAGTAATAAGAGAACACTAGATATATTTGTACTTGAAACAATGAATTTTTATTTTTACGTATTTGGAACGCGGCCAAGTACGTACTCGGCTTCTATTGGTCGCACGGGAGAAAATTAAACGGAAGAGCTCAGCATTGCCGACGTAATCCGTACGCGTCCGTCTACGACTGCGCGCTGTTGGTGGAAACTGTGTTCCCGTGAGAAGCGACAACAGTATCCGTGTCATTGTTGCAGCGGCGTGGACAGCCCTGGGAGTCGTGCTGGCTACCGGCTCGGCTTGCCCCCTCTCCCACACTCCCACACTCCCTCCCCTCCCACAAGAGGGGAGGGAGCACTCTAGGGACCGGCTGCCCGCGACTGATAGCCCCCCCCCCCCCCCCTTCTCTCGCGCAGCCAGCGCACAGAACAAGGAGCGAGATACAGAAGCGCGACTGTCACAGCGGAAACAGGGTGTCCACAGTCAGTACTTTCGTACTAGATCTAGTACTTTTTTAGTGGTCAAGTACATTTACGCTCAGATCTAGTACATTTTTCTTTGATATAATCATATTATAGTAACTCCAACATGTTTTATTATTAAGGGTAATAATTTTTAAAAACTGTGGAATGTATGTGTGTATGTGGTGTGATATTTAAGTTCGAGCATTGCAATGTCATAATAACTTCCTAAATTGTTAAAAACCATAACAAATTATAATTAAGTACTTTTTTTTCTCTTCAAATCTAGTACTTTTTTCTCGCCTAAGTTGGTACGAAATATTTTTTCCTTGTGGACACCCTGAGCGGAAACAGAAAACCATGTTTTGCGCGACATGTGGAGCTATCTTTTGGGTGGGTTCAAATCCAAAGTTATAGCTTCACAACGACAAAAAACGGGGCCTCCATAGTAAAAATTTTTAGCGCTGGGTTACTGGCCACATACAGCCAACTAGTGGATGGGCGGAGCTGCTTGTGGGGGAAGGGGGGGCGGAGCATCTTGTGGGGGAAGGGGGAACAGCAAGTAGAGAGGTTGAATGGGGGATTGGAGGGGAAGGCAATATTGTCATTGTATCTGCTGGAGTTTAGTTGCTGTGTTATCTGCGAACAAGGTCTCTAGAAGAGGGACTGCCAACCACTACATACACCAAAAGGATCAAATTTTCGTATCGCCTTGCTTGCTTTTCGACAGACTAGACCCATTAATTTATTGCAAACAACTTTATTTCGTGTTTAAAAGATTTTTTTATTTTATTTAAATCCACATACTACATAATTTAGAGAATTACATTTATTTCCCTCCAAAAATGATAACAAAAATCAACGAATAGCTCGTGGTTTATAAACGTCGAATGTCACTGAATAAAGTTTATTAAATCACAACAATTCTCCAAAATTTCTATTTTCGAAATATTTAAGTGATAGTTTTTCTCATAGTCACATATTTGTAAAAATCTTCCGGACCGTCACGGAAAAAAAAAAACATGCCTTACTAATATATGTTATCTAAAACTGGGAATTTTAAGATGAAAATTTTAAATATATTTTCTCGTATACAATAACTACAAACAAATTTTTTAACTTAATTCCTGAAGAAAAGGTGCAAGTCAAACTCACTTCCCAGTTCTGTAACGAACAAAATAATGCCGGCAAGAAAAAAAATGCGCACCGCCGACAACATTTGACAACTTTGTATTCTAGGTCTCAGATCGTGTTTAGTCGATCCATCCAAGCGTGAGGCACACTACAGGAAATGTCTCACTATGCCAAGCATTGCAATGTATTTGTATTTCATCTGTCGTCAAATATGAGCTGCTGTGATAAGTCACGCATGAATTTGTAAGTCAGATCATAGATGTTCTTTTTTTGAAGTGAAAACTTCCTTTAGCCGCGTTGAGCGATTTTTGGTAGGAGCAAAACTAATGGGTTCGCGTCACCGACATGCTAGTGACGTGTTGCGCCAGACTGGCGAATCGCAGCAGACAATACAGCTAGACAATACACTTATGCATATTAGTAAAGATTAGATTAAAACAATAATTTATGCACGTTTTTGAAGAAAGGGGCTTTGATAAGAGCATCGTTGTCTTGCATATCAAGCAAGCATCATTTCGAAATCTATATTAGTTAATAAGTTATAAGCACAATGAAAATAGCATTGAATCTTATGATGTTAACGTGGGTTGCGTAGTGCCCCTGAAACACTGGAGTGGCCTCTTAACGTGTAGAAAATCATTTGGAATAGGAACTTTCCCATGAAATAAAAAAAAAAAAAAAAAAAAACACCGGGGTTTCGGCCGAGCTTCAAAAAAACGCGCGCGACGTAAAAAGGACATTCAACACTGCTCGCAGCGGACGAGAACGGAGAGAGAGGCGGCGCCCAATGCGTCCAGACAAAGCCGCGGGTTTACGACCCCGAGGCGGCAAGGAAGCCGCCTTGCCGTTGGTCCGCGGCCACACGGCAGGACCTCCCGAGACCCGGGCCGCACAAAGGACTCGCTCGCTCCAAGGACTCGCCATGGCGACCGGCTGCGTAGGCGACCAGGCGAGGGAAGAAAACATCCGAGCCACGGAACAAATCGCCCGACTTTTGTCGAGGGGCTCAAAACACGACGGAACGCGAGCCGCAATGGAAACAGGAAACCACACAGCAAAATTTCCTTTATACAGTTTTGCAAGGGAGATTTTTTTTTTTTTTTTGAAAACTAGCGGCCAAAATATTATATTGTAGCTACAAGGAATATTATGTAAAGGTTTCTACACATAAAAATGGATGCAATGAAACAAATGTTCATGAATATTTTGGGGGGCAACAAAACAAGAATTTGTTTCATACAAGTAGTACATGAATCTCCTGTACGTAGATTTACAAGAAATCATTTTAAAAAAATTATTTGTAAAGTTACATTTTTTTTTACAGTGCACTCGTCTGTCACTTACAGGTATATTTGGTAGAACCGCAATTGCACCGGTGGACTGTAATAACATTTCTAATTTTATTAATTCATATTATTAATAGGCGTTATTAATTGTTGGCATACTTTTCGCGCCTGGTTACTGAGCAATGTTTAATTATTTATCTGCTGTTGTTTGTGAAATTTTTACCTGGACTAATTTTTGGGCTTTATTAAGCCTTAATGCGATCTTTGTGCGCGTTAAGGAGACGGTAATTCAATAATAATTGTAACTGTAACATCTTAATTCTTTTTGACGGCTCAAATATTTTAATGTTAGTTTTGCCTGAATATAATCGCAACGATCTGTGTGTTCACAGGCGAAGCGAGGTGTTACCACTAAGTAATAAATGCGATGGATGATTGTTGTAACGAAATCGAGTTTTGTTAATTCTGCCAATAAACTGTCAGCATACCGTACTTCATTGCTGACCGCGTGACAAGACAAGATTGTACAACATGAAAATCTGATATTCTTTTGAATTTTGCAATGCGATAATATGTTTTAGTTACAATATATATGTATTTACTAATGTTTTATAAGTACAGACCTGAAAAATTCGAGGATTCATTTCGTGGTATGCTAAAATTCAAATAATTATACCTTAGAGCTGCTTCTGCCATTGGTTCACTGTTAATCTGGAGGACTGAGAGCCAATTAGAGACCCTCACTCATAGACCTGTCGAATCACAGGTTACCCAGTCGAGACGACTCACAAGTCAGCAGCCAATGAACAGTTGGCATTTGCCCGAGTGTGTAGTGGATATTGGAGTCAATCCTGAAGGTCATCGAACCCGCGAAATTTTCCGGTCTCTAATTTATAAGGTGAACTGTGAAAAGTGTTGAAATTGTGAAATAACTTCTGAACGACGTACGATTGATTCCCAGAGAGTGTCGACTAAGAGACTACGACATGAGGTCCTGTGTTGTCGTGGACTGTTTGCGCTTCTTGGCCCCAGGTGTGTCACCGACACCTTCACGGGGGTCGCCGACGGCTGACCGCAACAACGCCGTGGGGACCTGGGCAGGGAGGGGGGGGGGGTTGAAGCCCCGCCGCACCGCCACATCCGCCCCTCGCACGCCACACAAATCTCCCCTCCATCCACCGGCCGTCTGCTTCCCCGGTTACACTCCACTTCCAGGGGGGAGACAGCACCCTAGACACGACAGTTTCTACGGCGTAACGAATTTCTATCTTCTTAATTGAAAATTTGTCCCCATGAAAGCACAGATCACACGTTAAAGAGTGTCTTGTCCAGTTCCAGGTAATTATTTTATACTTACGTTCCACACCGTTAAACCTTCACACTTTTCAAACGGCCGATGCTTATTTGTGGCATAATTTGATGTCCAAGTTCCATATTTAACGTTTTTGTGCAATATGGATAAGGAGAATGAAATTTAATATAAAACTGGAACTTTTTTGTTTGTTTCAAAGACAATTGTACTGGGAACAATGTGATATGGTTTAATTTCTTATAGAAAAAAAACTTCATTTTACTTAGGCTTTCAAAATCCTCAGAATTCTTATGATTTTAAATTTTCAGTTATTTATTCCACTAGGTTCTTCTTATCCATACTGCACAAAAATGTTTTAAAAAATTCATCTTCGCCAGCTAATCATGCCACTCAAAATTCTACAAGTTTAACCGTGTTAAACGTAAATATAAACTATTGACCTGGAGCGGGATATACGCCCTTATGAGATTTACAATGACCATAAAATCGTGTCTAATAATAGTAGTATTACAATTCTAGTCATTCCAAACAATAAAAAAAACTAAAAGCCGAAGATCAAACAAAGTAAACTATTTGTAGCAAACAATCACTACTAAATTCAGGTATTATCATTTTATTTAATATTCTCTGGAGAAGAGCAATTTTGAAAATCAAACTACAGGAAACTGTTATGGCCGTCCATCCGATTTCCGTTCTTCGTGGTTACCTGAAATCACTCCAGCAAATGTTAGCATGGTCCCTGCTTCCTAACACGTTTCCTGAATTTTATAGTGTTAAAGGGGCGGCAACTCAGACCCGCTATAGTCCGTGCCACGCACCGTGTCTCCCAACACGACCGTTCTCAACCGTCACTCGCATATAGCTACGCGTGATGTTTAAGAACATCGGTGACCACATTTAGCGCTACGCTGCCTAAACAAGCGAGCCGAGGCAACACTAGATACTTGACCGTGATTTATTTTCATTGTAACGTCAATCTATTTTTTCCGCAGGAATTAAAAAAAATACCTTTAACATTGCATGTGACTACAAGTAAGTCGGCATACAGGCTTAAAAAAAAATCAACGCTCTGTTTAAAAAAACTGTTCAATATTTATGGAATGTGTATGTACTATGAAGAGTTATCTAAGGTGAACGCCTTTATTTTTGAATATTAATTTATAAGTGTAAGTTATATTTTCAATTTGCTAAAAATAAAAATACAATATTTTTCCAGCCAAAATATATTTTTTTGTTTTGTTTCGCATCCTAATTTTTAACCATTCCAATATTTATACTAAAGATATAATTATAGAAAGAAAAAGGAAAAAAAATAAAAAAGGCATGTTTACAGACTATACTTCGCTACCTAGTTCAATGACTTTGCGCACTTATAGTCGGGGGTGACCTTCCCTTACGCCAAGTATGAAGATATTCTGGACCGGCTACCCTGCCCTCTCTTTTCAGATCAGTAGGTGCTCAGGACCAATTCGGGCGAAATGAGTGACTTTTGATATTGAAATTTGTATTGGAGGCCTTGCTTTTGGAACGAGAACTCTGAAGATGAAACGGAATATATGGAAATAAGGGGAAAAAAATATCGCAGACGGCCACCAATCACAAGGAAACAATCGCTAGCGCGATCATGCCTATTGCTAGAAGATCGCAATTTCGCGACGAGTGCTCCAGTGATTGGGCCACAATTTATATGTATGACTGCAAGGCCATTAAAAACCCTTCAACAAAAAAAATCGAATCAATAGCACCCCAGTTAACAGGTGTCACGAGTCGGTAGCCGATGAGCAGGTTACAATTTGCCAGAATACTGTGGAAGTCTATCCTGGAGGTCACTTATTGCAGTCTATTATTTCGCGAGAAAAGGGGGGGACGCACCACAACGCCGAACGTACAATAACGCCGAATACCATAACAACGAAAGCCAAATTGACCACAACGCCGACAGCTAGAAAACTGCTGTGTACCACAACGCCGAAATACATTAAACCCCGAAAAATGTCATTGCAGGACTGCCACAAAGGTTAGGTTAGGTAAGGTTAGCACACAAATTCATTCAGTTGTTTTTCATTTTGCTCCTGTGCCCCCCCCCCCCCTCCCGCAGCAACATTTTTCGGCGTTACTGTATTTCGGCGTTGAGGTACACAGCAGTTTTCTAGCTGTCGGCGTTGCGGTCAATTTGGCTTTCGCCGTTATGGTATTCGGCGTTATTGTACGTTCGGCGTTGTGGTATTTCGGCGTTGTGGTAACGACCCCGAGAAAAGCACGCCCCTGCCCACGAACCAGCCAGCGGCCAGACTGCCCCACTCGACCGGCTGGTTCCGGCCGGCACGCGAGCGCGCCGCCGTCAAACGGGGCAGCATCGCGATAACGGGGGCGACACGCCAGCCAGTGGCGTCAGACGGGGCGCACTCCGCGCTTTTCAAAACGACCGTATCGCACTGCGCACGCCAACCGATTTTGTTGAAAGGGGAACACGTTTAAATTAACACTTCTTTGGTGGCGCCGGCACGGCTCAGCCTTGCGATTTTTACAAGTCACGTCGTTGGCGAACTGAGTTTCTAAAGGATTTGCCTCGTGATGGTACAAAAAAAAAGGGGGTGTGGCTGTATCATGGGACATGGCCGCGTGTGTTGTACGTGAGCACGTGTACGCAACAGGTAATATATTTTTTTGTATATTTTAACACCATATATATTCACTGTAACTATTTCACACTAATGTTTTATGTATGCAATCGATAGATTTTGACGAGAGCTGACGATTGAAACTCAAACGAACGTCGTAGCTTCTCCGAGTTAATACTAAATGGAAATCTCGAAACGCAGCAAAATGACCTCAAAATAGCGGCACTTCCTACCTCCACCGCACGCGATGCGTCACAGTCCTCACTTGGCGTAACGAATTTTTTGATCCTTTAGCCATCCAGAGTGGTGTAATTAAAATTTCGGATGGAGATGACAGATGTGTAGCTGCAACACCAAACTGTATCCCTCCGACTTTGTTATTCTTTTTGACATGACAACGTCTAATAAATCGATGAACGCCGGCTGCACGCACGAAAAAGTGTCCCGTAACGCACATTGTCCCGTTACGCTGAGTCCCGTTACACTCATTGTACGCTTGTGCCGCATCTATCTCTCTTCCACTCGATTGGAACAACAATCGATTTGACTTTTTCGAGGCACATTATTAAACTTGAAACACTCCCATTCATTTCCTACAGATTGGAAGAAGTTAAATAGCAAACATGTATAAAAGTTATATAGTTAAAATAATCTCTTCGTTAAAGTAATAAACATATTTGAATTAATGAGTGCAAATAAAAGTAAATTTATCAATTAAATTGTAGATTTCATTTCACTCCTTCTTTGTATCCATACAAAATAGTGATAATTCAATAAAAATGATTCAATTTTATTCATAAAAGTATGCAATCATTTCATCAATGTTTTGTTATGACGTTGTCACGTTAAGCTATCGTCCGTAAACCGACTTTACAGACAACCAATTTTTTTTTGTATGCCTCCCGCTACGGAAGCAGTTTTGAAGACGTATTCACGTCAAAAAATATTTGGTTGAGTAGACTGATGTAAAATATTTCATGGACATCCGCCACGGCTAGTGGACCCGCGACGTGCCGCAGGTAGTCGGCGACGCCAGCCACGTCGTCACACGTCGTCACACGTCGTCACACGTCGTCACACGTCTCGACGTCGCCGCCAGAGTCTCCGTGTCTGCGATCCAGCCCTCTCTTCCCAGCGAGAACAACCGAGATCGCAGTTCAAGACCAATGTCCAGATACCGTCTGCGGTAGGTCAGCATGGCCCGCTCAAGGGTGGGGCTGGGTGGACCCCTGATAGGGTAAATATGAGCCTTACGTGATATATAACTTTTTAGAAAAATAGTTCGTACAATTTTAGCAGGTTTTTTAAAATAATCTTAATTAAATAAATTAAAAATGAACATATGTAAGCAACAAAAAAAAATTATAAAGTTTTAGATGTTAAAATTAGCCTTGTTTATACTCTATTCTAAATAAAATTCTTATATTTTTTTTATTAATGTATGACCAACGTTTTAACACTGAGCTGTATGCCGTAAATACAAATACAAAGTATAAATAATATAATTGTATACTAATTATCATTTCAATTAAGTTGTCTTGTAATTTTGTACTGGGCTTGTGCAGCACATCATATGTTTTCATTAATAAATAAACTAAATGAAAAATTATTGTTCGGAGTGCCAATAGATGTGAAAACAAGACTAATGTTAAAAATTTCAATTTACAAATTATTAAATTTTAATTATTCAGACTTTAATTAATTTAAACATTCAAAAATAGAACAAAGTTATTCCAAAGGTGCAAGGTTTCACTTCCGTCAGCAGTCCATACCATTTTTTCGTATGATAATAAAAAGACCGGCTAGTGACTGACGAAACAAAAAAAAAAAAAGAAAAGTCTTGATAATTTGTATAGAAAAAATCCGACAACAGCAGTGGTATACATTCACTCCGCCCATCCCACTTACTGCAGGGCCCTTAGATGCCATTCGTAACCCACTCCTGTTTCAATGAACGCCGAAGCGGTTTGCGAACGGCGCGGCAGTTAATTAGCCGCGGTCGATGCGTGCACGCATGTTGGCGCGCGGCAAACAGCACGCACGCACGCACGCAGTGTTTGCCGACGCGCGAGATAAGAGCCTCCGGCAGCCGCCGCTACCGCACAGACGGCGCCACGGGTCACCCACACGGCGTCGAGGTGTGACGGTGGAGGGGGTGTGGTGGTGGGGGGAAGAAGAGAGGGGTGGGAGAGGTGCAGTTAGGCCACGCCCTTGCCCGGTAATTACCACGCCCACCCCCCTCCCCAACCCACCAACTCTACCGTCCCACAGAAGAGCTTCTTTCTCTCTCTCACCTCTACAACCGTAGCGGCTCTTCCCACACCTGCGAACTCCCTCCAGGCACTGCTTTCCCGACACGACAGCGGGTCCGCTGCTAACTCGCACAACATAGCTCATTCCCCCTGCCGTGGACGCGCGCTGTTGCCAGATCTCTCACGTGCACGAGGAAGCATTTCAAGTTGACGATTTTAGTAATTTACAATGTTATAGGCCCATACCTACTGTATCACGCTCATAAATCTGTAATAATAAATCGCCTCCTTTCAACTTTAAAACAAAAAACAATTCACAGAGTAATCGATACTAATTTGTACGAAAATTAAAAAAAAAAAAATCCAATACTTTCGATTTTAAATGTTTATTACAATTGGCAAGGACAGTACGGCGGTCGGCGTGTGTTAGACGCTCTATAGCTGGCTGATGAGCTCAAAGGTTTATTTTCTTCAACGAGCGGCTTCGAACACATTACTATCCGTCTTACGTGGGCACTCATAAGGTGTGCAGAGCTGCAGGAATTACAAAAATTCACAAGATACTCGTGTAGTGTGAGTTCAAGGGGGAAAAAAAAATAAAAGAATACCCTTGGTGTAGATGAGTAGATCTGTTTCGGGATTTCTTTTTAAGAAAGTGTAAAGCGCGTGTTTTCAGGATTATTTACAGGCATGAAACGCCCGGCACAAATCCTCGAAAGCACTCATGGGACTGGCATTACACCTTTATTTGAATCTCTCCGCCATGTAATGGCCACCGCTACGAGAAGACTGCGCCACACCGCGCCAGCAGCACCAGCTCAGCGTCGCCACATATCATGTCGCCTCGCCAACGCAAACCCACCGATGACCAGGCGGGGCCCCTTTATCCGGCACCCTGTGGTTCAGCGGACTCTGTAATCCGACACCCTCTTGAGACGCTCGCGTTCAGATTTTTTTTTCCCCGGGTGGATTCCGGCTGCTGTTCTTGACGTACTGTTCAGTTTCTCATGTTTCACAGCGGGTCATATTTCACCTTCCACATTTTCACACCTGGTGAATCCCGTTGAAACTAATAACGTTCGATAACACCAGAAAAATCGGTAATCCGGCACGGCAGTGGTCCCGAAAATGCCGGATTAGAGACATTTATCCGTCCACCACACATCCTCCAACTCGCTAACTTAACGCTGCCATGTGGCGGCCATGCAGTGACATCTACATGGCCACTCTTGTAGAGCCGCTGTACCACGTGTGCGAGGGGGGGGGGGGGGAACCAATCACTGTATGAAGTATGGTGTTGGCTTATCACCAGCGGTCAAACCCCAATCCTTGCTATATTCCTCTCCACACTTGAAATGTAAATAAAAATTATTTAATATGTAACTTTAAACGATAAAACTATACAACGTAGGTAAGCAAGGTTCAAAATTGTCAACAAACACGGCGACGTTAAAAACCCTGCAACAGTGTCTTACAGTCAACCGACACTTCATTTTATTCGTTATCTCCTCCCCTCTCCTTCGTCGAACGCCCCACTCCTGATGGCTCGAAGTTTCCGAACTCTGGCGGCAAAAGCGCGCACTCGCTCGAAGGCCGCCAGCCACTCCGCGAGATGCGAGACACTCGCCGGAAAGAGAAAGTTACGACACGGCGCGAACTTACGACGTCTGCGATGACTGTATCCCTACTTCGTGCCACAACTGTCACTCCAGAGCGCACCAGGGGCCTAAGAGTCGTGATACCAACATTTGTAAACAAATCAGCTCTTTCAAACCAAACATTGTTACGAACAGCTGTTGAGCATAGAATGCTACACAGTTAAAACAAACAAAAAAAATGGTTGTGTGTAAAGTCGGTTTACGGACGATAGTTTAACGTGACAGCGTCATAACAAAACAATGATGAAATGATTGCATACTTTTATGAATTAAATTGAATCATTTTTATTGAATTATCACTATTTTGTATGGATACAAAGAAGGAGTGAAATGAAATCTACAATTTAATTGATAAATTTTATTTTATTTGCACTCTTTAATTCAAATATGTTTATTACTATAACGAAGAGATTATTTTAACTATAACTTTTATACATGTTTGCTATTTAACTTCTTCCAATCTGTGTTATTCTGTTAAGGATAGGACGATGATCGGAAAAGTAGGAAACGAATGGGAGTGTTTCAAGTTCAATGAGCCTCGAAAAAGTCAAATCGATGGTTGTTCCAATCGAGTGGAAGAGCGATAGATGCGGCGCAAGCGTGCAATGAGCGTAACGGGACACATTGTCGTGCGTGAAGCCGGCGTTCATCGATTTATTAGACGTTGTCATGTCAAAAACTAAACACATTCTAGTTTCAAGTTTACCTCCGGAAATTAAAACCTTTATTAATGGTAAATAATTTATTTTGCGCAAAAAATGACAAAAAATAATTAATTACATGCGGTATGCTTTAATTCATAAATTCATCATTTATTATACGCGCAAACGCAAAAATGTCTTGTTATCGCTTACTCCTAATTGTTTCGTTGAAGCGATTCATGCAAGCGCAAAACTATCTAACAAGGCCAGTATTTTGACCCCCTAGAAAGACTTGGCACAGTTATAAATATTTCCAGGCTCCCGGGAAAGAAATTAAAATCGGATAGTTGTTCCTCCTACGATATAACGCAAGCCAAAATGCTACGGATTTGGGACCTAATGAAAAACCACACTTGTAACTAAACAATCCCATCTGGGTAACATACCAATTTTTTTTTAATTAATGTACATGTAACAGTTTTTATTGATTAGTTACAGTATGTGTATTTTTTATTATAGTTCACTTCCATTTTTTTAATCATTAAATGAAGAACAAAACATAATACTAGATACATTAATAGTAAACTTGCAATTGTAAACTTCAAACCGTCAGACGTACAACAGGTGGAAAATTAGTAATAATCAAGGGTGTGCTGGACGTGTACCATACAAGTAAAGAAAATTCAATTTTTTTTGTAACAGGGCTAAAAAAAAGTGATGTTGTGAGATACTTAAACAAGGTTGTGCAATTCTAGTTTTCAGTTACAATCTTTTACCCACAACGCTAACGAAACAACACACGCGTCCAACATTTCGCACGGATCAGCTAACTGCTGCACGTAAACAGATTCTCCGCGGAGACTATCCTTACAGCGACTACCAGGCTTGACACGAGCAAATGAGTATCATTTAGCACTCGGGCAGTTCCGATTACACGTGGCTTCGCCAAACAGGAATGTGTCTCAAGTCACACGGGCGCGTTGGACCTACAAGCGATCCATTTCACCGAGAACAAGTTTGTAATTAACCAGCAAGATTTTACAAGTTTGTGAAAAATATGCTTTTTTCACATAAGAACCTTGTGTAACCTTATGATGACAAAAGAGTATTGACGAGTTAAAAAAATGTATTTACTTGTAGGCAAACAAGTATATCCTGCTTTTTTTTCCCTTACTGAATAAATATAAGAAATTGCTTGACATACCAGATTATCTAAAAAAAATTGTATCACTATTTGTTTTACTTCTAAGTTATATGTATGTAAAACTAAATATGTATGTGTATATAAAACTGTGTACATGTAAAACTGTAGGCCTTCGTATGTATATGTATAACTGTAAATATGTAAATGACATGTTCCATAGCCTTATGGTTTCTACCAAAATAAGTCTCGATGGAATACAAATAAATAAATAAAATAAATAAAAAAAATTCTACCTACGTTAAAATAACAAGTTTACAAATAGTTATCTTTGAAACATATTGTAGTCTACTTCTTACTATCCAGCGTTAAAATAAAATAAAAACGGAGATGAATTATAATCATTAACAATTTATGATGTACCTAAGCACTAGCAACTGCAACAAGGTATGCCCACGCTAGCAATAGTTCCCTTGTGGCCGCCATGCGCCGCACAAGTGAAACATTCACACTTCAATGATCCACTTGAAAAATAACCAAAACAATAAATAATTATTTTGATCGATAATATGTGTACACAATAATATACTGAATACCGCCGTGTGCATGTGGAGCTAGAAGACACAAGAGTGTTTCCAGCGTCGGTCAGCAGGACGAGTATGTTGCACAGTTTTTCATAAACACACACACACAAACACATGTTTGGTACGTGATAATGAAGCTGTCACAACACTAAAATATTATTTGAAATTTTGTCTTAAAATGATGGAACTACGTTTTTTTACACTCAAAAGAGTAAATAACATAACTCTATTGGAAATGTCTATACAAAATTTTCACGATTGAAATTGTATTTCATTACTTAAAAAAGGAATAGAAAATATGCAAAACGCTTGTTCGAGAGCGAGGAGTGGGGCGCTCGAAATATCCCCAGCCATCGAGCGCCCCACTCGTGGTGATTGCAGTTTTCCGTTGCTCTCTGGCAGGAGGTGGGTGCACACTCGAAGAGGCGTGGCCGCGAGGAAGGATTAAGGGGAAGGGGAAGTGCAGTTGCGTGTAGCGCCTGCGCGGACTCGCCGCCAAACAAGCGGTAATTAACGGGGCCCGATAACAATGGCAGGAAGCAGTAAAGCAGATAAGAGCCGCAGGGGCCGGAGGGGGCCCGGGAACGAGCGTCGAGGCGTCGAGGCGTCGCGGCGTCGAGGCGTCGCGGCCGACACGGCCGCCCCTCGGGTGCTAGGAGGCCGCGCGACTCTCGTGTGCGGAGACGGGAAGCCTAAGATGTCCATCAAGTTCTGTCCCTGCCCGAACACGCCCGAATATTCACCTTCGGCCAACCTCGGGTTTATTTATATCCTATATTTATATTTCTCTGTTTATTTTAATGTAGCTATACTAACCTAACTAACCGCCCATAGTGTTTTAAAGTGTTTTAATGTAGCTAATCTAACCGACCGCTTTTAATATTTGAATTAATTTTTCCTGCGCAAAAAATAAAACAAATTCCGAGGTTGGCCGAAGGTGAATATTCGGGTGTGTTCGGGCAGGGACAGAACTTGATGGACATCTTAGGCTTCTCCCTCGGGCACGGAGACACCCCCTCCCAACCCCCGGGCGAACGGTGTGAGGGGGGGGGGAGGGGGGAGGAAACACGCTACTTCAGAACTGTTAGATATATCCCAGTGGTGTCTGTTTGAGGAAAAGCATTTCAGGATACTCTTGGGAGCGGATGAGTAGTCCCGTCGCCGTATTTAGTGTCGTGCAGGACAATTCCTAGGCACGAAACTCCCGTGCACAGATTCCTGAACGCATTGCACCCTTCATCTTCATTTCTCCGCCATCTAACATTAAGGTTTACCGCTGAAATCTCGACAGCTGACCCATGCACGACGTCGTAACACCTGTCTTGGCTCGGTGACGCCCGTCCTACGACCCTGACACACTGTATTACAGAAGGCCGTGACGAAAATCACCCACCAAGAGGAGAGCATCGAGAACCTAACATCAAGATTATAAGAATGCCATTTTGAGAAGAAAAATGCAGTCTCATACTTACAATTAAAACCCTTATTAAATAGATAAAATAAATGTAGAGCACACCTATATAATTTTTGTGCTAAGCTGGGTAACGCTTATACAGTGTACCCCTACCTCAAAAACTTGTCGAAACTGCGCATACAAGTGCAGGTACGTAGATGAGGCACGTGTGTCGACGGACATAGGTCCGGAAATTTCCAGTTTGTCGCTGGAGCTATCGCCGGGGAACAATGAGATAAGCTGGATCCCTTTTTTTTTTATGTGGAAATTCTGATCGCCGATCATGTGCGCGGAACACTGCCCATTACGGCATCCCGCTTTTAGTGGCAAGGATCACGTGCGTCTCAGCGTACAGGGCAATGACTACAGCAATGAACACGAGCATGTCATTGGCCAGGGACGGCCACAGGGCACCGCATCGACCCGTTTCATTTTCATTTCCCTGGTTTGTCTAGCTTTCTGTCACACATAATGGAAATTAATGGATAAAGGAAGAATAAATTCTAACTAGCATGTCATTTTAAGTGCTGGTCAGTACATTTCAATTTCAATACGGTTTCAAAGATATTACTGCCTCATGTAATGACACGATTTATTAAGGTTTTTTTTATCGTTAGCATTATTATTTTTTAACTTACCAGAGTATAGTTTATCAGGAAAAAATATTCAGAATTCTTAACTCAAATTAGAAAAAAAATAGAAATTTAAGTTCCAGGTTGGCTTAAAAATGTTGTTTCAAAGAGTTTGGTTTTCAAATATTCCAGGGTGGAGTCCCCGAACGTCCTTTACTCTGGGGTCCATCCCCTCTCCAAAATATTAGGGCCCCTCAAGAGTAAATGGGCCCAGAGTCCCGGTTCGTCCAGCACCGCCACTATCATTGACACTTCTGCCTCATCTACCACGTCCTACAGACGTGCCTAACAGTTCCGACACACTGCATCAGGGTAATATCTGGCAAACCAATTACAGGGCATTGACAGGACATCCAAGGGACGCAGCTCAGTCAGGACAAAACGTGCCTGAAAAACCCGTCGCACTTCACAAACGGCCACACGGCGACCTGAGAAAAGACACTGACGTCAGCGACGTGACTCAAAGACACACCCGAAGAGGAGACGTGGCTTATTCATTTTCTTGCGTCTCGCTTCACACATTAGTATAAAAAAAAAACTATTGACTGAAAAAAAAGTTTGTTTAGATTTTTTTTATGATATTTTGAAAGTGTGCTGATCATTTGTGCTCAGTGTATACGATTATTCCTCAGTGGGTTACTTGAACAAGAATTAAGTAGACATACTAAATGCAAAATCAACATTTTTTTTTTTCAATTTCCCTACTAAGTTAATTAATATATATATTTTATTGTGTTAGTTTCCTTGAGGGATATGACTTCAATATTTGTTTTTGTACAGGAAACGCTTTATCTTAAGATAAAATAAAAATTATGGAAATTGTCTTTTTAATTTTCAAATATTTACAGTTATTAGCAAATTTAATTTAAATAATTTGTTTAAATATAATCACGAACAATAATTAGTTTCAAAGCCCGCCTTAACACCTGTTTGATATTACAGAAGATTATCTCGCACGGTGGTTGGCCGGTTCTTGCACGCTCGACTCAGGCGGAACGTGACAATTTATCGTGCGTGCAGCCGGCGTTCATCGATTTATAAGACGTTAACACGTCAAAAAAAGTATTTAAAAAAACAGTAGCACTTAGAAGGAATGTAGATTAAACAATTTTTAGCAAAAAAAAAAATTAACTTGCTTTACAGTCAGGCATGGTCTGGAATCAGTAGCGGATCCAGAGGAGGGGGGGGGGGGTGCTAAGGGGCTGAAGCCCCCTCCAAAAGCATCTGGGTCTACCATTGTTTTAGTGTTTGCCTTGATAAAGCCTAGCTTCAGCTGGGTCATGCCCCTCCCAAACCAAAATCCTGGATCCGCCACTGTCTGGAATAGTTCTAGGGTCATGCCCCTCCCAAACCAAAATCCTGGATCCGCCACTGTCTGGAATAGTTCTAGGGTCATGCCCCTCCCAAACCAAAATCCTGGATCCGCCACTGTCTGGAATAGTTCTAGGGTCATGCCCCTCCCAAACCAAAATCCTGGATCCGCCACTGTCTGGAATAGTTCTAGGGCCATGCCCCTCCCAAACCAAAATCCTGGATCCGCCACTGTCTGGAATAGTTCTAGGGCCATGCCCCTCCCAAACCAAAATCCTGGATCCGCCACTGTCTGGAATGGTTCTATGTTGGAGGGAGGGCTCCCACAGGACCGCCTCTAGCCGGTCCTACCAGGCGCGCTCACACGCAGCGGCGGGCAGAGGGCTGGCGGGCTAGGGGGCAGGCAGGGCTGGGGTCAGGCAGGGCCCGACCTAACGGCCAGCGGAGGACCTGGTCCCTTCACCCGTCCGGGGTTCACCGGGGGCAGGGTTCGGGCCGGCAGGCTTCGTCGGCCGGGTGCCCCCCTCGACACGTATTACACACGTACATTACAGTTTGAAAAATTGGACCGAATCAAGAAAAATCAGCAATTACTTTGCCGGAAAATTTTCAGATATGAATGCACTGAAAAAAAAAAAACAGTAATGGTACCGCCAAAAAATTATTTTCAAAATTATACATACAAGTCTCTAAACGAAACCATTTATTGATGACAGCGAAATCCGCGCCTTATGGCTAAGTAGGCCACAAAGTTGAGTATTACAAAAAATTCTTCAGTTATAATCAAACACGTACGTGCTTAGAAAATTGCACTTACTTGGCGTGATTAAAAAAAACTTAATTTTTCAAGCAAATAATTAATATAAATAAAATTTTAAAAATGATATAATATTATAAATGCCATTGGTAAAATATAAAAAAATCAAATAGAAAATTTAAATGAATACTCAATATTCAATATTAATATAAATACGTGTACAAAATAATTGTTTATAATTTATAATGCAAATAAATTATACATACGGGAACATAACCTCACTTATACAACACTTGAAAAAGTTTAGACACAATTTATATCACTAATATATATGTATAAGATTTAAAAGCACATGTATAATTTTTATTTGCATGTCGTCTATTTTCTCTTCTTTTTTTTTTTTCATCCTGTGAGAATTACGTTGAATGGTGCGCGCGCCTTAGAAGTGTGTAACTTCAATAATTTTGTTACGGTTTTTAATAACAAAATTTTTAGAATTTTTCCTGTGCGGCATGCCAGAATTAACTGCGAAGGGCTGCGTTTTCTTCTAATTCCAAAGAGGAGGTTAGGACGGAAGCCCTAACGAGCCGTGTCCGACGAAGCAGGAGAAGTTTCGCGCGAGGCGACACTCCCAGGCAAGGACGCAAGAGAGGAGAGGGAAGAAGAAGGAGTTGCCCCGGCGGTCTCCAACTCTCCAGTCACGTTCTCAACAAACCACTTCGCCGGGCGACCCCCCTGGTTGACCTCACGTTAACACCGGGGTCACGGGATGGCGTCGGGGCGACGGAGAAGGATTCCAAGGATGGCGGGAGAGAGAGGGCAGGGGTTAGGCAGGGGTTGCTGGGCCAAAGGCTGGGAAGGAGGGAGAGGAGGTCGATGCCGACCAGCCAGAAGGAGGGGGCCCCGGTCATACCGCCCCGACGAGGTGTCCCCTCGACCCGTACCCAACCGCCGAGCACCCGGTCGGCCACTCGCTCGTGTTCCCGAGGCACAACCCCCCCCCTCCCCCCCGCGGGAAATTATTTCCTGCGCGACGCCGAACGTTGCGTTCTCATCGGCGAGAACGACTGGGGCCTGGGTGTCGTGTCGGGGCAGGCCATCTGCCGTGCCTCCCCCGGTCACGCATGCGGGGACGCACCACAACGCCGAAATACCACAACGCCGAGCGTACAATAACGCCGAAAACCATAACGCCGAATGACAAATTGACCACAACGCCGACAGCTAGAAAACTGCCGAGTACCTCAACGCCGAATTACCACAACGCCGAAAAATGTCATTACAGGACTGTCACAAAGGTTAGGTTAGGTTATACTAGGTTAGGTAAGACTAGGTTAGGTTAGACTAGGTTAGGTTAGACGGTTAGGTTAGACGGTTAGGTTAGACTAGGTTAGGCTAGGCTAGGAAAGGCTAGGTTAAGTAAGGTTAGGGTATATTAGGTTAGGTTAGGTTTGATTGTGGTATTTCGGCATTAAGGGTACATTTAAGAAACACACACAAATTCATTCAGTTGTTATTTCGGCGGTGTGGTACACAGCAGTTTTCTAGCTGTCGGCGTTGCGGTCAATTTGGCATTCGGCGTTATTGTACGTTCGGCGTTGTGGTAACGACCCCACGCATGCGGTGTACAGACCTCCAGAGAAAAATGCAAACACATGTTTTGAAACTTCTCCACATATCCGAGTGGTGTATGTTTACGGAGAAAGGCATTTAAAAATACGCCGAGGGCAGATGAAGTCTTCTGTGTCATTTTTTTAGAAGAAACACGTGACACGAAAAGCCCGGGTTCATTTCTCCGCCAAATAATGTCACTGTTACCATTCAAACACCACAATAGCCCTCTGCGCGAGAAAAACTCCTCTCTAGTAAAAGCATATGCGAGTGTCGCACTACCATGCTACTGTGCCGTTGCACTTTGTGGTGTGGCATGTACGCAAAGTATTTTTCCTTTTTTTTTGTTGGCAAACTTGACATAATATAGGCTCAATTTTTTAAAAAATAATTTCTTTATGTTCTGGTTAGAAGATCTTATAGTTATTTAGGTTGTCTAAATATATATATAATTATATCTCAAGGTAAATTTGTGAAATTTATTAGTAACCTAAAGTAATGTGCCTCAAGTAAATATAAAAATATATATGGACGATAAAATTTTTGAAACTGATATTGAAATAACTGAAAACCTTTTTTTTTAAATTACTTTACCTGTATTAAATATAATTTTGGAACTGAACCTGTGTTTGTATAATTTTGCCTACTGAGTTTGATATCTTGTGTCAATATCTAAGTTCTATGCCGACCTCCGTACCGTAGTCGGTGGCAGGGGTTCTGGGTTCGATTCCCGGGTAGGGGGAATGGATGTTCATCTACGTACGGATATTTGATTTATGATATGATAATAAAAGGCTTCAACTAAGAAAAGGCATCTAGTGCAGGTTGTGGGCGAGAGACGATAACCATTCAACCAATATTTTTTTTATATATACTTAAGGAAGGTCAACTTTGTCTCGCCCTTCTTTTGCATCTATAATTGTGTTTAAAATCCAATAGATTATGTGGTCAATTCGTAACTTCATACCGCCATTTAGCGATTCTTGTGTGGCGTGAGACATCCGGGCCCATGCTTCATTAAGTACCAATTTCAGGAAAGTCACTACTATAATTTTCTTTCAGCTTGAAGCATGTTTGCGCATGAACTTTCCTTGTTGGACTTCCACATATAATTTCGTCGAAATTTCAACCTACCCAATGAAAGGGCCCTTTTTTATATTATCAACATAAAAAATATTTTTTTGTTATAATCATTTGATTAAAATGATGTAATTAATTGTAATTGCCACTATGGTGCAACAAGTTGAGGCCGGTCCCACCAGGAAAACACGCCACTCAATGCCAGCTTCAACTCTGGTTACCAAGTTTATACACACAATTCCAAAGTAAACAAGATGTGCCCAGATGGGGCCTAAACTATATGTTAAAAATCAAAGGAAAAAATAACCTAAGGCGTATTTCTTTACAATGCGGCAGAAAAACATCAACAAGAAAAAAAGTAGGTTAACTATAATCGTTTTATTGTGCTCTTCAAAAAGGCAATAAATAGATGATATCAAGTTTCTACTTTATCTGTTGTTGGAAAACAACACAATCCAAAACATTGTAAAAATTATTATAAGCCAACTAGGAAAAAACATTTATGGCTGTATATATCAACATAGTTATACGTGCCAAAATAAATAAATATCATTTAACTTAACACAGGTGATTGGATAGCTAATGAAAACTATTAATTGAAAGAAATATGGCCGCCACAAGAAACTCTCTAATTGTAACCAGAAAAACAAACTAAAGCCAAACAATGCCACATCAAACAAAGTTACAACTACCATTAAAATATTAAGTTCAACAATAACAACATCATTTAGAATTTTACTGCTGTCCATTACAAATACTTAACTCTCTAAACACCCATTCGGGCTGGCTCGCTCTCTCTCTCAGCTAGTATTATTCTTTCATGGTCGGCTGATGGTCCTGTTGCTCCATGACTAACTGCCCAAAACACGAGGATATATACCCCAAATCTGCCTCCCTCCCCCTCAATTGCCATCCCATTCTCCAGGAGAATATCGAATTTTAGAGAATGTTACCGAAAGTTCTGCAATGATATACACTACAGTCAAAACAATCGATATACAGACGAGTCTTGGTTATTTCTTCATCTTCTTCTTCCTACGAACTCGGTTGGTACCCCTGAGTTTTAGGCTGTTCAGGAAGGAACCCTGATGTTTTTGCTTGAAGTGTACAGTATTTACTAGCGCACAGCAGAACCTTATCTATAACTTGTGATGGTCATAATGATGTAATGACCTCAGCAATGTAAACAGGTAAGGGTAGCGTTTCTCTGGTGTCCTTAAATGTTTTTTTAAATGCAGAAAATTAAACATCAAAAGTTTTGTGACCAAATACACACGGTCACACACAAAGTTCATGTTTTAACTTTTTTTTGTTTTTGTCTTTGCGGGACCCCCAAGCTTATCTACATATATACACTCTGTGTAAATGTTGGTAACTCAAAATACTCAATTATTATATCAAGTTAATGTGAAGAAAGTGCTGTTAAGTATGTGCATAGTATATTTAAACAAAATAAAGATAGCACTACACCGAAGTATGTATTCTTTCTTATAAACTTAAAATCAGTTTCCTTTCAATATTTAATTGATCAGTTTTCTTTTTGTTGTTTTTGTACATCGGTAAGAGCCAAGTGATGAGCCAATCAGTGCATATTTTCTACTTTGATTCTCTCCCTACACGTGCAGGACACTATGCCATTGAGCCCAAGGTCTCGGACGCTTCTAAGTGGTATCCTTTACGAGGCTAACCTAGCCAAGTGAGGTAGAAATGGCAGAAAGTTTGGTAGCATAGCTGGTGGTTCTGGCATTTTGTTTTATGTTCCTTGCGCATGGATAGAATTTTATTTCTTGCATGTGTCCGAGCTTCAAAGTTGTGCATGGTTTGGGGATGGCAGTAGTTTTGCTGTGTTTGTTTCTATTACTTCGTGTCAAGTCCCTCTGTGGGCAAGTTTTTAATAACCTAACCTATGTAGGTGTTTCCACAATTTTGTTTTCTCAGGTCGTTATGAGTTAGGTTTTACTTTGTGTTTACACATTTTTTAATGTTTGTTTTGCCCATGTTTATATTATAGGTCATCTGGAGTATGTATTTTGATTATTCTTTATAAGTGTCCTTTTGCTGTTTTTCTCCCCTGTGTGTTGATTGCGACTTTGTTTTTGTGTATTCTCTCACGTGTGTTAAAAGCGTTTTATACTTACTGAAATCTATTTTCTGAAAACCTAGTTTGTATTGACATATTTCATGTAGAAAGGTTTTTATTCACATGTTTGAATGTTATGTTTGGTATTTTGTTGTCGTTAATATTATCGTAAGCGGTTTTACTGTTTTAAAATTTAATTTCCTTGAGCCAATAATTTTGTCTTCGTTTATAATTTGAATATCTTGCATTTGTTTTGTTTTCAATAATTTTGTTTCAGGAGGTTGCAGCAAAAGGTCAGTAGTTTTCTTGTTTAAAATTTTCCTTAGCACCGTTATTTAAAGTTTTGTAGGATAAAGCATTGTTGTTTGCGATTTTGTATTGTCTGGGGTAAGTGACTTCCAGACAACAAGATTTGTCTGTTGTTTAGGTGACTTTGGTCGATTTTGACCAGTGGGCCAATTTTTGGAAAATTTAAGTGTTTAGGTTTCACCAACACTTATTTTTGGCAACCTTTGTCATTTCTGTTATTAAATCTTATATCTGTCATGGAAGATCCGTTTGCTCATTTAATGATAGTTTTATTTTTGGTTAATATATTTTGTATGTTTATTTTTTTAATAACAAAATTTTCAGTGCTATCTTTGAATTGTTATTCTATTTTTTTTTGTGTCATCTTTTAAAATTAAATACCTAACTGTTTTCGTTCTTCCGTCTAATATTTTCTATTTTATTTTCGGCATTTTTGGTTTCTCGTTATTTTGCTTTTGTAGGTTGTGTGTGTTGTGTTGTAGCTAATGTGGGATGTTGACTTTGCGTGGAGGTTAAGTGTGATGTTTATTTTCCACACACGGTTCCAGTCTCATGTGGTGTGCCACACATTGCACTGGTAGTTGCTGTCTAGTGTCTTCATTTTAATAACTCTTTAGTTGGTTTAACCAGGTTTATTCCAGGTTTCCTTGTTTTTATTTTTGGTGCTGTTTTTTTTTATTCTGTGCACTAGGTTTGTTGCTGCCTGGCATCTCTCCTGGGGGTTGTCTGCTGCATGGAGTTCTCTAGAGTGGCTGTAGCTTCGGCTCGGTGTTGCTGTGACTCACTGTTTCAGCTACCTCTGGTTGATTTTGTGTAGTGGGATTCTGCTTGGTGAGACTTCGTGTAGTGGCATTGCCTTCATTTTGAGGTATGGTTTCGACTTTTGTTCTCTAAATTTTCTTTAAAATTACAGGTCATTTTTTGTGCTTTCCTTTACTGACTTTTCTTAATTTATTTATATGTAATTAATTGTCAAGCCTTGCTTTTGCAGGCGCTAAATATTTCTTGGTTGTCTAGAGTATGGGACCTAGTCACTCTTTTGAACTGCCATTTGGAATAATTTATAAATATTGTCAGCTTGTGTTGGTTTGTTGAACTGCAGTGTTCAGGATCTTAGTGACCAGTATCGGGAGTGTGACCTATTATTCTGTCTTGGGTTGTGTAGTTGGATGTCAGCCCTCTCCCCATTTTTTAGAGTTTTTGTCCCTCTTTGTGGTAGTATGCGCTGACTGTCCTGGGTATTTGTACCACCATTCTGGTATTTTTATTTCTTCAGCGACACACTGATTTCTTCTTCCTTTATTTAACATTTTCATATTGCCATCACAATTTCTGTTATTTTATTGTTCTTAAAATAAGTAAATTTTCAATGCTGATATTAATCTATATTTCTTATTCAACACATTAATCAATTATTTTCCTTAACACAGATCATAAAAAACCAATTTCTATGGCCAGTTTTCAGAGCTTTTGATCTTTTGGGTTCCATTCCCAATATAGCTTTGAGGATTTTCTCTCGTAGGTATCTACTTTTCTTGCCTGGGGAACCGATTACTCTTCAGAGTATGGAATATCTGATTCTACTTTCAGCAAATAATGTTGATTCCTAGACCGAGTATCCACTTCGCTTAGTTGAGCAAGCAATTGATTTTTTTTTATTATGAGGGGTGTGTAGTCCCTATTTTGTTCTGAGTTTGTAAGGACAGAGTTCCATTTTGTTGTTCAATTTGTTCTTTTTTTCGTGACTGTCAGCAAATCTTCAATACATCCAAGATTTAAATATTTTTTTTTTAATTTTTTTTATCTGCTCTGCGTTTTGTGGTCTAGTTATTCATTGTTCTCTATTTTAATTTCATTTTTTTAAAAAAAAAATTTTTTGTAATGTTTGTTACGTTTGGGTACTATTGCAATCTGCCTGCTGTGGTGTGCTTTGAGAGGGGGGGGGGGGAGAGAAGTGTGTACCGTTGCACTTTGTGATGTGGCATGTACTCAAAAGTTTTTTTTCTTTCTTTTTTTTGTTGGCAAACTGGACATCATATAGGCTCAATTTTGTTAAAATGTAAAAATAATTGATTTATGTTCTGGTTAGACCTTGTTATTAAGGTTGTCTAAATAGATATCTTATTATATCCCGAGGTAAATATGTGGAGTTATTAACCTAAATTGAAGTGCCACAAGATATACAAAAAGATATTAAAATATATTAAAATATATAGGGACGATAAACATTTTGAAATTGATATTGAAACTTTTTAAAATTACTTTACCTGTGATATTTATCATTTTGGAACTTGTATAATTTTGCCTACCGAGTTTGACATCTTGTGTCAATATCTTTGACCTACTTCAGGAAGGTCACCACACCAGTTGTCTCGCCCTTCTTTTGTTGTCAGCCATCATTCGAACTTTGCATCTATAACTGTGTTCTTTTTTAAATCCACTTGATTATGTGGTAAATGTATAACTGCATACCGCCATTTAGCGGTCCTTGTGTGGCGTGAGACATCCGGGCCCATGCTTCATGAAGTACCGGGCGGGAGTGTATCTCTTCCGCTTACGGCCGCAGGAGGCTGCCTGAAATTTCAGGAATGTCACTACTATAATATTTCTATAATTTTCTTTCAGCTTGAAGCATGTTTGTGCATGAACTTTTCTTGTTGGACTTCCCCACATCACGACATAGAAATTCTAACCTACCCAATGAAAGGGTCTTTTTTTTTTTAAATATCAACCTAAAATAATTTTTTTTTGTTATAATCATTTGTATAAAATGATGTAATTAATTGTATTTTCCCCTATGGTGCAACAAGTTCATTTTTTAACCTTTTTTGTTCTTGTCTTTGCGGGACCCCCAAATTTTATCTATATACGTTGTGTGTAAATGTTGGTAACTCAAAATACTCAATTCTGATATCAACTCAATGTTAAGTATGTGCATAGTATATTTTTAAAAATAAAGATGGCACTACACTGAAGTATGTATTCTTTCGTATAAACTTAAAATCAAATCCTTTCATTATTTAATTGATAATATTTTTTTTCTTTTTTGCGTTTACGAATTTGCTGAAGGTAGAAAAGTACTTTTGACTTCAGATTAAGTTTTTGGACTGTGGTTTTAGGAGAGTGAAAATGGCTAATAGGAGTTAATTTTTAGGCGTAAAACAACATGTACAGATTCTTGAATTGTTGTTCTTGTACATCGGTTGTAAGGGCCAAGTGATGCGGCGCATATAAAGGCCCTCATTGGCCTTCTGGACTGAAGACCAGCTTCATGCAGTGATGTGAGCACTGTTTGTCCAGCGACCCGAACCTCTATCGCTCTCTGGAGAGGGAAGCCTTTATTTCACAGACAAGAGAGCCACACCCGAAGTTTCCCGAAGTTCATGCTAGCTTTTTTTTTCGTTCTATCTCATTGTATAAACCGGTGTGGCATTAAATTTCGCGGTCCATTACGATAGGTTAGCTACATTATAAATACTTTAAAACATTGTGGATGGTTGATTATATTAGGTAAGTATAGCTACATTAAAAATACTGTGAAATCATTTTATGGTTGCTTAGCAAATAACTTTTTTTAATATGTAGCTATCCAGGGCTAGGAAACCGTTTACATGATTTCACAGTATCTTTAATGTAGCTATCCTAACCAAATCAACCGTCCACAATGTTTTAAAGTATTTATAATGTAGCTAACCTAACCTAATTGACCATTAGTTATCATGAGTTACAATGAACAAAAAAAAAACCGAAGATGCACGATCGGGAGGTTGGCTCTCTCCTCTGTGAAAAGAAGACTTCCCCTCTGGAGAGGTCGTTCCTAAGAACACGGGCAGATGAAGTTGGACGCCTGCGACCCGACACTTGGCTGGTGTTGTAACGCGAGGAAGACCAGAACGAGGCATATCGGTCACATTTCCGGTGTCTCCGTACCTTCTCTACACCTTAAAGACGCGGTACTTTCATGTATACCATCCCATCTAACCCAGGGGTCGGCAACCTGCGGCTCGCGAGCCACATGCGGCTCTTTGGATGTAAAGCTGCGGCTCTTTAGTTCCGTACCAGAAATACTGCATCACCAGGTCATTTATACAGAAAATACTTTTTTATTACAAACCAGTAGTAAGCCTGTTTTTTTTTTAAAGCTTGTTATATTTTACTAAACAATATGTCATCAAGCAGTTAAATTATCATTTTAAAGCTATCCATCCGCCCGAGGTTTTCGTTTTACTAGTAATTACGGGCTGTGCTGTTAGTAAGTGTTTAATTGTTTTAATTTTTTTACTAATATAATAAGTAATTATCTAATAAGACCATATATATTATCTAATTTGTTGTGAAAAAACACTACTTATATATGAATAATTTTTTTTATGAATAAATAGATTAGTTTTTTTATCAAAAAACTTTATTTATGCAAGTACTATTTATTGTTGGCAAGACAATGTTTTGTGGCTCTTTAAAAACTTTCAAATTTTATAAATTGTAATTTTTGGCTCTTCCGACTCAAAAGGTTGCCGACCCCTGATTCTAACCCATCGGCAACATCTTGCTGTGCATAGCTGCCGATAGAAAGGCCACTATCTGAATCCTGTCAAAACATTTGCATTCGTCTATGTGGCATGTTACTGCAAAGCTGAACACAAACTGACTGAAAAGAAGTTGTACATTAAGTGATAGGGAGATATCGAAATGAAATTCTAGAAATAGCTCTTTAATAATAGTATTTACGAGAAATTATATATATATATATGTATATATATATATATAGCGTGTAAGACGGACTCCATCTACTTGGGCACACTAATATAATGCAGAGCTTCAGAATAAAACGATTATTTGTAAACTGATGATGATATGGACTGCTGCATATTTACGGAAATCATTTAAACATTCGCTGAGGAGGGATGATCATTTCTGTTTCAGGATTTCGTTTTCAAACTGGATCTTTAGAAGGAGTGGGACGGGCTGAAATAATTTTTAGGCACGAAACATCCGATAAAGAGATTGTTGAAACTGGTATTACTCTCGCGCTAGAACTGCTCCCTGATGATGGCGACTGCAATGTCGACCGAAACGTCGGTGAATTATTTGCCAAGGACACAGCTACAACCCAACCCAGAAGCCAAGCTACTTCAGACAATGGCCGTGAAAGCCTACGAACATTATTAAATATTTTGATTTACTCATTTTTTATTGTCTTCAGTCCATGTACGTGTTGAAACGCTCTTTTTTTAAAAAACAAAAATTTGTAGAATGTGTCTAATTAATATGTGGTTGATCTCGCTCGAAAGTCCGCCGACCCTTGACCCGGGGAGCCGGGGGAATCAGCGTGGAACGGCTACCGACCTCCGAGAACCTGTTCCGTGGCCCGCCGCCTTCGCCCCCCTCCCCCTTCCCAAGGTCGCCGGCACCAATCACGTGTCGCGGGCATCGGCCACCGTTCGCCCCGACGCGACGGAGAGGTTGCGTTCCGTATCGCACCCTCATTACCGCGCCGCTCCTTGTATCCGGGGACGCACCACAACGCCGACAGCTAGAAAACTGCTCTGTGTACCACAACGCCGAAATACACTACCGCCGAAAAATGTCATTGCAGGACTGCCACAAAGGTTAGGTTTGGTTAGACTAGGTTAGGTTAGGTTATATTACGCTAGGTTAGGTTAGGTAAGATTAGGTTTGATTGTGGTATTTCGGCGTTAAGGTACGTTAAAGAAACACACACAAATTCATTCAGTTGTTATTTCGGCGTTGTGGTACACAGCAGTTTTCTAGCTGTCGGGCGTTGTGGTCAATTTTGACATTCGGCGTTGTGGTATTTCGGCGTTGTGGTTAACGACCCCTTGCAGCCAACCAACATATCTTATTCCTCCCTGTCATTCAAGGCCGTAGGAAAAGTGCAGTAGTAATTAGATAAACGCAGCCACGATCTCCGATTACGGGTTATTATTTTATCCCCTCCCCCGTCCCACTCAGCATGATCGCTTCGCGGTTTACCCACTGTAAGAATCTGTGTGTAAAAGCGTGGGAGAACGGTATTCATGGGGGGGGGGGGGGAGAGAGAGAGAGAGAGAGATGATTGGCACACTGGTGACTGCTGACTGTCAAAACTTGCCTGTGTGCCAGTGGTTAGCATTCAAGCTCCGTAATTGCTGGATCTCTGAATCGAGTCCAACTCATTTTTTTTTTAATTAATACTTTTTATCACTGGTCATATTATTTCATATATATTACAATTATAATGAAATATAATGAAAAAAATACGCGTATTTTAATGAGCCTTTATGGAATTTCCAATTTGTTTTTGCCTGCTCACTAATGTTTAATATTACAACATATATTTATAATTATCTACAAGTAAACGACTAACATAAAAAAAAAGTTTTGCTGAAAATGTATGCCGAAATGGGCGGCCCTGAGTGGCGAGTTGTGTCGTCACAAGATGGGAGGGGGGGGGGGGGGGAGGGCGGCGGAAAGACCCGAAGCCGCACGAAGACCGCCGAGGCACATGACAAATGGTACACCGCCACACTTCCGCCCCGCCGCGCACCGACCGGAAGTGTCTTTTTTTCTTTCCTTTCGTGCACAGCGGCACTGAAGACCGGTTCACAGCGGAATGCCTGCACGTATAAAAAAAATGGTAGTGTACGAACTTGTATGTATTTCCACGGTGCTGTTTATGTTCGTCACGTTTTGACGATTTTATTTATTTTCCAGGGTGTCAACACACATCTGTAATACAATTTCCCTGACTAATTCAGCCTCCACCATACCCATAGCTTACCTAGTGAAACCCCCCCCCCCCACCCCCATTTTTTTTCTCTCTCATCTACCGCATTTTCTTTTGATGTAGAACTCTGTCATATATTTTAAACCTGAAAGAAAATTTGATGGTTTCCTTTAAAACGTATTAAATTGTTTCAATTCGGTGTTGTGGTGGAATAAGTAACAATAGTAGTTTCTCTGAACTGACCACTTGCTTTGTATAGTTTCGTAACAACTGTAATTTAATAACATTTAATGCAACTTGAGGCTATCACTAACGGGGCTCTCTGGGGCCTCTGACGCAACGCACTCATCGTGTGTTCCATCTAGAAACACCTACACGATTCAAACATATGAGCATCGACTCAGTTCAGAACCCAATCAATCTTAAAAATTTTCCGACGCTATGCTTTTTTTTACTTATACTTAAAGACTATTCCTGTAAATTTAACACTATACCAAACTTGCATTTGTATCTGTCAAACATTTTCAACAAATATAGTTACCAAGTGTAATATAATTGCCGTAAAAAGTCACGCAAGTGATAGTTACAAACACGTGCGAGACTTTTTACACCATTATATAACAATAAAATAACAAATGCAAGAGGTATAGTGTTAAATTCACAGAAATATCACTTAACTAATGCTAATGACGAGAAAAAAATTAAAAAAACCTTGGCGTGTGAGAACCTACCTTTAGCCTCGAAGCTTATCGTGAGAAATATCAAACTAATTTCACAAACGTACTGAGAGCTAAAATGGGAATTTCCATCATTACGAAGGTAAAAATGCCCAGATCTGGAGTGTTTCTGTTTTGAGGTATAGTAAGTTTTAATTAAAAAAAAAAAAACAATTGTAAGGTTAGCCTTACTGTAACATTTTCGTCTCCATCCAACTAAATTTGACAACAAAATTAGAGGAATAGTAATTAATGAACAAATATGGCTTCCAATTTTATACATCAAATAAACTGGCCAGACACTCTAACATGTTTTCAATCCTATCACAATATAAATTTTTTTTAATCAAGCCAACTATTTTAACTTTCTATTTCAATATTACGTTAAAAATTAATATAATGTACCACAGTGCTGGATCGAAAAATTGAACACGTATTTATATTTATTATTTATTTAATATTTATTTATATCTTAACATTTTTAATATTTTAGTTTTATATCACATTAATACACGTGGCATAATAAAGAATTTATCTGCGATCGTTTGAAGTTATAGACATATCGTTCGCTTTTGACACAAAAATTAGATACTCATCAGACAAAATTCATATAATTATGTTAAATTCTTACGTTTGTGCTTGGAGCTTTGAAAAAATAGAAACGGCCGCCATTCCTGTTTTCGCTTGGCACGATTCTCATTGACTAAATTCCATCAAACATCCAACAAATTTTATAACACTTCCTATATGAAACATATTTAAAGGAAACTATAGTAATCCAACTTACCAAACAAACATGGCTACGCTATTGACATTTTGGGTGACATCATAACCCTTCAATATCACGTAACCAACTTTATTGCAGAGTGTTGGATGCGAAAGTTAGATAATGTCACAGGATCTTTACGATTCGGTTTCACACGTAAAGTTGTCCGATTTATTTTTACGAGATTAAATTGCTGTAAGGGATATTTCTGTTTATTTTAATACAATTGCATGTATTGTTCTGTCAGCAATATATATATATATATATATATATATATATATATATATATATTTAAGATATTCACTAAGTGTAATATAATGAATTAAAAAATTCGCGCAAGTGTACGTAATTATCATTATTTGCGCGAATTTTTACACCCATGATATTAAGTTTTGTGAATATGCATTGAAAAGGTGCTAGAGAGACCAGCAAATGCAAGAGAGGTAACGGTGTAAAATTTACAAAAATAACGAGTGTCCCATTTCAGGTAATAATTTCATATTAACGTTCAACATGGTTAAACTTTTATTAGACTTCTTGAGCGGCCGAACGTCAATAAAATAAAACTAATATATTAGTCATACCTTTCGCATAATTAGCTGGAAAAGTTAAATTTTTAACATTTTTGTGCAGTATGGACGAGAATAACCAAATGGAATAAATAACTGCAAATTTTTAGGTTTAAAAACAATGCTGGTGGCTACTGCTAGATACAATTTTAATTATGTCAGAAAAATTTATTGTATCTATTTAGTCTTTTAAAATCATAAAAATTGAGAATTTTAAAAGGCTGGGTAAGATTAAATTATTTTTATTTTATCTGAAAGAAAATTTAAACATATCACATATTAGCTAAATCTAAAAAAAAAAAAAAAATCGTTTTTATATTCCATTTCATTACCCTTATACTGCACGAAAACATTAAAAATTCATTTTTGCCGGATAAATGTGCAAAAAGTATGCGATATATATTTGTTCATTTTGTGAAAGCAAGTTAAACCGTGTTGAATGTAAATACAATATAATGAGCTGAAATGGGATATAACCACTTACCCAAAAGTAACGACTTTGAGAAAATTAAAAAAAATAATAATAAATAAAATGGCGTGCGAGACTGAACCTTAACATTGAAAAGTTTTCCTTCGCCAAGGCAGAGACCACGCCATAATGTCTATTGACTGTATTATTACTAAACGCCAGTGACTTAACAAGAGAACCTATCAGCTTCTGACAACCTACTAAAAACATGATATGCTTTAACAAAACAAAATTTTGAATATAAAAAAAATATATCAGTTAAAAAATAGTTGAAACCATGATAGTTTTTCAATTCCAATCCATCCCCAAAACGGCTTACAGCTATCCCGTTGTACACGCGCCATTTACAAACTGTTTTGAGATTTACGTGTCTAATTGCGAACAACATTTAGAGCCATTGCACTTGCCTGTACAAGTTTCGTTTCATGGTTTCCTCTTTAACGTGTATTTTTTTGGTGGCAACAAAGAAGAAGCTGTTTCCACGGAGGTTTTTATTGCATTTACATTTTTTTAGTGGTATAACATAAAAATCACAGTAGCTCCTTTAAAGTCCCGTAAATGCGCGTTACCGACCACAGTTCCAAGAGACGTGTGAAGCTGGCACCATCCGGGTTTCACCCGCGCGACAAGCACAAATACATTATCACACATATAAATGCTTCTCGCTGTTACATGCGCACCGAACACACGACAGCCATCAATTCTTACGGGCGTTGTTTCATAAATAGCTATGTTTATTTCAAAATTAACTACAGTTCGTGAACACATTTCAGAGATTTCACAAATCAATTTTGTGAGCAAAACCTTAAAAATTCAAGAACGATAATAATAACAAGCAACAGTTTAACCGTCTCTGGAAAACCAAAATTCCTTGGACGCATTTCAGTAACGCCGCTAAGGCGTGGCGATGGAAACGGTGATGGGCAATAATTCCAATCGGGAACTGTGTCGCGTGTCCAGCACGGTAGCATGAAGAGGGGGGAGGAAGGGGGAGGAAGTGGAGAAGGGTGGGGGGGAGAGGTCGGGTCGGAGGCGTCCTTGAAGAGGCTGTGTGTGTGGCGGGCCCGTGAATTGATCAGCGCCAGGTCCCCGGGGTCCGAGGCTGGGGTCAGCCGCATCATCAGTCAGGTTCTCCCTACTCCCACACCCTGGGGGGGGGGAGGGTTGTCGGGGTCGGCCGGAGAGGGAGGGAGGGAGGGAGGGAGGGAGGGAGGGGTCGCCAGCCACGGGCCGGGCCAGGTGCCGCCTGCCTCCTCCTCCCTCCTGCCGCTCCTGATGGGACGTGTCCACGCGAGCTCCGACAGACAACCAACTTCACACCGGCAGAAAAAAAAAAATTCCGTGTTGTCATTCGGCGATAATCTTAAGACCACTGATCTTTGAATATATATACATGGTGGCCACTCACAGTCACCAAAAATATTCCCTGATTTCCCTGATCAAAAATTCAAAATTTCCCTGATATTTACAATTACAAAAAAACATAATTTTGATGAAATTATATAATATTATAGAAAGAGATTACTCACATTTTAGCACCCTGCTGTATTTTCTTCATTATATACATACGCAAGTTCGTTAAATAACATAATACATTTTAAATATGTCACTTTACATTATAGCATCCCTTTCAATGACCTGCAGTCTGTGTTTTGTTTTATGTCTAGAGACCGGAAAAATTCGCAAATTCATTTTGCGATAGGCTAAAATACAAATAGTTATACCTCAGTGCTGCCTCTGCTATTGGCTCGCAACTCACCTGGATGACTCTGGGCCAATGAGAAACACCCGACCAAAGCTTTATCGAATCTCAGGCTGCTACGTTGGGACGTCTCAAAAGACAGCAGCCAATGAGTGGGTGGCATTTGACCGAGAGTACGCAGAACTATGGAGTTCATCCTACAGGTCATTGAACCCGCGATTTTTTCCTGTCCCTAGTAATGAGGTATTTCAGTGGTGAGCGCTCAAACATTTTTTCACACGACTTTTGATAACTGTTCTTACATTCATTTTTGATTTAAAGTGTAACATTTCTAGTTGCGAAATATTCTTAGTCTTAGTACTCTCAACCAGGGATCACAGTACAGTGCAAATTTTACCTTGTGTTTGATTTAATAATGAAACAACTAATGGATAAATCTTCACTCCATTACAATCAGTACTCCCATCTGTAGCTAAAGCAAATGGTCCACTTACTAAAGATTCAACAGTTTCAATTTAGTTTCACCAGCCATATACTCCTCTCCACTAAGGCAGATGTTTTTGTTCTCGCACAGCTGTATTTCCGTGCAATTCTTGAGTCCGGAAACATAGCTCTATACAAATTACCCGAATGATCGGCTACTGCTATCGGTAAATTGTGTTCTACCAAAAAACTTGTAAACATTAACTCTGCGTTTGTTACTTTCGTTTATTCAGATATAGCGAAAAACGACGATATAGATTTATTGCTCGTCACGGCTTTAATATGTTCTGCATGTTTCTTTGATTCAATATGCCGTCTACAGTCATCCCTTCCACCATGCGCAATCGAAAAGTCACACGTGCATACATTACAAAACGCGTGGCGTTCCAAAACATTTGAAGATGACAAGCAAGGACATTCTTTTGAATAGTTTGGCGAAAGTTCTGAAGAATAACGTTCTTTTTTTTTGCCCCAGATACACATTGTTCTGTCACACGCTTCATTTCTACAATCGGCACTGAAGAACACAACACTATCGAACAACATAAACAGGTTTCACGTCTGTAGACACGACAAAAACACTTTGATGAAAAAAAAATGGCTTTCAAGAATGTACACAACACAGGTTAGCCAAAGTACCGTACAAAAATTATCGTGATGTAAGAAGCTAACAAACGAAAAGTCCGAGAATATGTACTAGTTGTATCGTACAACGGACGCAGACCTGCCAACATTCAAATTTAAAAAATCATGAGGTCCTCGATAAAAATTGTCAGGCCCATAAATACAGGTTAGATATAAAAAACAACAAATGAGAATCTTTAAATTTAAGTGACATACCTGTACATATGTTACATGGTCTCTGCTTCAAAATTTATTTCAACAAATTATAGGTTGCAGATTTAATTTAGTTGAACATAATTTAGCGCTGTCGTGTAGTGATCATGCAGGGCCGCAACTAAAAAAGATGTAAAATAACATTCTGCTCGTGTAACACTATTATCACTGTTCACAGCAAAATTAATTTTTTTATTGGAAGCAATACACTTCACGTGTTAGTTGTGTTTTTTTGTAGCAACATGTTTCACAATGTCTCCTCTTCCACTATGCGAGATAGAAAAATCAGCACGGCACACGCTACAAAACACAAAATTGCTTCCTTTACGTGACTCGAGTATTGATGGAAACTCGTTACTGTAAGCTTTCGTAAAACTTGTTTTGTAACTTTTACAAACAAAATCTTGGGGCCCCAAAAAATCGTGAGGAAACACTATTTTGGCGTGAGGGCGTGAGATGGACCTTAAAATCGTGAGCCTCACACCAAAATCGTGAGAGTTGGCAGGTCTGCGGACGTAATACCGTACCATTTCTATAACAAGACACAAGAATTAATATACTTATTTCGACAGTACATGCGCACACTTACTAGTTCCGTTATCTGCGCAACCACGTGATGTATTCGAACTGCGTTCACGAAACACGCACACCAGAAACGGAATTTTTTTTTTCCGTTACCGCGCAGCACAAAGCCTCGTTTCCGTAATAAACCAGCGATGTTCCGTAATTCGGTGTTAAATTCGTAATAATTACGGAAAATCCGTAATGGTTGGCAGCTCTGCGGAAATATACATGACACAAAAAATTCCCGGTTATTAAAAAAATTCCCTGACATTTCCCTGATAATTCCCGATCAACGTGATTTCCCTGATAAATCCCGGTTTTCCCGGTTTTCCCGGTGAGTGGCCATCCTGATATACTGTATAGAAGTTGCGAGTGGATGGGATTTACTCTACGTTTTTCAGGAGCGTATGATGAGCAGCTTGGGAACTTCACCGCTGCAGTGCGCTGCCGTAACGCCCTGTATCGTCTTAGTTGTTATTTACACGTTAGAGCGCAGCACTGTCGCCCGCTGTCATTCCCCGCACCCCCCATCCATCATTCACTGCAGCTAAGTTCGTTCAACAGGGTGGGGAAGGGGTGTTTGAAGAGTTCGACACTTGTCCGCTAGGGACCACCACAAGTCGATGCCCTAGAGATGGTGGCGATTGCGGCGGTGAATTAACCAACTACCTCAAAACCGTATTAGAAATTTTAACCTGGGCTGGCGACTTCTATACAGTATATATATTCAAAGCCACTGATGGACCAGCTGACAGAAACACGGTACTACTGGCTCGCTGCAGGAAAGGTTTTGATGGAGATTAAAAACTGACGAAAACTAGCTTCTACTGCGCAGCTTAGGTTCCCCCCTCCCCCTTATTTGCGACAGAGAGGGGAGTGACGGAAATTCTCTGTCGTAAAGAAGGGGGGGGGGGGGGGGGGGACCTAAGCTGCGCAGTAGAAGCTAGTTTTCGTCAGTTTTTAATCTCCATCAAAACCTTTCCTACAGCGAGCCAGTAGTAAGCCCAGTTATAAATTTCAATAGATTCAACTTTGTGCGCTGTAGTTTTTCCTCTTCAAGGTCACAATTAAAAGAAAGTTAACTCGAGACAGTTTTAGATAAGCGCGTTCGCGAGTACTGATTTTGTTGTTTTTTCTCGGTTGCAGCACCTCACCTACGCAAAATGACGACTCCTAAGCGTAAAGCGGAAAGTACAACCTTATTAAACGTTAAGAATAAAATAATGACCTGGAACGCGAAATACCCCCTTAGGCCCGTTTTACAATGGCAAGAAAACGGGTACGGATCGTGTAAACGGAGACGGATCTAACGGAACCGTGTTTCTGCAATAGCACGTATTCGGACCCGCGCGGATTAGCTCCGGCAATGCTGAGCTCTTGCGTTTACTTTGCTCCGTGCGACCAACAGAAGCCGAGGAATTTTGGTTGCAGTGGTAAGCCACGTTTGTGTTATGTTCTAATTACGTTTAACATTGCTTCAGGAACAAGCACAAAAATTATCTTTGAAAGATTTATTTGTGCAATGGGAGTGCATGACTTGATGTAAGCTTTTAGACATACGCCATTGATAAGCACATGTAAGTCTGTAGAAGAAAACTACAATAAACCCAAAAGACAAAAACACAATTTAAGCAAAAAAATGCTGTTGTCAACAGGATATAAACACCACATAACATTCCATAACAGGAATATGGTCAACAAACAAAGAAAAACAAAGAAAAAAGGACTAAGAGAACGAAAAAACCCCCACAAATTATGACAGCACAAAAATATTGAACCCAAAAAAATTCAGCACTTGTTCAACAACTGTTGTGCTGAATTTTTTTGGGTTCAATATTTTTCTGCTGTTATCATTTGTGTTTTTTTTTTTTCGTTCTCTTAGTCCATTTTTCTTTGTTTTTCTTGGTAACCATATTCCTGTTATGGAATATTATGTGGTGTTTATATCCTGTTAACAACAATTTTTTGCTTAATTGGTGTTTATGTCTTTTGTGTTTTTTGTAGTTTTCTTCTACAGACATGCATGTGCTTAGCAATGGCGTATGTCCAAAAGCTTACATCAAGTCAAGCACAAAAATGTTCTATTTTGACTTGGTGGCGACTTTGGGACGTGATGTCGAAGGCATAATCAAATCAATGTTTCGTAACCTTGTAAATGCCCTGTGTCAGGAAGCGGCAGACGTGGTGGTCCGAAGCGCGCCGACGACAGATGGCGTCGTCCCCCGCACATCTGCCCCCTTCGCGCGCGGCACGGGATCACCCCTCTCCCGGGCCGCATTCATCAACTACAGCGACCACTGCAAGTTCAGCAACCACATCTTGGGGCACCGGTTCATCAACCACGCGATAACGCAACGCAAGTACCTATTCCTTCAAGTTCCAACATTCTCTAGTTTTGGACGGCCATACTTCACACAATGCTCACGCTACATACTTACAAATACCATATCAATGTATAATATTTTGTACTTATTGTACTTATTAGTACAGCCTAATTACTTAGTTTTTATTCTTTTTCGAATGTAAAACTTGGAACATAAGTATAAGCAGTCAATAGTGAGTTTTTAAAATTTATAATGCATTTCAGCACGATATTAGGGCTCACTTCGTAATTTACGTCTATCTGGCAGGTCTGTAAAATGAGCACAATCTGGTGAAAACGAATTCCTCTCGGAGAATTCACTATTAATACATCGAGTGCATACTTTCAAAAGCATATAAGTGTATATTTATCGACTAGATTTCCCTATTATTTGCATTTTGGTCCATTAGAAAGCTAGTTTACAGATCTCCACCAACTTGTTTACACTAGGAATTCTCTCTTCTTTACTGGTTCTAACTTCTTGTCCCACAGCCAAGAGGCTAGCCATAAAGCCTTACCACTTTCACCGACCCGTGTACGGACGCAGTCTTGGAAAGCTCAAAGACACACAATGGAGAGACGCACAAATCACAACCAGCAGTACTTTGGACTGGCAAACACTTAGAATAACTGGGGGGAGAGGCAAGGGAGTCCACACAAATTGGTAAAAAATTTCCCTCACCAAAATTTAAAACTACAATAATTTACCTTTTACGTAATTTTCTGAAATAAATAAATACATTCCAGCCTCCAGCATTCCCACAGCTGGCCTATTTGTCTCTCCACTTTCTTAATTTAACACTGAACCTCGCATAAGCCATTTCATAGTGTGTTTAACTATGCAATAAAACGTATTAGAAAAAAATATTTCATTGCCTGAGTAAAGGCAGAATTTGAGCACATTTCGCCCTAAAATTACTATCGCTTGGGAATTCCAAAGACTTACCACGATTTCAAGTGGATTCCCTGACTTTCCAGAATGTGAACACCCCGTGTGAAAGCAGAGACGAAAACGAGGAGCGAAATTTTTAATTGGACTAAGTTTCAATGTAATACAGTTTTGTGTAACACTATTACAGCCTACATGTTAACAAAAGTGAATTACAATGAACTCCGTACTATTAGGTAGTAAGTAATGAGTAAGTCAACGGCTAGAAATGTACAGAAATTAAGGATGATATCAATTTCCATGAACACTTTTGAAAACATAAATTTTTTTCCAGAGGATTAAAATTTAATCATAATTCAACATGATCCATGCCTTTTTAATTCCATCCACCATCGTATTCGAATTTCCAGGCTAACAAAAACAAAACACGCAGATACCACATCGATAAACCTTACAAAGTTCCGACTAAACAACAAGCTATGGGATCGAGAAGTAATGAAAACATGACGATCCGGCTGACCTGATGATAAGCCCCGAGTTCAATTGATTACTTGACTCATTTCTCGCTTATTTCAACACAACATTAATTATCCATCTATCGAAGGATACGTTTTGTTTTATCAGTGTTGCACTGCACATTGCAGTCACAATAAGCGGTATTCAAAACCAGTTAAAACATATGCGATGTGACGTCAACTACTACAGCTGCAGCAGAAGCGCTAACTTCGATGTAAGGTAACTTGGTTTGAGTCCCGGATAAAGAATGGATGTCTGATATAATTATGTAAATTTAAAAAAAAAAATTACCGAGCGGGTGGAGATTTGTGGAAAAAATAACAAAGTAAAAAAAATTACTGAGAACTTTACTTCAAGTACACACAGGACACTGAATTTTACTATTAGTAAATTTTCACTGTTTGAAATAATGTTCACGGCCAGCTGAAGGAAAAATAAAATGGAGATCAACTTACTGGCAAATTTGATTATAAAATATTATTTCTTGTATTCAGCCAAACATGTCGTCTACAAAAAAGCTCTAGTTTTTAGTTCCATAGCTTTCAGCTTGCGCGGTACAGGTCGGGGCAAAAGACCACCAATTAAGCAAGCTTTCTCTTGCACTACATCAGCAATTTTCGCGTCTGCTTCTGTAAAAGGAAAGGTTAGCGAGTTTCACGTTCACACTCGCAACGAAGCTGATCGACTTCTCCAAGCTTCTCCCAGTGCCGACATGGTTTCATGTGAAAGTACCCAAGTACCATGCAATGCACAGCCACCGCCACAAAAATTGCGTTTCAATTGTACCCAACTATACGCATGTTAAATCGCACGTACAATTATTTTTTCTCTCTCTAAGAAAAAAATACTGGTAAACGTTTGGCTAGCCTAATATTTGGCAAAAAAAAAAAACTAAAATTATATTATTTTCAAGGCCATACACAGTTTCGTTTCAGGGGTGGGCACTTTTTCTTTTAAATTATTTGTTTTTATTGGTGGTGGAAATTATGGATTTTTTTTTTTTTTTTTTTTTTTTTTTTTTTTAGGATTTCGAGAGGCGCGCGTGTGTGTGTATGTGTGTATATATGTATATATCCTTCTCTATCCCCCCCACCCCCGCGTAATCCAACGATTCTTTTATCTCGCAACATAAAATGACACTAGCTGTATCTCAGGCACTAAACCATCAGACTTCCCAATAAACGAAGTAAGCTACTTAGTACGTAAGCAAAATAGAAGATAGTCCATACTGCCTCATTTTGTAAGTCGATCATTACAGCAATTACCCTACTTTTTGTTGCACTGTCACGAGTCATGTCAGAGTACACCATTTGGGTATTTAGGGTGCAATTCGAAAACCATTTAAGAAATAATTTGGAATACACGCCTCCACAATTCAATGCAAATTCATTCAGAAACAGTCCAAAATAGACTAATAATATGTACCCAAGTTAGAAACGTAGAAAATAAGACTGACAATTAGTCTAAATGATTTGGTATTCCTTACCACAAATGCTTCATACGATTGGCGGTACTAAAACAAAATACAGATGTAAATTGCCTACTGGGCAAATATATTTATCTTTTACGTTGTTTTTTCTTCTTCTTTGTTTTCATGTGAGTTCTTAACGCAAGAATATCAAAAATGAACCCTAGATATTGGGAAAATGTTCCCTTTGTGCAACATTAATGTCTTCTATATTATGATTGTAGAGAGACGAAAAAAAAAATTACTGGACGTATCAAAAAAATTTGCAACGCTGTTATCTTAGAACATAGACATTGAACAATAATATAATCTGAACGACTTTACAGAATTCGATGCAGGGTTGGTTTTATCGGCTATATAGATTCATAATGGAGACCTGAATGTACAGAAACAGTCAATACAATGTATATATAGTTTTAAAAAAATTGACAAACTGTTTTTTCTCCATAAAGTAAAGGCTTAAAGCCAAGTAATAAAACAAAATGAAAAGAAAACTAGCTGTAAAATTATTAATAAAACAAAAAAAATTACAATTTTTAGCCAATATTAAAAATTTACTATGAAATTGTAAAAGAAAATCATTGAAATATATTTCGTTCTATGATTTAGTTTTATACAGGTTAATGATAATGTTAATGACAGCTTAAATGATAATTTTACAGCCAAATTTTTTCATAATAATTTTTGTCAGCCCTTATTTATGAAAAATCGTTGCACAATACGACAATTTCTATCTTAACTCCAGCTCTAGTATCTAGTACATTATAGCACACAATTATTATCACATTTGAACACACTAAAAACAGCCTAAATTGCGAATTCGTAGACGTCTATTCCTTTTAAGGCCCAGCCACAATAAACTTTTCACATGGTATTACATAGAACAGTTGAACTACATACAATTCAACGACTCATGGCCGGTTGAAAACAAACAAAAAAAAAATTCCACGAGACCTTATATAACAATTTCGTATTGTGACATTAGAGTTTTTGTTTGGCCAGTATCTTTCGACGTACTAAATTAACTTAGCTACCGCAAAATCAACGCACACACGATCATGCTATCAAAATCAAGGGATAAAACTTGGATACGTGACACGGAACTACCTTATCAATGTGTTAACTATGTTGATTTTGACCTGGCCTTTTAATTAACTTTATCAAAGAAAGGTTTGTTTTTTTGATATTTCATCGGGAATTTTTTTTCCCTACAAAAAATGTTTCACAGCCTTCATTTTGAACGCAGAAGATTTCTTTTCTGGCAGACCGCTGGAAAAGGTTGTGCGACAGATCGGCAAGATGGAGCCTGGAAAGGCGGCACTCGAGCGAGCTTCAAAATGGAAGCCGGGGCGACAGGACGGGCGGTTATCCGCGGCCCGGAACAAAAGAGGAAGCGATGGCGGTGGAAGAGCAGGCAAAATGCCGGCGGTGGCTTTTTCCCCCACAGTCGATCCGCGCGCGCGGGCGCCCCATAAAAATGGCCGACGGCCAGAAACAGACCAGCGCAGCCCCTCAATTACGGCGGAGTGCACTGTGGGGGAAAGAGTGCAGGGGGGGAAGGGGGATGATGAAAGGGAGGAAAAGAGAAAAAAGAGAAGAGAGGGGAGGAAAAAGGGGGACGGAGAGCGCAAGATCGCAGGAGCAGTCGACGCCACAGAAGCGTCGAAGCACAAAGGAGCCGAGAAGGGAGGATGTGTTGTCGGAACGTCTCTCAACACAATGACGTGTCCGCCCGCTGTTTATAGTTTTTTTTCTCTCTCTCCTTCCTTCCGACCGTCACACGGGCGAGAAGAGAGAGCTTTCAAGAGGAACGCGCCGACAGACATTTTCTTTGGGAAAATGTTTTAACAACGCCACTGCGCTCCGAGAAGTGATTGTTGAAAGATTTGCACATCCTCGGGGTTTTCCGAACAACAATGGCACTCCCGACTGTGTACAACAATGAAATGCATCCAGGGGATTTGTTAAGAGCACTGCAATGCAGACGTGACAGCGGTACCTGGGTAGAAGAACATGTGTGGAGCGTGCGGGGGCGGGTGTTGGAGCAAGGGGTGGGGGGCAGCCGGCCCCCGGTACTCCATCCCGCCAGCGCTGCGAGCCCTTGTGCGCGCCGTGTCGGACACACTTCACAGAACCACTTCAGCACATCGGCACATCGCACTGCCTCGCGCCACTCAACTCCGCCACTCGCGACCGGACTAGGGCGCCGCACTGCACCTTCGCGCGCGCGAGACACTCCCTCGCTCCGCGGCCGCCTCTCACAGACTGAAGGGGAGGAAGGCAGCGCGCGGCGACCGACTGCCAGCGCTCCGCTGCGGCGGCAGCCGGAACCAGCAGGGCGACGCCGGCAGCCAGCCTGCGGTCTGGCCGGCCAATTATCGACTGCTCACGGGTAGCAGAAGGCGGGTGGGGGAAGAGACATTTTGATCCTTTCGGATTTCCTTCTTGTCATCTGACCGGCCGCGCCGCCGCGTCACAGGTCACGTCAGCGGCGCCATCTCTGCTCCCGACGGAACGCTAACGACTTTTCCGAGCGACGCGACGTTTCAAACTTCCCGACTGCTCGGGCAGAAGAGGAAAAAAAAAACGCTATTTTTCAAACTGCTCCAGATATTTTAAATGGTGAACGCTGAAGGAGGATTTCGTTTTTGGAGTGTGTTAAATGGGAAGCCTAAGATGTCCATCAAGTTTTCTGTCCCTGCCCGAACACGCCCGAATATTATTCTCCTTCGGCCAACCTCGCGTTTATTTACATATATTTATATTTCTCTGTTTATTTTAATGTAGCTAGACTAACCTAACTAACCGTCCATAGTGTTTTAAAGGGTTTTAATGTAGCTAACCTAACAGACCACTTTTAATATTTGAATTCATTTTATCCTGCGCAAAAATAAAACAAATTCCGAGGTTGGCCGAAGGTGAATATTCGGGCGTGTTCGGGCAGGGACAAAACTTGATGGACATCTTAGGCTTCTCGTGTTAAATGACTAAAACGCGTGTTTGAAGAATACATTCGAGGCATGCAACACCCGGTACAGATTCTTGAAGGCACTCAAGGAACTATCATTACACCGTCATCTTCATTTCTCCGCCGTGTAACGTTATGGTCACCTCTCATGTCTCGTATAGCACGACGATAAGACCGCGCAACCAGTCCACGGCCTTGCGCTTTAGAGGCGATACGGCGCTAGAAGCACCAGGGAGCATCGCACTTACCATCCCGCCTTCCCTGACACACATACACGCCCGACCAGGCGGGCCCCTTAAGGGGATTGGTGCAGGACAAAAAACAGTCATTCGTCAGAATTTGTTGGAAATGAGCTTAAGTGTTTCATAAATGCTTGTTTATTACTACTGTAAGGCCAGCCAGCACGTATATAAGCTAGCGGCTTAGATTTGGCAAGTTAGTGGCGAGAGAGCTTCTGTGAGGGGAGGTTGTCGGAGGTTGCAGCTCTGAGGCCTGCCATCTAGCGGGAATCTTTCGAAGGTCTTCCACAATATCGCCTTTCTCTCTCTCTCTCTCTCTCTCTCTCTCTCTCTCTCTCTCTCTCGCTCTCTCTCCAACACGGACGGAAAGCGAACCATGAAACCAGATCTTATCTTCGCTTCCCATCTCGCCCTATCCTTCATTCTCGGATCAGGTAGCCGCCCTTCCCCGCGTAGACTTTCGTGTTACTCCAGGAAACCAAGACTTAAAAAGGCACAAACCTGCGAAAAATTTGTCCAAAGCTGGATTTTTGTACTGTGGTAGAGTTGACTATGCTTAATAATATACCGAAAGTTTACCGCTGTAGACCTTGTGCGTTATCACCGAAAATTTGCATTTAAGTCCTAGGTGACAGCAACTTACATCAGTCCATTAAAATGCTACCCAAGTATACAGTTTTTAATTTTGACTGTCCGTAAACCTACCAAAATAATCTAGAAACTGTAATACACCCATTAATGTAAGAAAAAAAATTAAATTTTTAATATTTAAGATATGATATAAAGCGATTAATTCACGACATATATTTTTTTTATCTTTGCCACCCAGATAAAAATACGATTTACACCGATTTGAAGAGCCCAATGCGAAAAAATGTCTAAATAAATGGTTATAATTATACTTTTAGCTTTAAGATAGTATATTTATAAAGAGTCTAACATAATTAGTTGCCTCATGAAAGCTGCCCGAGCGTTGCAGTGTACTGCGGCCGTACTGATCTTTCGCGGCCGGCGTGCTTAGAAACACGCTGCGTACTGCGACACTCAATAAACTTGGTCTTATTTAAGGATTACTTAAAATATATTTAATGCATATGATAGGGTGTATTCATGTTACATCTATTGGGATATACTACATATTCTTTTTTCTTATATGAATGATTTTTGATACATTAAAATTAACAATAAACAATTTCTGCTTGGAACTTGTAAATCAAAATTTTAGAGGACCTCTGGTTTTATATATGTGTGTTCGTATTTTGTTATAAAAATTTAATTATTAAAAATTATTTTAATACCAAAAAATATAATTATTTTTTATTTCTAATACATTATATTATTTTCGATCAGAACTACGCAAAATTTTAATGTAGCCTATATTATAAAATATATATATATATATTTAATTGTATAAAATTAGTTTACTACATAACAATTGAAGAAAACGATACACCGTAAATGTGAGTTTTGTCACTTTTATAACATAATTCGTATGATAATATTATTTTTCCCAGAAAATAAATAAAACATAAGTTGTGTTGTAAAATGTATTGATAGAATTACATATTTAGTATTTTTTTCTGAGTTAATTTATTGGAGTGCTGCACCTAGCTGACTTCGTTGAATTGCTAGTGGCAAAGAGTGGTGGTGGATGTTTTTGCAAGAGTTTGACCGTATTTTATGACTCTAGCTGTGAGAGGGTGTTCGTCCCATAAATCCTAACGGTCAAGGAAAATAGCCTTTCTCTGTAGTCACGTACGGGTCTGCTACTCGCGCAATATCGTCAGTTTATCACAACTTTCTAGGAAGTTCTATTGTTGTGATTTATTTATAATTTAGAAATTAAAGAGTCCATCATACTAACATTTTTACCTAAGCAAATCGCATCCTGGAAGATTTTTATCTACGTTTGCAGAAAAAATCACTTGTAGTTAGGAAACGTTTATTCTTTCAGAGTAAAATTCAGTCTGGAATTACCATACATTAAAAACCTTAGTTTTCTGGAGCAAAAAACGTCCCAGCACAAGCGACTTTAACACTGCTGCAAACACACTACGCAGCTTGAAATACATCAGTGGTCAGACTATTGTACCAGACACTCAAAATATACACATTTAAAACTTAAAAAAAAAAAAAAAAAAAAAAAAACAGACAATATTTATGAAGTGATTTTGACGCTACGCACAACATATTTGTGTAACATGTAGTCAAATTTCTATAAAAAAAATTTTTTTTCTTACTTTTTATGATTAAAATTACCAATTTAATAATAGGACGTTTAAACTTTGAGGTGTTTATCACAATTACCATGTAGGACATTCTTTTATATTACTTTGGTGCCATAATGAGAACCGACTTAAAAAAGTATTAAAGTTATTAAATTTACGAAACATTTTTGTGGATCATTGTAGAAATTATCATTAAGGACTCAACTGCTCATTATTGGTGTGATCACAAGGTTTCATCGGTAAACTTTTGACGTGTTACTAAGAAATGTTCATTCTACTAATGTACAAAATTTTTGCTTTGGGATAATTTTCCATGTATTAAATTTTTTTGTTTCCTAACAGCGAAATTCGTCCCAACCCGAGCCTACTTCGGCTATCTCGCAGTAGTATACACTACGCGGCTCGGATCGCTTTAGTGGTCAGACTAATTGTATGAGACACTTAAAAAATATACCAATTTAAAGATGAATAAATATGCAACAACGTTTACTTTAAGCGATTTCCACGTTGGGATCTTTAAGTTTATGTAAGATGTATTTATATTTCCTTAAAATTGAATGAAAGTGAATTCGTTAACTTTAATGATTTAAATGGTCTATTTTATAGAAACATGTTTAAACTTTGTGCTTTTTATCACTATCCTCAGATAGGGCAATGTTTCTAGATTATTTTGGGTTCCATACTGACGGTCTAATCCATAAACTGCATTTGCAATATCCATTATTGTGGATCGTTGCAGAAAAATGTCATTTTGGACTTAACTGCTCGTTTTTGGTGTGACGCACAAGGTTTGCGGCAGTACTTAAACTTTTGACGTGTTACTAAGAAATGTTCATTCTACTACTGTACAAATTTTCGGCTTTGGGATAATTTTCCATGTATTAAAAACCTTTGTTTTTTCACAGCGAAATTCGTCCCGACCCGAGCCTACTTCGGCAACCTCGCAGTAGTATACACTACGCGGCTCGGATCGCTTTAGTGGTCAGACACATTGTACCAGGCTCTCAACAAATAAACTAATTTAAAATTTAAGAACTAAATCGTGATCGTAAAATGGCCGCCATGGTGATTTGCGAAATAAAAGCAGTTAAAATTTTATGTAGTTTCCAAGAGACATTATTACATCACCAATCATCTAAAGTAACAGGTTTACCATAATTTCAACATATTCAGTAACTAGTCAGTTTTTTTTTCAAATGTGTTACTATTAACAATCTAGACCATATCTAGTCGGAGAGGTCTGTATTGTTACAGACTATCTGTATTCTGGTATTTGGATTTTGAAGCTACTTAATGAATCGCTTTCAATGTCTATTAAAATATACCTAATGCTAATTGCAGGAATATTTCTACTCGATTTCAAAATTATAATTCCTGAACATTTGTAGCGGACACATTTCAATGTAACACTTACTGATTTTCGAGTTGTGTTGAGGTTTCACATGCGTGGCCCCTGCTCTGGTAACAATGAGTCATCACAACCGGTGCCGTCTGTACGAGCGTCTACATAAGTTATCCTGAAATATGTTCTTAAATATTAATTCAAGTGAATTCTTAAAATCCTACACACCTTATCTTAAGTGTCGTAAATGAATCGTTATATTTTGTAAATCCATATAATATAGGAGCCAACATGGCGCGAAGCGATGGACGCGAAACGAATAATATATATTTTTTTTACTAACCACTACATCAGTAAATATTTGTGGTTTCCATTCGCTATGGATTCAAGCATGTAACATTTGTACTGCTTCTTCAATTCGGCCACAGTTAAATGGGAGGCTCTGAATCACTGAAAACTCCTCAACAAAATCAACGATGAATCACAGGCATTACAACAAACAGTTGTCACAAGTCAAGTAGCCAATGAGCAGGTGACATTTTTCGAGTCCGTAGGGGATTGTTGAGACTATCGTACAAGTCATTGGCAACGCGCCCTTACGCGCATGGTTAATACCCCGCATGAGTAGAGTGTAAAGGCGTAAGCATGAGACACAGGTCCTCATCTAACCGCGCACACTTAGATTTAACTCAGGATAGGGTGAAAAATGTTTACTAATTTTGCAGTCCTAACAGTCACCAACGAAACGCCAGCAAAATAAATTAATAAGCTCACGAAAATTGTTTGTGAATGAAGGCGAAGCTGATACTTTGGAAACGTTACCAGCAGATATTAAATAATGTTTAACTCTTATTTACGTAGCTTACTTCTTAAAACTGCATTCATGTAAACTGATTTTGTGTGAGACTATGTTGAGTGTTTACTGCTACACTTATTTTTCTGAAAAAAGTCTATTGTGGCTTAATAAACTTGTTAACATTGATGCCTGTCATAAAAAAATTCAAACGTAATTATACGGATACATGTTGAATATAGTTTATGAACGGTTCACGCATTGCTGGAAAAAAAAAATCATGTTTACAATTTTACACATCTTTTTGTTGTCGCATCGCGTCCATCGCGTTGTACATACGCAACTCTGAAAAATAAATGTATGGTAAAAAAAAGCTATAATAAAATAATCTCTTATCTTTCTTTATTCTTTTTTCTAAGCGCTCTAATGGCTTTCGATAGTTTTGTTCTTTTGTGTACTCTGCTTGGTGGAGTTTCTTCGGCATTTTATTCCTGAATAAATCTCACGCTTACAACAAAAAAACATCTGGCTAAATCACTGTGCTAAATAATAACAGAGAATAACCATTCAATTATACGCCGAGCTAGACCAAGCACGTTCTCTTATCTACTGAAAATGAGTACGTTGGCCTTCATATCAGTTTCGCGCGAAATCCCGTCTCCCCTTCGTAAACAGCAGACAGCTGTGGCAGGGTGGGCTGGCTGCAAAAAGTTGGGGAAACAGTCGCAAGGTGTCACTACTGTCCAGCGCGCTCCATAATTTCTCGTATCCGAGCTTGCACGCTGCTCAAACTTCTACAGCTACGTTTTTACTTTAGGTCCGACTGCAATAAACTAAAGACTAAAATAAAGTCAATCATTCAGCCGACAGATATGTTGGCGTTTGAATTAAAAATGAAAACGCGAATGTTATTAAATTCGCAAATGAATATCACGCAATTTCGTAGCAGCTCAGTTATTAAAATTCAAATTGTAAATACATTAAAATAATAATGATTACAGATAAAATAATGGTCACAGTCATATCTCCCGTGTCTGAAAATTTATCTGCGAAAGTTTTACCACTGAATTCTTTATAGTTTTTTTTATAAAGCTTGAATTTAAAAAATTCCCGAAAATCAGCAATAACTAAATTAAAATAAAAAAATTAAAAAAATTTTTTACACCAGAATGGTTCAAATTTTCTCTAGCAGCTGAATCATTAACAAATATATTGTTTTTTTAATACGATGCTGGTGCACCAATCCCCTTAATCGCTTTGTCGTGTTAGACAAGAGAGAGGCATGTCCAAGAAGAGTGAAAGCATCGTCACTTGAGATATGTGTCCAAGGGCGTATCCAGCTCATGACGAAAGGGGAAAAAAAAAAACATATTTCCGAATTCAACCTTTTTTCACGTGGGAGGACATCTCACGACTTCTCACAGATGACACAGTGTATTTCTTTCAAAATGTTGAAATACAACAACCAAAATGCTAATTTTTTCCATAAATTTCTAAATAAATTTTTGACGTGACAAGGTCTAATAAATCGATGAACGCCGGCTGCACGCACGAAAAAGTGTCCCGTTACGCACATTGTCCCGTTGCGATGTGTCCCGTTACACTGTGACCCGTTACGCTCATTGTACGCTTGCGCCGCATCTATTTCTCTTCCACTCGATTGGAACAACCATCGATTTGACTTTTTCGAGGCACATTGAACTTGAATCACTCCCATTCGTTTCCTACTTTTCCTATCATCGTCCTATCCTTAACAGAATAACACAGAATGGAAGAAGTTAAATAGCAAACCTATATAAAAGTTACAGTTAAAATAATCTCTTTGTTATAGTAATAAAAAGATTTGAATTAATGAGTGCAAATAAAAGTAAATTTATAAATTAAATTGTAGATTTCATTTCACTCCTTCTTTGTATCCATACAAAATAGTGATAATTCAATAAAAATGATTCAATTTTATTCATAAAAGAATGCAATCATTTCATCAATGTTTTGTTATGACGTCACGTTAAACTATCGTCCGTAAACAGACTTTACGGACAACAATTTTTTTATATTTAAATCACCCCCCCCCCCCCCGGATAGGGATTTTCGCCTTTCGGTTCCACTCAGAAATAACTTTGTTATTTGAACAGTCATGTAATCTGCGGAAGCAGAAGGAAAGAGCGTATAGAGAGGAGATTTAAAATGTTATAAAGGCGTTCCTACTGAATAAAACTGAGTTGACGTAAAAAAAATATATACGAATAGCGGATTCAACAATTTTTTTTTTAAATGTTTTATTAAATTGTACCTCTTCGCGGTTGAAAGGCGGATCACTGGTAGTGCATGCTTTTGAACCATAGTATTGTAACTTATGAGGAATAAGCCCTCGCCATCTCGCAATATTATGATACAGTTTAAAAACAACCTTTCGTACTTATTTTTTTTAAGGTTTCATATGGCATATAGCTTAGCTTTGGGAACTTGTTTGAAGTCAACACTTGTGAACTGGTGTGATTATCATGATACTTGTAGTCGCCCGCGAGAAATAATAAGTTATTTCCTCGTGGCGCTTACAAACTAGAGCCTGATAGTAAAGAAGGTCTGTAATATACTGAAACCAAAATTCCACAACACAACTTTATTTTCAAAAGTAGTACAACGTAGAGGTATAACACTATTTAATAAACTACCTAAAGAAATTATATTACTACAAAAGTTTAATGAATTCAAAATAGTTGTTAGAGAATACATCAAAAGAAAAAAATATTTATTTAGCTGGTGAAATAAACTCTTTGTAATGACTGTAAACTATATGTAACTTGCTATATAATTAATAGCACACCCTATAAATGATTCAGAGTATATTAAATGATAAATATGTTTGTTGTATTGTGTAAATTGTGAAAATTGTAAAATTTGTGATCATTTGTTGAGAGTGTAAATTAGCAAAATTCATTATAATTGTAAACTTGTTTATTTTATCGCAATTTTAATTATGTTTAATTTTTGTTTATAACGTGACAAGGCCTATATCCCTTGAGCTATTGGCTCATGTGGAGATCTGCAGGTGGATTGAAAAAAAAAATAAAAAAATAAAAAAATGATTTATGGTTTGACATGCCACAAATTGAAACAAATCGTTCAAAAAAATTAGAATTATAGCAAAAAAATGGAATAATCCTAGATGACGGAGCCCCTATCCCACCTTAGAGAGAATCACTTGAAGTAGGCGTGGATTAAAGTCAACAAGAAAAGCACATATATCAATTTCGCCAACCGTACGATACTGCAAATCACAAGATTGTTGCACACGCATCATTTCGAATAAACATTAACAGAGATCAAAGGTTAATAGCGATCAAAGGTTAATAAAGGCATCCAACGTCTAACACTGCACAAATATGAATTTACGTTCTAACCTCGCCTGCGGATGATTTCTAGTTATAAGTAAGGCTCGGGACAACGGCCGTGTCGGATTAGAGATTCTGCCGGATTATCGAACGTAAATATAGTGTTTTCTGGAAAACCAAAGAACAATTAATATGCATCACAATGGTATCCAAAACAAGCTGTAATAAGCGGCTCTATATTTTTTAAAGGAAACTGCAATGGGGGAGATGTATTTAAAACGTATTTTGCACATACGCCACTGCTGGTCACACTGTATGTCACAAGACACCTCAATAACGGACAAAAGAAGATGAATTTGCAAACACAACTAAAACATGCCATAAGCAGCCGAATTTCCACAGGAAAAACAATCACAGAGAATTCCCTGGAAGGAATTAGTCTGAAGAAGATGACAGCACACACAGACACAATGGACTAAAACTGTAGTGATAATCATACCGGTTCAAAAGTGTTGACTTCAACAAGTAGCCGGAAGCTACGTCCTACGTCAAGTCAAAAAAAAAGGGGGGGAGGTTGTCTGTAAAGTCGGTTTACGGACGATAATTATAGCCTACGTGATAACGTCATAAGCAAACATTGATGAAAAATTGCATACTTTTTAATTTTCAAATATTATTTATAGTTTTTGCAAATTTAATTTAAATTATTTGTTTAAATATAATCACGAACAATTAGTTAAAAAGGCCCGCCTTGACCTGTTTGATATAATAGAAGATTTTCTCGCACGGTGGTTCGGTTCTTGCACGCTCGGCTCATGTGGAACGTGACAATGATTCATGCTTTTGCGCTCGTGCAGCCGGCGTTCATCAATTTATAAGACGTTATCACGTCAAAAAAAAAAAAAGAAATAAAAATTGTAAGGAAGCTCTATCGCAAGCGGGATCAAAATATTTGAAACTGCAAAATGGCGATGCCTAATATCCCAATGAAATGAACCAGGTCTCTGTCGCAGTGTCGACACCAAGTGTGCTTCAAGGAAAGGGGTGGGTGTGAAGGGGTGAAGGGGACAAGATACGGGAGTTAGAGAGGGTTGGTTGGCGTCACAGCTTGCTCCCGGAGTGTAGGGGGGAGGGGAGGGGGGGGGGCGGTTAGGGATAAATCTCTCACTCGGGAAAACACCCTCCCACCCCCTCCCCTACCAACCACTTACAGGCCCTGGGCTTAGCCTTCGAGTTCCGCGTTGCCTGTTGAGCAGGAACTTCCTAACTTCAGCTACAGTCTACCCCATTTGACGGGTTCGTACTGGTTATAAAGCTGCCATCACACACCCACAGCATTCCACTAAACAAAACATAGCATGAACTTTGTTTTACATAAAAAAAGGGGCTTGTCAACCATTCACCTATATTTTTCTCCGATACGATGGAAAAAATTTTCAACTGTCAAAGTAAAAGAGAGAAAAAAATGTGAGCGAGTCTTTCAGTTCTCGCCAGAGATGTGCAACATTTAACCTCGATAACGATCAAATTCATGAGTTATCATGTAGTTATGAGTTAACATTCTTTAAAATAATGACGAGCGTGATAAGCATACGAAAATTGTGTTAACTACATTTCTGGACGCGAATCACAAGTAGTTTCCGCACCCGCCGCTAGAATTCGCTGCCGTAGCAGATACGTAAACTATTGAATCATTTTGTACGTTTGTAAGCACAAATTGTTAACCATGTAATGAAACGTCTCCGATAAAAATCTTTGGACCTGATTTTCGACAACGCATTTCATTTTTTGTTTTTAACTGCTAATTTGTTATAATTCATTAAACAGTTAATACTACAAAGTTTCCCTTTGGCTTTGCGAACTTTGGTTGGTGCCATCCGCCACAGAGGGCATCCTAGTGGTTGTTACATATTTCCGTTCGTTGACTTCCGTCGCATTCACGAAATTACTCACACCAAATGTCGTACACCGAGAGCTAAGATGTTCCACGCCAAAAAATTAGTTAAGTTGCGTGTACAGAATACCTCGATGCTTGTGTGAAGCCAGTGTGCAAAGCTTCAGGCCTGTTTCACACCACGCGACTGGATTTTAGCGGTTTCCAGTTTCTGCTCGGTGATTTCTTCCACATCAATCAGGGTGTCCACACACATGTATAGGAAAATTTCCCTGACTTTTTCATGGCTTTCCATGAGCAAAATTTCAATTTACCGTAACGAATTCTTTAAAACAATTTATCTACTCGCAGACTCAACCATTCCAACAGCTTTACCGGTTTAAATAGAACCTTGGATTTTAGTTTAATTACGTATGATTATGCACTAAAACACTACATGAAGAAAAAAAAGTGTTGTGAGTCAGGGCGATGTCTTACCGGAGCATGACATTTGCCCCTCAAATTACCATCACTCAGGAATTTTCGTGACTTTTCCACGTTTTCAAAGTAGGTAAATTCTTTGACTTTATCTGACCAATTTCGACTTCCTTTAGTTTTCACCGACTTTCCAGAATGTGGACACACGCTAAATATTTTTTAATGTTCGATAAATGTGTATTCTTGAGACCCACATTGTGCACGCTCAGAAACGCCGTCGAAAGAATACTCAGAGGGGGAAAAAAAATTGTGAAAATTTGAGGCACAGCGGCAGACACACAGTGTGACACCGACGTGGGCTTCTTTATCTGACCGACTGCATCTTGGTCCATCCACCCACCAGATGTTACTTTTCTGTGTTTCCAAGCTGGGAGTCGCGTCAAACGTTAATCCCATGGTCTCACTTAAGGAATATCCCTTTAAGTTGGAATCACAAATATCCGTCCGTCCGTCAAAATGCCAAAGCGATCGGTGAAGAACTTTCGGAGATTTAAGATTCTTAACTAACAAACGTTTAATTTTTATTTTATTTATATAGACAAATAATAGGGGGGGGGGAAAGTATTAAAGACAAAACACTAAGCGTCTGGATTTTTTTTATGATTGAAGTTCTACAATCACCGTGAATTTCGAGACAGCGGCGGTTGTGGAACTCCGTTCAATTAAATGTAATCTAGACGCCCGGTGTTCACTCTTAACATACTTTCTCTATTATTTGCAATAAAAAAATTGGTTGTCTGTAAAGTCGGTTTACAGACGATAGTTTAACGTGATAACGTCATAAAAAAAAACATTGATGAAATGATTGCATACTTTTATGAATAAAATTGAATCATTTTTAATTGAATTATCACAATTTTGTATGGATTCAAAGGAGTGAAATGAAATCTACAATTTAATTGATAAATTTACTTTTATTTGCACTCATTAATTCAAATATGTTTATTACTTTAACCAACAGATTATTTTAACTATAACTTTTATACATGTTTGCTATTTAACTTCTTACAATCTGTGTTATTCTGTTAAGGATAGAACGATGATAGGAAAAGTAGGAAACGAATGGGAGTGTTTCAAGTTTAATGTGCCTCGAAAAAGTCAAATCGACGGTTGTTCCAATCGAGTGGAAGAGAGATAGATGCGGCGCAAGAGTACAATGAGCGTAACGGGACAATGTGCGTTACGGGGCACTTTTTCGTGCGTGCATCCGGCGTTCATCGATTTATTAGACGTTGTCACGTAAAAAGTTTTTGTTCGTCTATGCAACTTCAAAGACGTACACCACGCTCGGGAATCACGTTTGACCACGAGTCGTAGAGAGATTTTCAACTTATTTTTCGCCGCGATGAACCATGCAACAAAAAAAGGTCTACAACCTTGCCTGCACAGACTCCCACGGCATCTAATCCCGCTAGGGCATAATCCGATATAGGGGATACGTGGATCTTTTACATGTCCAAACTGGGCATGGGTTCCGAGAACCGGGGAAATAGATAACGCCATTTCCAATCGCGGCATGGATTCCAACAGCTGAAGTTACGTCGAGAGGTTGAGGAGTCCCATCCCAACATCGGCGCCACCGAACATGTCGGTACCCTCCACCAGTCCTCCCAAATATGCGCTCGTTTAGGGTAGATTGGGAGTCGGCTTACAGATCCATTTTTTTTTTACATTCCAGAGCAAGTAATATTAAGACAGAGCTGTCACGGGATTACTCCCCCCTTTGTGATCAGGAAGGTGTTCAGAGCCTTAGCATGACCAGACCAGGGCAACCCAGCATAGTCAACACCTTAGCCCTCCTGCCTCACTCGGCTAACCAGACAGCTGGCTGTGTCCTTAGCCCTTGGACTTTGTCACCTAACAGATTGTTCCGGCCTACGGCCGACATTCTCACGTTCCCCTCTAGTGGCGGATACAAGGGGGGGGGGGGCACCAGGGGCAAGTACCCCCCCCCCCCCCCGAAAAACCAATTGTCTGCTACATTAATATTGTCAACAAAAATGTTTGTTTCTGAAACCAATAAAATATTTTAAAATAATTAATGAATTTCTTGTAGAATCATAAAATCTGATGGTTGGATGTTATGTGTAGTGTGAGTAGATTAAATACAAATTTAGTAATTTTAAGACATTTTTTCTCTGGCTATTCTGAAATCCTAGAGTGCCCCCTCCGAGGTGAACCTCTGGATCCGCCACTGTTCCCCTCCCACTTATGCGCCCTATCGGGGTAGGGTGGGGTGGGAAAAACTTCCAGTTCGTTTTATATACATTCCAAGCTTATTTAAAACAGAACTGTGAGGGATCGCTCCCTGTTGTTTGATCGGGAGGGTGTTAGAGCTTCGGCAATGACCAGCGGCTGGGGCCACCAACCCAGCATAGTCACCGCCTCAACCCCGTACCTATTGGCCAGACAGTTAGCTGTGCCCTTATCCCTTTGATCTTATCAGCACTGCTGGCGCCTATCACACTGGGACCCCTCAAAACACCCAGTGAACCCGTGGTCCGGTGGAGGCCTAGCTGTCCAGGCTAGCACCGGAGCTGTGTCGTCGCTCACCACGTCGACTCCGCATCGGGCTAGGGAACCCTTGGAGCCTGCTAACCAGACAGTTGGCTGAGTCCTTAGCCGAAGAAGCTTTTGCTTCTGGGTTGTGGCCGCGTCCTCGGCGGAATAATTCACCGACGTTTCGGTCGGCATTGCAGTCGCCAATATCAGGGAGCAGTTACCTGCAATGTCGACCGAAACGTCAATGAATTATTCGCCAAGGACCCGGCTACAACCCAGAAGCCAAGCTACTTCGGACAATGGCCGTGGAAGCCTGCGAACATTATGGTGTCCTTAGCCCTCGGACTTCTGTCAGCACTGCCGAGCGCCGCCGAACATCCGAAGTTGGGCCGGTTCGGATTCGGGACTCGCGCTGTGCACCAGAGTTTGACGCGGGCATCCGGCGGATCAAAGCCGTCGACAACCCCCCGGCTCCCCTCGGAATCAATAAGCGGCGGAAGAGGGAAGGTGGTCTCCGTCGCGCTCAGGTCTGCAGGGGTGGGGGGTGGGGGGTGGGGGGTGGGGGTGGGGGTGGGGGGAGGAGGAGAGAAGAGAGAAACAAACAACCGCCCCTGGCTCTCGACCGGAGCCGGCAGCCGCGACGGGCAATCCATACGTAAACAACTGCTGCGACGGCGCAGCGCCGGCCGGGGGGGTGTTTGCGGCGCGGTGCGGACCGCGTCAACCACTAGTTGTTCGAGGGGTCGTCGTGCGAGGGGGGAGGAGGGAGTCATACAATCGCGCCGCCTCCGTCGGCGGGAAGACAACTCTTGACTTTAGGCCGCCGCCTACACCGGTACACACATACGGTGTGCAGAGCTTCAGGAAAAAAACAACGCGATTTCAGAACTACTCGTTATATCCGAGAGGGGCCTGTTTTACGAAAACCATTTCAGAGTTCGCTGAGGGCCGAAAAAGTGCTTTTGATTTCGGTTTAAGTTTTTAAACTGTATTTTTTCAGGCGTAAAAAAAACCAATACAGATTCTTGAAAGCACTTAAGGGCAGTGGCGTAGCCAGGATTTGTGTATGGGGGGTGTTAAGAAGCATGGACACACACACACACTCCCCCCCCCCCGGATTGAAGCGGGGGGTCCGGGGGTCCTCCCCCGGGAAAAATTTGGATTTTAAGGTGTAAAATAGTGCTATTTTAACAGTTTTCGGTACTTAAATTCAAAAATATTGTAATGGTAAAAATTTTATTAATTTTAATATGAATTTTGTTTGAGTGATGAATAAGAAATTAATTAAAGATTTGGTGCTCGGGGGGGGGGGGGGGTTGAACCCCTAAACACCCCCCCCCCCCTGGCTCCGCCCCTGCTTAAGGGACTTGCATTTTACACCTCGAATATCTTGAGTTGTTTTTTTTTTTCCTGAAGCTCTGCTCACCGCGTGTGTGTGCCCGGGTAGGCACTCCCCCGCCCCCCTTGCCAAGGGACTGCCAGTGACGTGGGTGCAAGCAGCACAGCCGTGGGCGGCCGGCTTGTTAGCGGAGCGACGCGGCCAAGTTGGCAGCATTGCGCTGCGCGGAGGCCCGGAAAATCAATGCCAAAGTGGCGAAAAGACCGCGCCGCGCGCGCGGTGACGCCCGCAGGGAACGGGGGGAAGAAGGGGGAGAAAAAATGGGTGAACGAGAGAGGAAGGGAGGGGAAGAAGAGAAGGAGAAGCGGATATCGCCGACAAGGCGCAGGTGATTAACAGAGATGAGACCGAGGAGAGAGAGAGAAAGAGAACAGCGGGGAGAGGTGACGACACATCGACAAACCAGGGCCGCCTCGCGCGTACCGCAACGCCGGTACGAGCACGATAGTTTTCGCCCCCTCCCCCCTACCAGAACTACCAAGCAAATGCACCGTTACTTCAACGCGTTGGCGTTAAATCAAACCCTTCGGGTGGCACTACTTAAAATATGTTTACAACTCACTGGTAGGGACCGGAAAAATTCTCGGGTTCAATGACCTGTAGGATGAACTCTATAGTTATACGTACTCTCGGTCAAATGTCACCCACCCATTGGCTGCTGTCTTGTGAGACGCTCCAATGTAGCAGCCTGTGATTCGATAAAGCGTTGGTTGGGTGTTTCTCATTGGCCCAGAGTCATCCAGGTGAGTTGTGAGCAAATAGCAGAAGCAGCACTGAGGTATAACTATTTGTATTTTAGCCTATCGCGAAATGAATTCGCGAATTTTTCTGGTCTCTACTCACTGGTCATCCCAGTGGTTCATATTCGAGAACAATAACGTAAACTTGTTTAAATACGAAAGACGCGAAGGGGGGGAAAAAAATCAAGATTTTGGAAAAAAAATAATTTTTGGAGAATCATGAACGTTTTAGGAGGGGGGGGGGGGGCCTACTACAGCTGTATCGTATTTGAAAACATGCTCCCATTTCAGACAGTAACAAACAACGAAAGAAATCGGTGATGGCCTATATCGAAGACGCTTTCCCGCTTACTTCCCGCAGTTAGAGAACTCATTAAATAAACACCTATTTCATTGGTGGTACGACTTATATAAATAATCAACCCAGTCACATTATGACTTCAATTTAAAACCTGAACAAACTGTGAATTATGATGGACGGATTACTATCAACTGAAACTTTTTAATACTTCTAGGAAGCAAAAAAATTTTTTATATATATTTATAGGGCATATTATCAACTCTGGTTCCATGCCGGCAGGCTAGTCACAGAGAAAACCTCACACACCCACTACTTATACAGGACTCGAACCATGAACCTCTCACACATACAATTACGCCGGGGAAAACAATCGTAGAGTTACATACACAGGCGTCAACTCACACTAGCATCGGTGGAGACTTCTTGCAAAATTACACAATCGACTGCCGATAGTTGTAAACGAAGCTTTGAAAATTTTGGATAAGTACAGTCAACCGCAATCTGTTGGTTGGAAGATCCTTGCGACAGGAGCAGGCGGCAGACTCGAATATTCAATAACTGGTACGCCATTTCTGATCATTTCTGTATGAAGAACAAAGCCCCAAAAAAATTAACACGAGACTACTGTTAATTAAAGGACATTTAACGTGACGTCTAATAAATCGATGAACGCCGGCTGCACGCACGAAAAAGTGTCCCGTTACGCATATTGTCCCGTTACGCTGTGTCCCGTTACACTCATTGTACGCTTGCGCCGCATCTATCTCTCTTCCACTCGATTGGAACAATCATCGATTTGACTTTTTCGAGGCACATTGAACTTGAAACACTCCCATTCGTTTCCTACTTTTCCTATCATCGTTACATCCTTAACAGAATAACGCAGATTGGAAGAAGTAAAATAGCAAACATGTATAAAAGTTGTAGTTAAAATAATCTCTTCGTTAAAAAAATAAACATATTTGAATTAATGAGTGCAAATAAAAGTAAATTTATCAATCAAATTGTAGATTTCATTTCCCTCCTTTTATTCCATACAAAATAGTGATAATTCAATAAAAATGATACAATTTTATTCATAAAAGTATGCAATCATTTCATCAATGTTTTGTCATGACGTTGTCACGTTAAACTATCGTCCGTAAACCGACTTTACAGACAACCAAATTTTTTTTTCCTTTAACTTCTGTAACCAGTTCTCAAGTTACCTAACTTTTTCGGGGGGTTCCGTCACCTGCAGACATCACACGCACCGACCTCGCAGCCGCTTGGTTCGGAACCCACGGCGTCATCTCGGGATGTCCCGTCGCCTGACATTGAGACATACCTTCCCCCCCCCCTTGCCCTGACGACCACCATCCAGAACTCTTGGGGGGGGGGGGGAGAGAGAGAGAGAGAGAGAAGTAGAAACGTGGGAAAGGCAGAGGAGATGGAAGAAAAAAAAATCCTTCCTTTTCCGCGCGCCTCATTACGGGCCGCGGCACAAAAGACTTACGGAGGCGGCACACGGCCGGGCGAAACGATGAGGGCTTAAGGCAGTGGTGGTGGGTCGGTGGGGGGGGGGGGCAGGGAGGGGGGAGGTTTAATTACCGCGAAGAGAGGCGACCGGAGCCTTCATTACGGACGGCCCGGCGCGGCGACCGGCTAACCCCCGAGGGCAACTACTGTGCCATCATCTACCACCCCACTCCCTGCCACAATTCCTACCCCCCCCCCCCCCCCAATCCAGACTTCCACCAAAGCCCCCAGGGAATACTGGTTGGCCGTAAAAATATTCATTACAAAGACACGGGACTATCGACATAAGCTACTGCGTACCAAGCGCGGCTCCAGAAGGGGGGCGGTGGGGGCGATAGCCCCTCCCGAGACCAATTGTATTGATTAATGTGTATTTATGTTTACTTAAATGTTTAATTTCATATGTTAAAATTTTATCTCATCTAAAGTTGCATGGAGCTACTAAGGTTCTGTATTTGAAACCTGTAATTTGTAAATAATATCCCAAGGCCAATATCTGACCACTATCATTTTTTGCGATAGCCCCTCCCGAAAAGTCATCCTGAAGCCGCCATTGCTGTGTACGTCCTAGAACTCTTCTACAAGCCCAGCAAAGTTACATCCTTCCGGAACTGTGTTTGTTCGAGTGTTATTCGCTGCTTGGTGTTTTCTTCCTGGCAAGCACTGTGCATTATTTTCCTGTTTGGTACTGTCCTCTTGTCAAAACATTATTTTCTGTCTCTTCTTTGATACTGTCTTCTTGGCAAACATTGTGTTCAGTCTCATGTTAGGTACCTACTGTCTTCTTTACGCATTTTTCTTATTCAATAAATTCCCCGCGACGACGTAGGACTTTCGGAGCTTCTGATTGGCCGGAAAAAAAAACATATTACTGTTGCTCAATAAGAGTAGTTTGTTGGGTTCAAAAACAACACAAAACTTTTGTCCAACTTTTTTCTAAACATTTGTTAATGTTCGGCCCACAAATCTGTGGTGTTATGGAAGAGAGGGTTAAGTCAAAAATGTGAGTTTTGGCCAGGAAGAAGTAGACATTTGTGTTAGCTTCCAGGGAAAAACCGAGTTATGTCAGCAAAACCTATTACATAGGTTATTGTTGCAGATTGAAATAATGAGTTGAGTTCATTAATTAAACTTTAGTTATGGAAAAAAAATAACTTGACATAACTCTCTTTTCATCATTTTAACCTTTGTAGTTAATGAACGGGCAGGTTGAGTTCCGACGGCAGAGCCAGCTACTGGACGGGTTTGGGGCGTGGAGCGTGGAGCGTGGAGCGTGGAGCGTGGAGCGTGGAGCGTGGAGCGTGGATGCTAAGGGGGACGCACCACAACGCCGAAATACAACGCCGAACGTACAATAGGTTTTGCTGACATAACGCCGAATGCCAAAATTGACCACAACGCCGACAGCTAGAAAACTGCTGTGTAGGTACCACAACGCCGAAAAACGTCATTGCAGGACTGCCAAAAAAAGGTTAGGTTAGATAACGTTAGCACACAAATTCATTCAGTCGTTTTTTTCATTTTGCTCTTGTGCCCCCCCCCCCCCCCCCCCCCCCCCACAAACCAACCCCGCAGCAACATTTTTTCGGCGTTACTGTATTTCGGCGTTGTGGTACCTAAACAGCAGTTTTCTAGCTGTCGGCGCGGCGTTGCGGTCAATTTGGCAATACGGCGTTATTGTACGTTCGGCGTTGCGGTATTTCGGCGTTGTGGTGACCAGGGCCGCAACTAGGAGGGGGGGTGGGGGGGCAAGCGGGGCATACGCCCCGGGCGCAAAGCTGTGGGGGGCGCCGAAATCGCTTGCATTGTAATTCCTACTACAACTGGTAACTGGTAAAAAGTTTTTTTTTAACTTGCATGCCAGGAATGTCTAATCTGATTTACAATATAACGTCTCAACATATATTTAATGAACAAGTCTAGTGATTATACTAGGACTACTTTATGGACATAGTGGGTTCATGCATGAAAGTTACAATAGCACAGAAACTGTTACATGTAGGTATGGAAGATGCTTAAATAGCACCATTTTTCCGTGGGAGGGCCCCCGGACCCCCCGCTTTATTGGTGTGGTATGTGCAAAAAAGAGGGGGGGGGGGGGCGCATGAATCCATTCATGCCCCGGGTGCCAGAGACTAGTTGCGGCCCTGGTGGTGACGACCCGAGGCTGAGGATGAGGCCCAGGCACGGGAGCACGCAGCGCCAGACCGCGGCGCTCACGACGCGGCGACGGGTCGTGCAGGGTGGTCGCGGCCGGTGTAGGCCGGAACGTCTCACGAACAGTTGGGGGGGGAAGAGGGATCACGAGGGGAGAGGGGGGGAGGGACGTCTCCCAGCGCCTCGGAGCACACACACACACACACACACACACACACACACACAACACACACGACGGCCGCGCCGGGGCGGTGTATTTTTAGCGGCCGCCGCACGCATTCTGCGGGCCAGGCGGCGACTTTCCAGCTCGCCGCGCGTCGCGCCCAGAGGCAAGTTTCTTTTTTTTTCCTCCCCAAACCAAAAAACTCAGGGCCGGCGCGTCCGTACAGGCGAACCAGGCGACCGCCCCAGGGCGCCAAGTGAGCTGGGGGGCGGCGCAGCACGACACACAACAGCTGATACAACATGTTTTAACGATTATTGAAACTAGATGAAAATAGATTTTTGTAACAGTTTGGAATGTTTACATTGATATAAGTAATTATTTAAAGTCCACGGTCACCTGTTTATGATTTTTAACAAGTAAAAAAGTAAAAAAAAAAAACACAAGTCTGCTTACATTTTGATTGTCGACAAAATCTTAGGCTTACGTGATGTATTTTGAGGCAAGGAAAATTTTTTCTTGGTGTTTCCGGCCGGGGGGGGAAGGGGGGGGGGGCATTAAGGTTTTTCGCCTAGGGCGCCAATTTACCTTGCACCGGCCCTGCCAAAACTACGTGTTGATACTGTTCGCAGGCTTTCACGGTCATTGTCTAAAGTATAGCTTGGCTTCTGGGTTGTAGCCGTGTCCTTGGCGAATAATCCACCGACGTTTCGGTCGACAATTGAAATGTCGTCATCAGGGAGCAGTTACCTACTGACTGCAATGTCGACCGAAACGTCGCTCGGTGAATTATTCTCCAAGGACACGGCTACAACCCAGAAGCCAAGCTACTAAAACTACGTGTGTGTGTGCGTTTGGGAAGGGTCTGGGATGGGGAAGACAAAGTGAGCCTCGGTTCGAAGGCATTACGCCTAATCATGCTGGGTTTCAGCCATGCAGAAAGGGTAGCATACATCGTGTGCTTTGTTCGGGGATTGGGCAACCACGGCAGTAATTGATGCCATGACTTAGCTCCCGTATCTCAGTTCTAGATCATAACTATTTAAGTTGTACCCATGTAAACCCTGCAAAACCCTGGTCTCATTCATGCAGTGGTTAAATATTGCAAGCGTCAAGCGGGCAGGTTAAGCTCAGGGCAATTAGGTATGGTCCAGGAAGAAGAGCTGGTCAGGGTAGAAAAGTTCCAACCGTGCTGGGGTCGGGAGATTACTGGTGTTGTTTGTGCGTGCCTGAGGTTGGTACCCCTGCCGCATGCGCGAAAGTATTCCTCGCCCTCCAGGCTGCCAGTCAGCGCTGCTGTGCTAAAAAAAAAAAAAAACCTTAGTAGTATGTCTGGTATGCCACACCACAAATTATGTGGCTGCCAAAATAAAGTGAATTAATTTTTTCACTGGCTTGTTTGCCTGATACTAGCTTATGCATTACCTCTCATAATCAATATAGCTATGTTAGTAATATACTATGAAAGCTACTATCTAGCGGGTGGTATCAAAACTACTTCAAAAACTCATATCTGTCTCGCCAATTAAGAGTTTCTGCCCCATTACCATCCCCCCTCCCCACCAAACCCAACGAGCCAACCCGAGAGTAAAAATTATTTTTTTTTACGCTTGAAGGAACTTTTATTACACCTTTATCTTCATTTCTCCGCATTACAATGGTACTAGACATGTGCCCGATGGGAAAGAATTTGATCCTCTTTTTTTTTTTTATGGATTACCAAAAACGCTGATACAACTGACTTATTTATAAACATAAGCCTAAACAACCAATTTCCCATGTTTCTTACTTCAAAAATGACAAACTGGACACAGAACAGGTTGGGGGGGGGGGGGGGGGGGGCGACCCGAGAGTTTTGGGCGTGGGTTTGTGGGTTCTAACAGACACAAGCCATCTATGGACAGGATAGCCAGCCGGCCACGTTCTGGCCTGCATGCACGCAGCAAGACGGAGCCAGTGGCGGATCCAAGGAGGGGGGGGGCACCAGGGGCAATTGCCTCCTCCCCCCCCCAAAAAAAACCAGTTGTCTGCCACATTAATAATATTGCCGACAAAAAATGATTGTTTCTGAAACCAATAAAATATTTTAAATATAATTAATGAATTTCTTGTAGAATCATAAAATCTGGTGGTTAGATGTTATGTATAGTGTGAGTAGATTAAAATCCAAATTTCGTAATTTTAAGACTTTTTTTTTTCTCTGGCTATTCTGAAATCCTGGAGTGCCCCCTCCGAGGTGAACCTCTGGATCCGCCACTGATACTTTCGGTATGTTATTAAGCATAGTCAACTCTACCACTGTACAAAAATTCAGCTTTGGACCAATTTCTCACGGGTTTGTGCCTTTTTTTTAAGTCTTGGTTTCCTGGACTATAGACGGAGAGTTGTCCGTCAAACACAGTCGCGACCCCCTCAGACGGCCGCCAGCACCCGAGCGGGGGGTTGGCCAGACAGACGGCCGGATCACGGCGGAAGAGAGAGAGCTGGGGTGAAGTGAGGGGGGTGCGCCGGTGGAGGGGGAAGGGTGGAGGGGGTAAGGGGTGGAGAGGTCGGTCGACAAGCCGTGGCCTCGCGATTCCGCCGCCGCGTTGCCAGGCAACAGCACATTGTCGAGGGGCGCAAGTGACGATCAGCGCCGCTGCGCCCGACAGCAGGGGGGGAGGGGGGGAGGAGGAGGAGGGGGTGCCCGGACGGCGGCGACGCAGGGGGTCAATCAAGACAAAAGGACCGTCCCAGGAGAGAGAGGGAGGGAGAGAGAGAGAAAGAAGGGGATGAAAGAAGGGGAGCGCTGGGCGGGGCCGTCGGCAAGGGAAGGGTGACAGCAGGCGCGCACTCTGTCGGTCACGTGATTAGAGAAGGGGGGGTGGCGAGACACCCCTCGACCGCTAAACACGCGTCGCCTGGTCCACCGCTGCTCCTGGCGATTAAACCCCCGGGTCTCACGCGCCATGATGGATTCCCGACCCAGCGAGCGTTTGGGCCGTGAAATACCCTTCAGTGTTTCAAGTGGTCACGACAGTTTGCGTGGCACAAGAGTCAGCAACAACAGGAAACAACCCCCACCCAAACGCTAAATCGTGTTCAAAGAACTAAAGAGAAGAAAAAAAAACACAAACCAATCTCAGCAGCCACCTGAAGTGTTAAGTTTGATGTATTTTTTCCCTTGATATGGTGGCAACATTTAACTGGGTGTAGCTGTACCAGATTTTTTTCTTTCAGGCTTTTTTATTAGTGATTAGAAACACACGCATACATATAATTTCCACATAATTAACTTGTAAATTATCCGGATAATGACATTTAAAATGTAATTTTAAACTGAAATAAGCCGTCATGAAACAAAAAAAAATGCAAGTTAACAAAATTCCGATATGAATTAAAAAGTTTCGTTACTTTTAGCACCGTTACTGTTTATTTCGAGACTTTTTTTTTCGTGACTAGTGATGTACGTAGTAAAAGACAAACACCTGCCAAATTTCAACTCTGTAGGTCTTAAAAGTTCCTAAGCATTCGTGATGAGTGAGTCATCGAGTAGTATTTCGCTTCATACAAACTATATCACGCCTTTTCACCTCTTTAGGAATGGCATTTCAAAAAATTCCCCCTTGGTGTACCCTTAGAACCCTCAAGGAATATTTCCTCCAAATTTCAAATCTCTTGATCCACCGGTTTGGACTGAGGTTACTGTGTTATAGGTATAGACTCCTTATATAATACATTGGAAACTTTACAAATTATGTGATACGCTCAGATCACATTCACAGCTATGGCCACGGAAACACTTGAAATCTAATATACATTTTTTAAAACTTTTTATTGACAAACGACAGTTCTGGTTTTCGCTGTTAAGACTGGGCGTCTGGATTATGTTTAACTAGACTCGCAGAGTTGAGAATCTTGCCTATTGTTGATTCGGTGTTAGCTCCTGTTGTCCCTCCATCGTTCGCACTCGAAAAAACGTGTGCTCAGCGTATGTACGTACGTATGTATGTGTGTATGTATCTGTGTGTATGTATCTGTGTGTATATATCCCCAGTTCGAAATGGGGGAGTACACGTAACATTTTGGTAGCATTACACTACCTACCAGCTCACACACAAGGCCCGTGTGCCAACTGCCAAACCTATTCAACAAGACACGCACCCCCCGCCGTCGATTTCAAATGATTCTAACACCAGTGTGTGTGTGTGTGTGTGCGGGGTGCACATGAATTTACAATGCACTTAGCGGAGTTGTAGAAACTTCTGTTTCCTGCCCCGGAAGGCAATATGATGGATCACCGACGACAAAGGGGGGGAGGGAGGGGCAGACGGACAACGGGCGGTCAGCTGACTGCCGGCCACGTAGCCAAGACGACCCGGTCTCAAAGGGGTGGGGCGTGGGAGTGGCGGGGAGGAAAAGGGGTGGTGGGGGGACAAAACAAACGCCGCACGACGCGAGCCGCCGTCACCTCCGCTGACATCCCCCCCCTACCCCCCTCATGGCTCAACCGTCAGGCTCTTGATTCCTCCATCGATCCGCAAGCGAGGCGCTGCACGACGGCTGCACATTCGCCGCGGAGCTATTCGTCCGCCCACACTTGTTTTTTTACAAGCAAATACGCCCCGGAGACAAAAGGGAAGCCTCCATTTCACAGACGAGAGAGCCACGCCCGAAGTTCATGCTCGCTTTTTTTTTCTTCCGTTCTATCTCATTGTATAAACCGGTGTGGCATTAAATTTTGCGGGCGATTAGGATAGGTTAGCTACATTATCGTGGACGGTTGGTTATATTAGGTAAGTATAGCTACGTTAAAAATACTGTAAAATCATTTTATGGTTGCTTAGCAAATAACTTTTTAATACGTAGCTACATGATTTCAGAGTATCTTTGATGTAGCTATCCTAACCAAATCCACCGTCCACAATGTTTTAAAGTATTTATAATGTAGCTAACCTAATATTTTACAATGAACAAAAAAATCCGAAGATGCACGATCGGGCGTTTGGCTCTCTCATCAGTGAAAAGAAGGCTTCCCGAGACAACACGCTGTCAACAACCATTTTTTTTTCTCCACGGGAACAGTCTTTCCCAAGCAGCGTCCGTCGCACACGTCAGACACATGCGTAAAGTTATTCATTCAGTAATAATGTGATGATTTATAATGCATATAAATTATACATACGGGAACATAAATATGTACATTTGAAAAATTTTTATATCGTATCATTAATAATCACAACAAACAAATGTTTTATATTATATGTGTGTGTGTATAGACCTGTATGTAATACCAATCACCAAAGTATAATATTTAAGAACACGCGTATAATTTTTATTTGCATCCCGTGAAAATTTCGTTGCGTGGTGCGTGCGCGCATAGTAAAAAAAAAAAATCACTGTCATTTTCCCCATAACGCGCCTTAAGAAGTGTACTTTAGAAAGTCAGGCCCCTGATGGTCGATTAACAAGGAAGGAAGCGAGCATTAGCATTTGGGAGGAGGGGGGGGGGGGTGAAGCTGGGTGTACAGAAGGGGGGGGGGGCAGCCTTCTTTTCACAGACGAGAGAGCCAAACGAATCTTCGGTTTTTTTTTTTTTTTGGTTCATTGTAACTCGGATAACTAATGGTCAATTAGGTTAGGTTAGCTACATCATAAATACTTTAAAACATTGTGGACGGTTGATTTTGTTAGGATAGCTACAGGGCCGCAACTAGGGGGGGGGGGGGGGGCAAGCGGGGCATACGCCTCGGGCGCAAAGCTGTGGGGGCGCCGAAATCGCTTGCATTGTAATTCCTACTACAACTGGTAACTAGTAAAAAGTTTTTTAACTTGCATGCCAGGAATGTCTAATCTGATTTACAATATAACGTCTCAACATATTTATTTTAAAATACTCTGAGAAAATGTTAAGTTCATCATTAACATAAAAAATTGTAAAGGGAGAAGTTAGAACGTTTTAATGCGTCCTCTATACGAATACAGTAGGTACAATGTTGTCAGAGCGGGTGGCAGCACTGGCTGTGAGGAAGAGCATCCTCTATTTGCTATTATGATATCATCCAAAATCTTGGCTGCAAAAAGGTCTCGCAAGTTGAATTTTAATCTTTAAAAAACATTTATGACGACAATTTAATGAACAAGTCTAGTGATTATACGGACTACTTTATGGACATAGTGGGTTCATGCATGGAAGTTACTGTAGCACAGAAACTGTTACACGTGGGTACTGAAAATGAGTAAATAGCACCATTTTTCCGTGGGAGGGCCCCCGGACGCCCCGCTTTATTGGTGTGGTATGTGCAAAAAAAGGGGGGGCGGGCGCATGAATCCATTCATGCTCCGGGTGCCAGAGACTCTAGTTGCGGCCCTGGATAGCTACATTAAAGATACTGTGAAATCAAAAATTTAAAAAAAAAGCTAGCATGAACTTCCGGGGAACGTCGGGTGTGGCTCTCTCGTCTGTGAAATGATGGCTTCCCGTGAAGCTGGGTGTCCAGTGGAGGCGAGAACCTGCGGTCAAATATTCAACGCGCGCTCGCGGACTTTGGGGGAGGGGGGACTGGTGGAGGGGGTTGCGGGGGTCGTGCATAATTCAGTCGCCCTGCGGAGGCCGGCGGAACGGCTCTCTCTGCGGGACCTTGCCGCATTCGCACGAGGAGCCTAAAGATGTCCTACATCAAGTTCCGTCCCTGCCCGAACACGCCCGAATATACACCTTCGGCCAACCTCGGTGATTTTTTTTTTATTTTTGCGCAGGAAAAAATTAATTCAAAAATTAAAAGTGGTGTCGGTTAGGTTAGCTACATTAAAACACTTTAAAAACACCATGGACGGTTAGTCAGGTTAGTATAGCTACATTAACATGAACAGAGAAATATAAATATACATATAAAAAAACACGAGGTTGGCCGAAGGTGAATATTCGTGCGTGTTCGGGCAGGGTCAGAACTTGATGTACATCTTAGCAGGGGCGTAGCCAGGGAGGGGGGTGTTTTGGATGTCCAAAAACCCCCCGAAATATTATATATATATATATATATATATATATATGTACTTATGACAAAATTTACACTTGTCTAGCTGTTATGCACTTAGATGAAGCTAAGAGAGAACCCTTGAGCCGATAACCCTTAATATTCAGCAATGAGTTTTCTACAGGGTCTCGTTAAAAAAAATATCATAAAGTCGGGACACAAATTTATGTTATTTAAATCCAATATTTTAATTACGAAAGTGCTTAAATAGCACCAATTTGTACATTAAAATTTAAAAAAAAATTCCGGCGGACGGTCCCCGGACACCCCCCCCCCCCCCCCCTCCCTTCAACGGGGGCAGGGTGTAAGTAAACACCACCTCGAAAAGAAATCCTGGCTACACCCCTGATTCTTAGGCTTCCCCCATTCGCACGGTCGCGTCCTGTTCCGGACCCGGCGATGTAGGAGACGGATAGAAGTAGAAGGAACCACATCGGATGGATAAATTCTCGACCGCTACTCGAGGGCGCTCAGGGTAAATACATCTTGCATTGGACGATTGGGTGATATCATCCCCAAATACGACAACATTTTACTCGCCGTCAATAAACACATGTCTTCTATCATGATCAATGTCTCATTGTGGATATCTGCAGTCATTTGCAATATCGGATCTAAAGTTTGGTGACGCACGATGCAAAACATCTTCAGACATGTCGTACTTATATTTGACCCACAAATCGTTCCTATTTGAAGGGAAACATGTGGATATGATAATCGCAAACAATGTGCGAATTTGATGAGGTGATGAAGATATGACAGGATCTTTGAGCGTATTATCCCAATGCGAATCGTTCTCAAGCAACTGTAAGCAATGTCCTTCGTCGGGGACACAGCCGCGAGCCAACTCGCGGGGCCGTATCCCCAGAACGTGTCCGAACCGGATCCCAGTAGTTAAAAATAACTGCCGAGCGTGATAAATATATACGCAAGTCGTTATTTTCAACTACATTTCCGGACGCGAAATCACACGTAGTTTCCGCACCCGCCGCTAGAATTCGCTGCATGAGCAGCTGCTACGTCCACTATCGAATCAGATTTGCAGACCGAAATTTTCGAAAATTTAAAACCATACAACGAAACGACTCCGATGAAAGCGAAAGAGACTTGGAAAAAAAATTTACATGGATTTTAAACGTGAAATTTTATTAAAATACTGCCCATCTTATTAGAAGTCGTCAAAACGGTTAATTTCATAACGTTTCCCGTTTTGTCGACGTGAATTTTGTTTCCCGGCATCCGCCACAGATGGCAGCTCTGTGGTTGTTACACATTTCCGTTCCATTCACGAAATTACTCCTACCAAATGTCGTACACCGAGAGATAAGATGTTACACATCAAAAATAGCAAAGTAACATGAACAAATGTGTTTGCCGCGGATTCTCAGCTAATGACTAGAGACCTACAAAATTCGCGGTTTCGATGGCCTTCAGGACATACTGCACACACACCCCTGTGCACTCGGGCAAATAACGCAAGTTCATTGGCTGCATACTCGTAAGTCGTCTCAGCTGGTTTGTCTGTGATTCGATCCTTCTTTGGTTGAAGGGTTTACAACTGGTTGAGATTCGTCCAGACGAACAGTAAGCCAGTAGCAACATTATCTAAGACGTACGTGTGTTTGAATGCTAGCCTATCACCGAATGAATCCGCGAATTTTGCAGGTCTCTACGTAATGACTGGGCGGTGTTAGTAGTTGGGACAGGCGCGTGAGGGGAAGGGAGAAGGAAGAAAGGAAGGAGGTGGGGGGTTGGGGAAGCGACGCGCAACGCCGGTAGCCGCGGGACCGGAAGCCGGTGTGTCGAGTCAGGTGTTGAAGGAACAAGGGGAGGGGGAGAGTGGGAGAACGCTCCTACGCCACCCTTTCAGCGGCTCACGAGCAAACACGGCCTGGCTTATCTGCCGCCGCCAGAAGGCCCAGGCGCGCAGATACCGCCCCTCCCCTCCACAAGGTGGAAGGTGGAGGGGGTAAAGGGGCTGAGTCAGGTCGCTGAAGGGGAGGGGGGGGAGAGAGCCCTCGCTATCTTCTTCCGCCGCACTTGGCTAGCAGCCACGCTGGCGCCCTTCCGCGACCGATACTTCCTTACCAGCTTCTTCCACTCTTCTCTTCCTTCTTTCCTTCTGCTCAACCCGGCCGCGCGAACCATCAAATCTAATTCAAAAATGTTTACATAACCTACCATATATAATTATACAGAATGTCTAGAAACAATTGGTGGACCAATTTCTGGAATTTTTCCGGGACTAATCAACCAAAATTAAACAATAAGAAATTTTCTACATTACGCATATTTTTTTTTATGTTAGAAAACTAAATAACTTAAAAGAGATAATTTCTACAATAAGATTTGAGCTGAATGTCTCTAATATATTTATATTCCAAGTAAGGTTATAATCTGAAACAAAAAAAACAAACTAAAAACTGCTGAAAATTAAAATGTCAAAACTTCCGGCACTAGTGCTTTTTTTTTAGAGATTTTTTGGTAACTTTCTACTATACGCACACATGTAACGCTAAAGGACACCATGCACATTTGTTTACAAGTTTAAAGTTGGCTCGATTACGATATCATTAACAAGTTAAAACTTTCATAAATAAATTGCTATCACTAGCGAGGGAACCTGAGAATAAAGCTGAAATAGACGAACTGTAAGTGAAACACGCAAGTAAACCCAAGTAAAAAAAAATAATAATAAATTGTATGCTACATTTAATATTAAGTCCAAGTTATTTAAAGACTCACAATATATTTTTTTTACTACAACTTTAAGAAATATTTAATTATGTATGTTTATGGGAAAAAAATTCTACGAATACGTGCACTGGTAGTAACTTACAAGGGGGGGGGGGGAGGGGGGTAATTTTAATTTGCAGTAAATTCGTGAGTCAGTAAAAGTATTTTTTGTTGGGATGAAATTTATTTATTAAAAAAAAAAAGGTAACGCCAACAACCTGTTCGGTTTGGCTGATGTGAGTGTGGTGAGTGCAGTGCGGCACAAGATGGCGGCGGAGCGGAGTCGGGTCACCCCTCGCGGGCGGGTTGCGGTCAGGTCAAGGCAGCCGCTGACCCTCTGCTCCCCCGGCGCTGATCCCGGCAACCCCTCCCACCCGGCCGGGCGCGAGAACAAACCTCCCCCGCCACGCGCCGGCGATATCGATCACTTCGCGCCCCAACCGCTGGGAGCGCGCCGACACGGCCGATTAGCGCGCGCAGGTCCGCCATTTCCCTCTCGCCCGCGCGCCGACAGCACGGCTGCCAACTGCGGCGCGTCGCGTGAATCAACCACGCACACACACACACTCTCTCTCTCTTCTCTCTGAGGGCGCTGTCATGGCACACCCCACAACCCCCCAACCCCTCCTTTTCCAAGGGCCGAAACGGCAGGAGCGACCCCGTGGAAAACGACGCAACGAGAAAAAAGTGACACAAAGATGGCGGACCCACGTGCGGCAACAATAAAGCACGTACACAGTCACGTTCGTTAACACTTGGGTACATATCAAACGTGCTGGCGTGCCAAAATGATTTATGCGATGGGTGAATTTGGATTTAATACAATTTCTTGGGACATACCACTGTTTGCCATGGGGAAAAAATCATAAATTCAAAAACAAAAAATTATGAAAAAAAATTAACCCACAGAAAAAAGGCCTGAATCAGCTGATGTCAAATAGATAGACCCAACGATGAGCATGGACAACAAAACGACGACAGCACACATGAACACGTTAAAACTTTATCGGACACCACAAGAATTACGTGGAAGGAATTTAGTCATGAAAAAAGTTAACACAGGCAAGCACAGTGGATGAGACAGTTTCAAAAATAACATTTACTGTCTGCATTTACTGTTATTGTTGAAACTGTATCGTCAATAGCCCACTGAGTTTGTTTGTGCTATTATCGTTGGGGCTATATGATTTAGACTTTTTTTGGGGTTTATTTTTACATTTTATATTTATTTTGCATTTATGAATTTTTCCCATGACAAACAGTGAAAAACATGACTTTATAGTATATATTTGGTAAACTAAAATAGTCATAACAAAAAATGAATTCTCAGGTTTTAAAATACCTAATAAAACAGCTCTAAATAAGTCAAATATGGCAAAATTATTTGTGATTATGAATGAAAAATGAGAGTCACTGAACATGTATTAGGGCTTAAAAGACATAAGCAATGGCACATAGTAAATCTTTTTACAGTATGGATGGTCAGTTACTTGATCAAAAATGTTTGCCGCATTAGCGGTTCAAAATATTTTTCCCCCAAAATTATTACATGTTTGATATTATTTTAAGTTGGTATCAATAAGATGATTATTCAGGATTGTATATAAAAATTTCAAGTCACATTATTTAATAATTTGGTGCAATATGGGGATTTTCAAACTTAAAAAAAAACTTTTTTAAATTTTATTTTTAAATTTTAATTTGATTTAATTTTTAATTTGATTTAATTTTTATGCGTAACCGTAATTATTTTGTCTATCGACACTTCTTGGCTTGAGTAGTTATGAGACATCCTGCATATAAACATCATAATATTAAGGTAGATACAATAATCATAAATTAGTGGTTTTCTCAGGTTTAAGTAACATGAAAGAACATAAAACAGTGGAAGAAGATACTGTAGAGCAAATATTGAATTTTCTTCCAGCATAAGCTTGCAATTCAAGTCATTGTACCTATGAAATAATTATCCTATCATTTTACATAAATAGTTATTTTGCTTGGTCTATAATAATCACAGACCAAAAACAGTATTCTGTAATTTAATAAACGCCAAGACAACCAAGAAAAAATGGGTCCACACAAATCTGTAAAGAAATTTCTCTGATGCTTTTTAATGATTTACCTTTTTTGCAATTTTCTGAAATAAATAAAAGGAAATCAAGCCTTCAACCATTCCATACCTGGCCAACTTTATTTCAAACAAGACCTTACATTAGCCGATTTATAGTGGAAAATTTTAAAGATGAACTCTTTCTAAAAATATTTTTAGCCAACCTGGAAATTTTGACAATGGTTTTGCTCATTTATCTTAAGAAATGTTGATATTCTTTCCTGATAAATTATCTTCGGGCCAGTTTTATAAATGCTTACAATCAAATTCTGGTGGAATCACGTAATTGTACAAGGTAAGAAAATATTTGAAAGTTTTTCTAAAATTAAAATTTTGAATATTAAATTTGTGTTGACCAGCACATTTATTTACATGCTAATAAAATGTTAATCCTCCTTTTCCTTTTAATGTACATATTTTAAAAATAACAATAGACAAACAAGGGGGGGGAAAATGGAAAATTTTGTCACAGATTCCTGGGAGAATGCCCGGCATGTCCTAACCTGGAGCCATCCCTGATGATAAATATCCTAATTTTCAAAAATATATGTTTCAGGTTTCCCACACTATTACTTCAGCCACTGTCACAGATTTCTCCCTCTATCGCTTGTACCACCTAACTTACCGTATTTTCCATGTCATCAGTATAGGAGGCCTGAACCCTAGATATATTACAATACACCTCATTATTGAATGTCAAAGCATGTAGTTAAGGCTGCTTTGTGGTTACAGTCTTTGTTTGTTTGATAGCTTGAGAAACATATTGTCCAGCTTTTGATAGGAGCACGATTTAACCATGCAATTAATCAGTGCTTGAACATTTGAAAATCACGACATCAATAGCATGTTTTGAGAAAACTTGAATCCATAAACAATTCTTACGATCACTGCATAACTGGTAGTGTACTGTTTACCAACCAGAAGAAAATACTCAAAGTAAGTATTTCTAAAACATATTATTTATATAAATAATTTAAAAACTTGTAATAGTTTTACGTTATTAACACTCTGTTATTTAAAAATGCTACAATGAAGTACTTTCAGGTTTCTATCAACGTGGCTTGTGTGTATATTTAAAATACTAAAAAAAAAAAATAATAATTTAACTTCACTTACCTTTTGTTGCTCACTATGCCTTCAATTCATCTCCAACAAATTCTTCTCAATAAGTTCTCGCTGTTCCCATCAACTTAACTGGATGTACGTACTTGTATATTAAGAGCTGTGTTTTATTAGCTGCACATATACAGAGCTATCCAATTTCACAATAATCTAACTAAATAAATATGTTATAGTAGCATCAGTCCGTTATAAGTACTGTACTTACCTGAATGTACCAGGCACAATTTTTCGTGAGAAGCAAGCAAGCTGCATACCACAAGACCTGCCAAGCTGCGAGGTTGGGAAACCTGCTGTTGCTTATCAGGCTTATGTTTGTTTCTGTGTGTATCTGTGATATAGGAATTAGCATGATTACCAAAGGTTTGCGATTATGATCATATACGGTTTCTAAAATCTTAAAAGATTAAAGAGCTTCAGAAATGGGAAATCTTGCTTCAGAAAGAAAGTACATCGAGGCAGAAAGTCACATACGTAATTGTAAAAGGGAAGGGGGGGGGGGGGGGGGGGGAGATTTGCTTTTGGGTGATGGTGGAATTGCAATAAAAATTTTATTTGAAAAATAAGAATTTGTTGTTTTTGCTTCTACAGCAATTTTCCAATTTATTTTATTATAATCTTTATAACATATAATTATATTTGATCATTTGTGACCAATATATTAATGCCATTTCACAAAAAAGCTGCAGTTGGCAGCCATTTTACATTCATGATGTATTTTTTCTTGCATCATCAAAAAATTTTACCTTTCAAAGTTTATCCATACAAAATATTTACATATTGAGAAATGTCAATGCATTTACATTAAGTAAGTTATTGGAAATATTGATAACAGTTAATGGTAATCATGTTGTAATAATAAATATTGCTGAAAAAAATAACTGGTAGATGTTAGTACTTTTACAAATAATACTACGTGTTTGTTTTACAGAAAAAAAAAATTATAATAAATATTTTTATTACATACAATTACTTTCAGAATATACATTTAGTAATTGGAATTTAAAAATATGATTTCAAACTCTGTTTTCAAAAGTATGGTGCAAGGCTTATACATACTTAATTAAAAATATTTTGGTTGTGATCTAAATCAGGCATGCCACCAAATTTAGTTTCTAAATTCTGCTTACAGCATTTAAAAATCCTGTAATTTCATGTAACGTTTTAAGCTATAATTTACATCATTTATTTTTTGTGGCAATTTTAAAAATACAATGTAAATCACCATAACTTAAAATGTTAACTAAGGTAAAAAAAATTATAAGATTTTCCACTTACCTTACAAACTAGTATTAGCTTTTATCACAGTAAAATGAAATATATGTTAAAAGTTACAAATCAATATAGGCCTTCTTATGCATTTCTCCTTATTTACACAAAATATGAATACCTACACACAACTGAAGTTATTAACAAGTTTACATAATTAATTGGTTTCTTTATCATATTTTGTGCTTTTTTTAATTCACGAACTGTCAGTAGGCTTGAAAGCCAGATCTGTGGATTTCCTCATTTTGCAATGCAACAGCGAATTCAGCATTGGTTATTCCATCGATGATATGTGAACTGTTTTCACCATTCTAAAGGTTGCTGAAAACCCTTTTCACAGCAGCACTGCTGTAGGGAAGAACTAAAATTAATTTTTCCCAGTTTTGATAGTACTGGGAAAACTGCCAAATCATTTTGCATATGCTGGAGAGACTGTGCCAGTATGAATCTTATTTCCTGTTTCAGTAAAACTGGTACAGGTTCCCATAATTATATGAGATAAATTCATCATTAAGTTTGTCCATATCATATGGCCCAAAAAATAGGAAACCTGTTGCCAAGTTTCTCCACTTTTTGGCAGTCTCCTGGTGGCTTTTTGCAGGGATCAAAAATTGTAATACGTATTCTTTAACACACGATCCTCAAGAGGCAGGATGCGATACAGCTCTTTTCTACCTGTCTGATAGAATTTTCTGATGTTCCCGAAGATTTATTTTTTTTTTTCTGTTCAATGGCCACATTGCGAGTGTCCTAAAAAATCTCAGGTGTTGTAACCAATAAAAATTCCTTCAACTGGCTGTTGGTTTTCAAGCTTGTCTACTTTACTTTACTTTCCTGATTTACTGGAAATGTTATGTAACTTGCATCAAATTGCCTACGCAGCACATTTATTTCAAGATAGAGTTTATGGAAGTATGGTCTTTCTCGCTGAAACAGGGTGATGAATTTTTGAATATCTTGGCAGTACAGCTTGGAGGAAGAAAAAGTGAAGTTTAGCCAAATCTGAGCGTAAACAACTAACAATGTGATGAACAGTCTGTGCGTTGGTTTCCTTTCCATCCAAATCATTATCAGTTTAGACCACTGCTCCAACAAGCGCTCCACACAAATGCAGAAGAGCCAACCATCTTGTAAAACAATGTTGTGCATCTACAATTCCTTTGTTTCCTAAATACTCTTGAATTCATCTTTCCACTTTCCTGAGGTTTCAAAGTGCACAATGACATCTTTTGATAGCTTTTCACACGCATGAGACACTGCTAGATGAGCCACGTGAACTGTGTAGTGTAAGAACCATACATTTCCTTGTTGTTTCACTCTCAGCATAGAATTAATTTCACCAACCATCGCTATTGCTCCTCAATATTTTCGGGAACTCACCAAAGCAAGGAGATTTTCTCTAGTTGCAGAACCACCCAAAGCCACCTCTTTGTGCAGATGCGTTTCAAGAACCCCATGGAACCAACATAACCTGCCTAGAGACTGTAACATCCGTTGATTCATCAATCATCAGTGTGAAATTTTTTTTTTCTCATAGCAGAGGAAACAATCTGCAGCTGATGTACCCAAAGACTGAATAACTGTCTGGCTAGTTTAAAAGCGAGCACAGTAAAAGTATCTTGCAATTTCGCTACCTGGAAACACTTGCGGGACAAGTTCCGCGAAATTATCACCCAGTTTCACAGGTAAATTGTTTTCACAAACAAAGTTAGGTTATAACAGTTCTGCATCAATCATTTTGTTTGGGTTCGTAAAGAAACTCGCCAAAAAACAACTCTGATGAGATTCGCATTGGTTTTTTACATGAACTTCCGTATTTTTGTGCCGCCGAGATCCTTCAAGCTGCCCTTTGTCACGTTTAGTTTTGAGTTGCAAGTCAAACAAACAGCAGAAAATACAGTTTTGCCATGCCTCTGCCATTTCAATTCTTGTTCCCATTATTTGTGGTAACGTTATTTATACAATGACCTGTCCGGTGAAGCCATTTGTTTTTTCTCCATGACATACTAGCAAGTCACAAAAACTACTGAATTTAATTCACGTTAAGTACTTTCAACAAATACTGCATTTACAAATTTTAAATGGCAAAGAATTCAAATGTTTAGGGACGCCATGAAACTTCTTAGCGTTTAATTCAACATACCAAAAACATTTCCCCAAAAACCAGAGATAATGCTGTGCTTCATAAAAGGAGATGCGGGAGTTTATGTTTTTGGTTTGTGGTTAAAAGCTTGGAAGCTACACATAATGGCAGTGGTTTTTTTACCAAAGAATGCTTCTGTGGTTTGACAACTTCAAGTAGCTAGTGAAATGTAAATATTTACAGAAACGTAATTCAAATTGGAAATATTCGTGAATGTTGCCCTTTTCTGTTAGTCTGTTTTAACCTTCAAATATCTGTGAAAAAGGATCAAATCTGTACAAATGGCAGGCCTGATATAAATATTAGGGGTAAGAGTCTCATTCAAGAGTGTAGCTTATTCTCATAAAATGCAAAAGGGATAGTTTGAAAAATGTGTGAACCCATTTTGCTGTGTTGTGATCAAGACAAATAATTATGCTTCACATCTGTAGGATATTTCCAAAATTTTGAATCACATGGTTTTAAACCTTCTAGTCAGAGGCTCCAAAAAAAAAATGGAGGAAGGGAAGGGGGGAAGAGCATGAGAGAAATGGAAAACATAATTTGTACTTCCTAACATGTGTAGACAGTTTCAACCATATCAGAAATGATTACAAATTGGGCAGCAAACAAAATGGCCCAGATGAACGACAGCCTCAAAAGTCTTCAGGAAACCTGATGAATGTTCTTGACCACTTCAAGTCGACGATGTGGCATGTGTAATAAGTTGTCAAGTGTCTCCTTACCTTGCTCCGTCTTGTCCGTGTTGTGGGCATGTCCTTTGGAGGAGGCAGACTTCTTTTCCACAGTCTTGGGGGAGGCGTTCTTTCTTGTTGGACGGCTTGTGATTGTGGGCGGAACCTTTGACACACAGCGAACGATCAACACAATCCCACTACAAAATGCCAAGAACCAAATATTCTCATTTCACAACAACTACAACAACAACAACAAAAAAAAAAAAAAAGGAAATAACCATAAGGTCAACCTTAGTGTATCTAGAATACCTGGTAAACCAATTTCAAGACATTTTCAAGACCTTTTAATAAAATATTCTTATAACTTTTTTATATCACAGGGTGGTTTTTTTAATACATACAATAAAAGTAAAATTAAACATGAGAAAATGTAATATCAAATATATCTACTAGTTGCAGGAACATACCGAATTTTATGTAAAAAAGCTAAAAATAAAAACCTTTTCCAAGATAATTTTCACAATTTAAGTGAAATTTCTCTAAATATTTATGTGTGTGACTATATGTTTAAGTGAGGTCAAAAAACAAAAATGCAATTTAGCAAAAGGATGCTGAAAATTTAACGGATGCGGCAACTTTAGTTCAACTTTAGGGACCTAAGCCACAGAACTTTCTACACAGAGTCTCATGACATAAAAAAGTATAGTAGAACCTAGTTATGTTGGCCCTTTGAATCAGATCCCAACATAACTTGGAAAGATTAAGGGAAAAATAAACACAAAGAAGCTTCACAAAATAATCTGAGAAAGCTGCAAAAACAAACCAACATTTCAGAACAAAAAAAATTTGGCCACGAATTACAGGCACAGTTATTTCTTTAATTGATGTGTACAATCATAACTGTGACTGTAGGAAGCAGATGCTTACGAGTTACTTTTACAAGAAAATGACTATGTATACTGTACTATATTATTATGTGTGATAACATGTTCGTCATCTGTAAATGGACATAGTTATGCAAAAACGAACCAACCCACATGAAACCTATTCTGAGTATTTTGAAGGTAAAGTTAATCATAAATTGTAATTCTCCTATTGATAATACAGTAAAACCTCCATTAACGAATATTCTATTTAACGAAAAACCCTATGCAACGAAATAAAATTTTGGTCCCGCCGAACCGCCATAAGATCAATGCTGTTTTAACCTCTAAATACCGAATTTTATTTGTTCCGAAATAGTGAAATTCCCTTTACAACGAACTGCCGCTTTTGAAAAACACGCAAAAATAAACATCTCCTACAAGACATCCACTAATTTTTTTGCATTCACTGCTTAAAAAATACGTGTGTATAACCGTAAAATAATATGCACCATCGCGGAAGACAATAAATAAACAAAGCATCATGGATAACACAAGTCATGTATACATGCCACACTTTGTTCAAAATGGCGGGTACATTTAGCGCTAGTGGCGGAAACCTCTCGTACCATCGCTCTGGCAAGACGAACAACTAGTATATTTTGCGTTTCTATGGTTATAGATGCGCACACGCAAATATATTTATCTATGGTGGAGTACAATTTACGTTTTTTCAGTTTTCACTGTTTATTTATTTCCACACGTAGTTACGGAAATCAACACGGTACTACTGTAAAATGAATTCTAATCCTAAAAAGCGGCGACAGATTGACGTTAAAATAAAATTAGAAATTTTAGATCCTGTTGATGAAGGTGGAAAAAAAAAGTGATAGGTAGCTAAACATTTCGACATCCCGGCGTCTACACTTTCGACCATATTATCCAACCGGGAACAGATTGAAAACAACGCTTCTCTGGTAGGAACAAATCGAAAACTTGTGAAAGTATGTAAAATTGATGATTTGGACAAGATACTTTTTGACTGGCTAATGGAGGCTAGGGCATCTAACATCAACGTCTCTGGGCCGATTTTACAATAAAAGGCACGCCAGGAAGCACTCCGGATGGGAATTGATAAATTTCCAAGCATCAAATAGTTGGCCATTAAACAAGTGTATTCTATGTACTTTTTCATGTTTAATTCCTCATATTGTATTAAACGGTCAGAAATACAGTTCTAGCCATTTATGTGAAGCTTTATGATGACTAGAAATATATCGTGCGAAACCTCCATTTAACAAACCCCTTTACAACAAACACAACAAATTTTGGTCCCTTGAGATTTGTTAAATAGAGGTTTCACTGTATAATGTGGGTATAATTTTAATGGTCTAGTATAAATACTGATATAATAATAGCAACGACGGTACGATCAACCTTGTACTATTTTAATTTATTTTCAAATAAAATATAACAAAATTGTGGGTTGGTTGCTTTTTGCATAACTACGTCCATATATGTTTCAAACATGTTATGTTCTACATAAAATAAGTTTTCTGAAAGTACGTGGTTACGAGATTCCCAGGCCCCCGCGGATGTTGGCGACCCGGTCACTCACCAGTTTCTCGGAACGTTTGCCGGACGGCAGCCGGGCGACGGCGGCCTCCGGGGAGTCCTCGGGGGGCGGCGGCTGCGTGATCCAGTTGTACTCGCGCTTCTCCACGGGCAGCCCCCAGCGCTCGTACTCCAGCGACTGGGTGCGCAACGTCTCGTAGCAGTCGAGGCACACCACCGCAAAGTCCCCGTTCTCCAGCAGCAGGCTGCTCTCCGGGTAGGGGTGGAACCGCAGGAAGGGGAAGTCCTTGATGGGCAGGGCGCGCACCCGCCGGCGGTACGTGGTGACGCCGCACACGTAGCAGCAGTAGTCGTGGGTGTTGTACTCGCGCTTGTCGGCAGGCGCGGGGCGCGCCTGCTGCTCGTAGCGGCGCCACTGGGCCAGCAACGAGTGGTAGCAGAAGGTGCACACCAGCGCCGAGCCGTCCTCCCGCAGCTGCTCCGCGTTGGGCGGCGAGTTGTGGCGCAGCAGCGCGGGGAAGAACGGAGCGTTGCGCCCTGCGCCAGTCCACTTGGGGCGTCATCGGACAGTAGCGCACGAGTCGTACACAGCACTCAACACCCGCACACCTGCATTCTCACTCACTAACATACTTGATCACTCACAACACTTAACACTTGCACACTTTCATACTTGTGCACTTGCATTCTTACTCACTAACATACTTGATCACTCACAACACTTAACACCCGCACAATTGCACACTTGTGCACTTGCATTCTCACTCACTAACATGCTTGCTCCCTCACATACTTACACAAGTTATTATATATTATTGTGTGTGAACATTTACTTTCAACATGTGTCTCGTCCATGCACCCATAATTATTTTTGACTGATTTTTTAAAAGAGTGACATGCCTTCAAACAAATGAAAAGCCTTTTAGGTTCGGTCACAAACACGCCAGGTGGAGTTATTATTTTTGTTTCATTACTTGCATTAAAGCGCTATTACAAGAATTTTTAACTCGATACCTCCCTTTGCATTTGTTGTTTCGGCAAAATGTGTAAAAAAAAAAAAAGTTTAGCAAGTGATAATCAAGAACTCTTGAGCACTCATTAACATCCAACTAATGTCCTCCCTGGTGCCAGGGTCCCAGGGATAACCCCCCCCCCCCCCCCCCCCTTTCACCATGAAGATCTTTCTCAATGGCAGAACCTGTAGTTTTTCAACTCTGCTGTTCCCAATGGCAAGATACAAGCTTGCGATTATGCCACCCCCCAATTTTAGTTCCCACAGTTTCGGTAGGAGTCGCAGCATCATGTTCAGGTGAACCGTACGCAAGTAGTGGTGTACCCCCCCCACAAACCTTGCGGCCGGCTGTAGAGGACCCGAGCCAGCGTGAGGTCCGAGTGCAGGCCGCAGAGGTAGCAGTATATGGAGCTGCTGGCGGCGGGGGTGGAGCCCGCGGAGGAGGGCGTCGTCGCCGCCAGGTGGTGCTGCAGCGAGGCGTCCCCGTTCCAGCACGAGCTGCCCACGTTCGGGTCAGGAACATTGTACCTGCAGCAACGCACTGTTGCTGGAACAACTGTACCTGCGGCAGGCAACAAACTGATGCTGGAACAACTGTACCTGCGGCAGGCAACGAACTGATGCTGGAACAACTGTACCTGCGGCAGGCAACGCACTGTTGCTGGAACAACTGTACCTGCGGCAGGCAACGAACTGATGCTGGAACAACTGTACCTGCGGCAAGCAACGCACTGATGCTGGAACAACTGTACCTGCGGCAGGCAACGCACTGATGCTGGAACAACTGTACCAGCGGCAAGCAACGCACTGATGCTGGAACAACTGTACCTGCGGCAGGCAACGCACTGATGCTGGAACAACTGTACCAGCGGCAAGCAACGCACTGATGCTAGAACAACTGTACCTGCGGCAAGCAACGCACTGATACTGGAACAACTGTGTAACTGCAGCAAGCAACGCACTGATACTGGAACAATTGTGTACCTGCAGCAAGCAACGCACTGATACTGGAACAACTGTGTACCTGCAGCAAGCAACGCACTGATACTGGAACAACTGTGTACCTGCAGCAAGCAACGCACTGATACTGGAACAATTGTGTACCTGCAGCAAGCAACGCACTGATACTGGAACAATTGTGTACCTGCAGCAAGCAACGCACTGATACTGGAACAACTGTACCAGCGGCAAGCAACGCACTGATGCTGGAACAACTGTACCTGCGGCAGGCAACGCACTGATGCTGGAACAACTGTACCAGCAGCAAGCAACGCACTGATGCTGGAACAACTGTACCTGCGGCAAGCAACGCACTGATACTGGAACAACTGTGTAACTGCAGCAAGCAACGCACTGATACTGGAACAATTGTGTACCTGCAGCAAGCAACGCACTGATACTGGAACAACTGTGTACCTGCAGCAAGCAACGCACTGATACTGGAACAATTGTGTACCTGCAGCAAGCAACGCACTGATACTGGAACAATTGTGTACCTGCAGCAAGCAACGCACTGATACTGGAACAATTGTGTACCTGCAGCAAGCAACGCACTGATACTGGAAGAATTGTACCTGCAGCAAGCAAGGCACTTATACTGGAACAACTGTACCTGCGGCAAGCAACGCACTGATACTGGAACAATTGTGTACCTGCAGCAAGCAACGCACTGATACTGGAACAATTGTGTACCTGCAGCAAGCAACGCACTGATACTGGAACAATTGTGTACCTGCAGGAAGCAATGCACTAATACTGGAACCATTGTACCTGCAGCAAACAATGTTCTAGTAGTAATGCATTTAACCTGCAGTAAGCAATGCATTAATACTGGAACATTGTATCTGTGATAGTCAACGCACTAATACTGGAACAATTGTACCTGCAGCAAGCAACGCGTAACTACTGGAACATTGTACCTGTGATAATCAACGAATAAATATACGAACATTGTACCTGCAGCAAGCAATGCACTAATACTGGAACCAATGTACCTGCAGCAAACAATGTTCTAGTAGTAATGCATTTAACCTACAGTAAGCAATGCATTAATATACTGGAACATTGTACCTGTGATAGTCAACGCACTAATACTGGAACGATTGTACCTGCAGCAAGCAACGTGTAACTAATGGAACATTGTACCTGTGATAATCAATGAATAAATATACGAACATTGTACCTGCAGCAAGCAATGCACTAATACTGGAACATTGTACCTGTCGCAAGCAACGAATGAATATACGAAAATTATACCTGCAGCAAGCAGAGTACGAACACAGGAAAATCGTAACTGCAGCGAGCAAGAATTTAATAGTGAAACACTGTACCTTTAGCAAGCAACGGATGAATGCATTGAAACATACTACCTACTCAGTTTGGAATGTCACTCCGTGCAGGTGGCGGGCCCCACTCACCTCCTGCGCTCCAGCGGGATCCGGTCGGCCTCCATGGCCTCCCACTGCTTGGTCAGGTGGTCGACGCAGCGCCCGCACGCCAGCACCCGGCCGTGGGAGTCCATGCAGGCGTTCTCCGAGGTGCGCGCCACGCCGCGCAGGCACGGGAAGTGCATGGCATGGGAGTTCATGCCCTCGGGGCTGGTGCTGAGCCAGGTCATGCTCACGGGCGAGTACAGCCCCGCGCAGATGTAGCACCGGTAGTTGAGCATGGTCGCGCCGGGCCCCGCCTGGCCGTTCACCTCCGGCGGCGGCTGCTGCTGCTGGTGATGCTGGTGATGATGCTGCCCCCCCTCCCCTTTCTTGCGCGAGGATGCCGAGCTGCTCTTGCTGCTCAGCTCGTAGGGCTTGAAGCGGATGTCGCCGGCCGGGGACTTGGCCAGCTGCGGCCGGGGCGACGGGCTCCGGCCCGCCTCGGGCTTCTCCCCCCCGTCCACGTGGTTGCCGCCGAACACCTGGTGCTTCTGCGGGATGGACTTGTAGCAGTAGTAGCACACCTGCACCATGCCCTGCGGGGAGATGGGGCTGGCCCCCGGCGGGGGCCTCAGCGACGCGATGAAGCTGTAGTGCGCCTCCCTCTCCGGGTTGGGGCAGCAGTACAGCAGGCGGATGGACGACGAGGGGTACTCCAGGGCGCAGGTGTAGCAGACGAAGGTGGTGGTGTCGAGGGCCGGGGCGTGACGCTTGCGTAGGGTGTAGTTGCGCTCGGCGTGCGGCACGCCCCGGGCCGAGTAGGCGTGCCACTGCTGCAGCAGGTGCTGCTGGCAGGCGTGGCACGCCTGCACCCGCCCCGCGCTGTCCATGGGGCGGGACCGGCCGGGCCGCGGGTGCAGCATCAGGCTGGGGAAGAAGGGCGGGGGCGAGGGGGCGGGCCCCCCGCCGCCTCCCCCTGAGGGCAGCAGCTTGGCCGCGATGTGGCTGAGGGAGCCCCGCTTGTGCTCGTCGCCGCACACGTAGCACACCTCCGTCGCCGAGTTCTTGTCCGGCATGCTGAGGTCCAGGATGTCCGCGGCCGCCGCCCCGCTGTACACCACTGCCGACACCACAGACACGTCAACACCGGTACTATAGCCTCAAGCAGGGGTGCAACAACAGGGGGGGGGGGGGCGAAACAAGGGTATTTTTATTTTGCCCCCGCCCCCCCTCTGAAACCTTGAAGTGGGGGCAAACGGGGGACAAAGAAAGTGCTGTGTAATCAATTTTCAGATAGTAAAACTGCCTAAATAGCACCATTTTTCCACCTCGAAATACAAATTTTTCCCCAGACCCCCCGCTTCAATAGTGGGAATCGATGATTCTTTATAAAAAGGAATATTGCCCCCCCCCCCCTCCCCCTTGGAAATTTGGTTGTTGCGGCCCCTGGCCACGAGTATAAAGCCTATGTGATCATATAAAAAATATAAATCATTTTAAAAATTAATCAACTAAAAAACTATGAAAATGATTGGAAAAAAAAATGTTTTACACACTAAACAATTCAGCTAATAATTTAAAAAAAAAAAAATCCCCAAAAAATTAGACAATATTTTCTTCTTCCAAAGCTATGTACTCATGTTGAATGCAATGGGCAGTATAAAATTTCCTACCATTACTGTTAGTGATAAACAGGGACCAATAGCAATTGATATGAGCCAATACATTATTGAATGCCATAATTTCAACAACAAAAAAAGTGCACTTATTTAAAAATAATAAAAAAACCTGTTTTCAATAGAAAGCAGAAAACTTCCAAGAAAGACATCGCTCACGTCCACACCAGACACGGGTAAATTAGTTTTAAACACTCCCTGAAATCAGTGTGCTAAAAATATAACTTGGTTTGAAAAATATAACTAATTAAGGTTAAGTTACCTGATTCTCCATGATACTGATATTTAACAAAGTTAAACTGACTTTTGACATATCCAAAACTTCATACTTTTTAAGCATGGCACTTCCAAGGCAGAAAAAGTCACTTAAACAAATTAAGCAAAGTAATTACCTACGTGCATTATTTCAGAAGGCATTCCACTTCTAAGATGAAAACAAAAGCATAAACTTTCTGGAAAATTTGAAAATAAATATACGTTCTTAAAATAATTTATTTAAGTCAAATGATTTGAAAAATAATGTGTTAAGATAAAGACTAGTACTGTCTCATATGCACACAGAACCTGAAAAAATTGGCACAATGGTAAGACACTGAAATAACATTCATAAAGAACCAGGTTCAATTCCCAATCTAGTCTTCCTGATATTCAATTTTCCATGGTTCTCCTAAAAAAGAAAAACTGAAATATTTTCTTACCACATGCCCTGGCATAGGCCTTCCTGAATTTCCTTGCATTACACTCTCTTTATGTGTGTCTCAACTCGCTGTCCACAAGAAATTGTTTATGTTCTAAATATGTAAAATTATTGAGATATTTGTTAATTTTTTCGTTCAAAACCTACATTTCTGTTTTTTTCTCATATGTTAGATGTTATTTTATTTTTGAGCCTGACCCTTCAGACCTAGATTCAAATTTGAGGGGTAATTTCCAGGTTCTCTTTGTGATTCCAATTTGAGTTTTGGATTTGATAAAATTCAGACTTGACCCACCACTATGCAAAAATTTACATCAGAATAAAAGAGATCGAAAAAGTATTACCATTACCAGCATTTAGATCCTGTTGACATGTACATTAGGTTCACACCTCAAATTTGCATCAATACTCCCCCAGGCAGGTAATTCCCGTTAGGGCATAGTCCTGGTTAGGAGAAAGATGGGTCTTTTACATGCCAGACACTGTTACCAGAGCCTAACATGGGTTCCTAGAACCAGAAAATAGATTCGCCATTTCCAATCGCGGCATGTTACTGGAGAGCGCCCGGCTAGGTCGAGAGGTTGAGGAGACCCATCCCAACTTCGGCCCCACCGAAACACCCCCAGCTCCGCCGTCCACCCCCAGACCTCCAACAGAGCCAGCCCCCTCTGAGGGATCTGAGTAACGACGACACGGAACCATACCTCTCACATCCCTGGGACCCCTCGGTCACCCAGTTACTCAAGATCCTGTTGACAAGTCGAAAAGCCCCAATTAAAAATCAAATCAAAATAGACGACCAAATACACCCGTGTGTCTCACCCGAGCCAGGAGCGACGGGGGCCGGGCCCGACAGAGACTCCCGGGAGCCATGGCGGAGGTCCAGGGCCGCCTCGGAGCCCCGCGAGTCTTCCACGCTCATCGCAGTGGGCAGGCGCGGCGATATTCCTGGCCTGCTGCCCCCGTCCTCTTGCGACACAGGTCGGCTGGACTCCCTGCCATCGACAGACGCAACCGAAAATAGCATATGTCCACACCCAAGTAACTGAGCAAAGCGCCTCTAAGAATTAAACATTAGGCTTTCTTCACACTAGCACTATAACATTAGCCCATTACTAAAGGGACACGATACGGATGATAAAAAGGTGGTCGGAGCTTGCTTGATTGCAGATTTTTGAAACACCCGTTTTTCCCCTTTATGTTTTCCAGTTAACCAGATTTTCTGTCAGCAGTAACCCCGAGATAGTATAACAACGAGGTGAATACACAAACACACGAAAACAAGCCAAAATTAGCTGGCGTCAAAAGTCAAATGCCTAAATAGTACTGAGAATTCAATGAAAGGAATTGGTCATAAAAATATCACAGCACAGACAAATAACCGTGGGAAAAAAAAAGACAAGACAGATGCAACAAGAACAATAGATACAGATAAACCACTGCCTTGAAAACACAGCTACAAATAGAGAAACCCAATGATTGTACTAAACAGTTAATCTGAGCAACAAAGCAGCCAACCATAAATTTCTGAGATCCGCAATAGGCAAAAGATTTAATATAAATTTTCATTCCAATTTTCATGCATCGTAATTTTAGTATTTTGCTTCTGTGTTTTAAATTTTTAGAATTTATTAATAGTTACGTTCAAAATTGACTTATACATATACATTCTTTTAACCAACGTCTTGTAGCACACATATTCGCGGCATACTAGTGTGCCATAGCACAGTCGCAAAGGAAATCACTGGTTTAGATTCTTAATTTGTTAATGTGTTTGGTGCTTTTTATAATAATAAAAAATCAGAAGGGTAGAAAGTTTCTTCTAGACTTAATTTCAATGTTTTGGCTCTAATACGCTGCCGTACCAGTAGAAGCAGGGGCAGGCGACTCACCGGTGGGGGGTGTCCGTGTTGAGCCCCAGGACCTGCGAAGCGTACTCCCCCTGCAGCCCCATCTCGGCGCCCGTGAACGGCCCGTTGTCGCAGCGCTTGAGCCAGTAGAGGCGGCGCGGCTGCGGGGGTGGCGTCGCGCTCGTAGCAGTTCCACTGCTCCAGCAGCAGCGAGTAGCACAGGCAGCAACTCCGCACGGCCGTGTCCTGCCGGGAGTGGCGGGGGTAGCCGGCCGGCGGCTCGTGGGTCTCCAGGAACGGGAAGTAGGGGTCGTTGGAGCCCGGGCTCGGCTTGATCTTCAGCCAGTACTGGTCCGGGTGGCCCACGTTGCCGCACACGAAGCAGACGTGGCACTGGGGGTCGTCCGCGGGCACGGGCGGCTGGAAGCCCGCGTCCATCCCGGGCTCCTTCTTGATGTACACGTTCGCCATTCCTTCACAGCCGTCATCCATCTCGTAAACAACTAGAACTCTAGGGGGCCCCCCCACACACACACGATCAGTACAAACAGTCAGTCTGGACTTATCAGTTGTGTGAGCAAGTCGGAACTGATGGACGGAAGAACCGATGGCTTCCTATCAAACCAGACTGTGGGCTCGGGAGCCTAAGTCCAAACTGCCGTGTGTGGAAACTGCGTCTCGTCAGTCCAAACAATCAGTCCATCAGCTGGGTGTGTAGCAGACACCTTTGTTTATTCTCTTTAGTTGCTTTTTTTTTTTTCTAAACTAAATGTGCAACTGCACTTGTAACATCCAAAGTTTCTTCCATATTTTACGATAAATATACATCCAACAGCAACACCAACCACAAACTGATTGTGTGTGGGGGAGTCTTCAGTTCAGTCCAAACTGTAGGTTCGGACAGTTCGGTCCGGACTGGGAGCTGGACTGATCGTGTGTGTGGGGGCCGTAAGGGTATCATGATGGTAACAGGTCAATCAGCAACAAATGATACCCAATACTACTTGTAGAGCATGACAAAAAATTTGTAATACTGAGTTTCACTAGTACCAATAATTTTCTTTAAAAAAATGACCATCTTCCCTTTGTACTTTCAGAAAAAGAAAGCAAATATTGTAAAACTAAACCCTTTAAAGTTGTACATTATATATGGATTGTTTATAAAGTATGAAATATTAAGTCACAAAATGTGTAATTTATTAATTAATTTGCTACAATGAGCCCATGCTTTTATATTAAAATTTGAAAGTCGCACAATGTATTTACACACTGATTTTGTCGTATAATTTTGTGGATATGTTATTAACTAAGGTTCACAAAAATTTTTTGCGGAATGTTTTAAGCTTTAAAAACTTGCTAATTATAACATTCTGCTTCTCAGGTAAGAAGCCAGCAATTAAGTAAAAGAACATCCTACAAAAATGTTTAACTTATTTATGAATATTTCATATTTTCATTTATGATCATAGTTATTTAAATAATTTTTTTGATCTGATGAACTATCTGAAGCAACACTGATGAATAACAAATAACAAGTGAACTACAATAAAATGTACCGATTGGAGACCAATATTATTCCTACATGCAACAGACCATACAATTACAATGAATCAGAAGTTCCATAGTCATCATTACTCAAACTAAACATCAAATTGCATTAAGAATATTTTCCCTAGAGCCTGCAGATTTTTTCCTTAAAATTTATTTTTATTATTTAGCACTAGAAATGATATCCACACAAGAACATTACCAGTTTACTAATCATATTGGTAAATTCCTCAAAGCTCCTTAACTTATATACTTTGTCTTTTAATACTTTATACGTTCATGAATAGTTGTGTGAGGAAAATTCTTAAATACTTACGTAACTTATATTTTTTCTCGTGTAGCTGACTTCAAAAAGATTTTCTGACGATTTCATTCAGATCAGATTGGCCCATCTAACAAAAAAAAAAATACAGCTGAGTATTATAAATAACTTAAAATTACAAACCTGAAAATGTAATGCTAAACATTTTCACTAGTATAGCACTCATGTCAATAAAATGTAGACTGGAAATTAGCTGGAAAAGAATCATCATTAAAAGAAGCCCAAAACTCTCTTCCATGACAGTAATTCTGCCTTTTTTAATGGGCAATATAAATGGTTTTCAATATAAATATTTTTTGTTCTGAGTTCAAATGCTTTAACTATAGACTTTATTCATGAGCTACTAAAGAGAGCAAGCACCCAATAATTGAAAGAAAACCATCGTCATTTATAAAACCAATGCCCAATACACACTAAGCATAACAACTCAAAAATTTTAAATTTGCAAGAAACAATCATAATTAGATAATATTTAGAAGTACTTACTTACAAAATTATAAATTATTTAATCACAACATATTTTTTGTGTTCTTTGTGTAAAAAAATTTAACCATCATAAATCTGACATCAAACATAGAAGATTTTAACACTAAAAAATGTTTGCTGCTAAATGTTTTCAAAAGCCTTTGAATAAAGAGGGTGAAAATGAAAACCTAATTACATAATGGCTTCTCATTGCCAATGTGGTTTATGAATGAGTGTTCTGAAATGTGTTAAATTTTTGCAACTAGTGTACTTGTATTAGATTATTAAAATAGGCTGTTGAAAGCAAAATACATACAAAAGACAACCACTTACACCCAAACACAGAATTAAGTAAAAACAGATGAGAAGAATAATAATAATTATTTAAACTATCTTATGTTTACTCTATGTGCAAGCTATTTTAGATGAAGGAATTATAAGTACCTGATATTAAAATATAATGGCAGACTTACCATGCTAATACTAAACACAGAATATTATCACAAGATAAGTTACACATGCAAAAACTCTCACTCTTTCTCAAAAGTAAAATATTTATTTGAAAAATGATGAAAAGCTTAATACATTTCAGTAAAACATAAAACATGAACTGGTAGTCAAAACTAGATTTTGCTGTGCTCCAATCTAAAGCACTGAATGGTTAAACATTTCTGCAAGCTTCTGTCGGTTAGAAAAAAAACTAATGAATAAATTAATTTATTAGTGCTTAGTGTTTCTTCAAAAAGAGATCATAGACAAGGATGAAGGATGAATTAATTAATTAAGGCTCAATACCTTTTAAAAAAAATGGGGGGGGGGGAGAAGGGGTCATCCTAAGAGTCACTCTCTCTCACACTCTCTCTTTTCTACTCGCTACATCACATCCTCTCTTCCTCATATATCTTCTCTCTCTCACATACACATACATACCTCTCCTCTCTTCCTCCCCACTCCTTTTTATAGCCATACCTCTCTTATGCTCTCTCACTCTCCCATTCACTTGCTCTCTCCATATATTCCATCCTCTCTCTCATATACCCTCTCTGGAGCAATGACTGAACGAATACGTGCGAGAAACTGTAAAAATTCAAAGAAAGCCCTCGAAGTCAAAGCAACATATGACATGTTCACCACTTGCCACAGCTACGAGTTTTGACTCCGCTGGGATTTGATACCAGATCATTTTGGTGGAAGGTGAGTGATACGACAGCTAAACCCAGCGTGGCCAACTAGATTAAGATAGAGCTAGCATCCCAATATTGTGCACAAATAAAAACCTTGAAATGATAGGAACTACGAGTTTCATAAATACCTGGTACCAACTTGATACAAATGTTTGAGAGTTAATCTGGACTCTAAATGACCCATCACATCCGTCCGTCAAACACATTACCTCAAGCCAATCAGAATACCAGGAAAATTACATCCATCTAGTTAATTACACGAATAAGAACTTAAACACAATAAAATTTGTTCAGATTTATTTAACACTATTGATTTATTGCAGATTGCCACCTTTTAACTTTTAACGGACATATGAATTACATAATTATAACCTCCAAATTTTTTCAAGGTAGTACCACCAACTTTTAAAATCTTCAAAGGTTCTGAAGTTTGATAATTTGTTATGCTGCTTCCAAAAGCAGTTTTTAACTTACGTTTGAACATGTTTTGAAGTTTGATATTTGCAACAAAAATTAATACACACAAATGTTATTAATTACCTTGAAAATATATAAACAAATAATTATCATAGCAAAAAATTGAGTTTTTTTATTTATATTAGCTCACATGACTGTCAAACTAATATCCCTTTACATGAGAAATTGTAACAAAAATTCAAGCCTTCTAGTCAGTTGGCAGCATCCAAGTGGAAAAATATTGTGACGGATGTGTAGATATTTGTGAAACTGTCGGCCAGTTGACGGACGGATGGCGTATGTACATGACAGATCATAGTGGGTCCACACACGAAGCTCACGCACAATGTGCAAAGCTTCTGGAAAACCACATCATTTGAAAACTGCTCAAGATATCCGAGCGGGGCATGTTTGCTAGAATTCACAGAGGGCAGATAAGTAGTTTAGTTTCTGGATTAAGAAACCATATTCTTAGGAGAGTGAAAATGGCTAAAAAAAAAGTGTGTGTTTAGAGTGATATTTTGGCATTAAACAGCCGGTGCAGATTCTTGAAAAAAACTTAAGGGGCTTACATTACACCTTAATCTTCATTTCTTCACCACGTAATGTTATGGTTACCACTCAAATATAACAGTTGGCCAATGCATGACGAGAAGACTGCACGCCAGTTCAGCGCTAGAAGCACCAGCGAGCGTCGCACTATCATCCCGCCACACTAACACACCCCCGATGCTGTAACTATCGCCTGTTACCTAGCCACAATTCATCCCTTAGCTCGCACTGCCCCCTGGGTACAGTAATGGCTCTTTGATCCAGCGGGTTGGGGACCACGTCCATGCACAACTAGTTCTCCTGGGTCACCAACATCAATACACCCTTATTGGCAAAATTAAATACAATTAATACAGAAAAAATATTTTAAAAAACAGCTGTAATGAGATGCTCAGTGGCAGGGAAAAAAATACATTGCGTCCGTAGCCAACAAAGACCAGAATCTATCCGAAAACTACCAAACGTAGGGAAGCTGTATGGGGGCAGATCACAGAATGTGCTGAGCCCAAGAATTCTTACTGTAATTGCTAATGATTACAATTGCTAATGATCCACTACGAATTACTAAATAAGAATATATGTTTTGTAAAAAAGCTTACGTAACAGAACAGAAAATTTTTCCCAAGCAGGAAGTAACAGGACTATGGTTAAAGTTTCAATTAAATATTGTTTAGATTCATCGTCTCGCTACGTATTCTTACTAGGGTATAAAGAGTGACAAAGGCACAATGGAAATTAAATGGACTTGAATTAGGTTTCAGACTGACCGTCCTCAAAATGATTTACAACTCTTTCCTAATGTTCCACCACATGCAAATAAGAACTGTCCCATAATATAAAAAGTGTATCTAAAATACACGCTACAACTGTGGGTAATTGGGCAGAACATGTTGAAGTGACAGATACATCTGTGAACAAAGGCCCACAACACAGGTCAGTTAATCACTATTTGTCACCGTGTACAAGGAGATACGCTGGATCCCTGTTTTTGTGGCATGCCATATTGGCTATTGAGTTCATGGTACACTTTACACCATATCCATGGTTGTTTAGATATCTTGTGGATATGACATTCTACATAACAGGGCTCCATTGGCAATGACTCTTGTGATAAACAGAAGCATTTACTGACCCATTTCCATTGACATTTCTGCCTCACACCTCCCCTTTCATGTACACAAGTTTTGATGTGTAGTTTAGACAAACCCTGTATGGGTCATGGATAATTCTTTCCCCAGTATCTGATTTGAGTTGTGTTCCCTCTCCAATGAACTAACTGCCTGTGAGACATCAAGCAAAATTAAAGAAAACTATTGGACATCTGTGGATGAGTATAAATATTCACAAATAACGTATTATGCCACATAGTGCAGTAGAATGCCTTGTAAAACAAAACATAACCAGAGTCTACAACCAAAGCTAAACATCAGCAAATGTAATAACAAAATTTTCTACGATTTGCACGAGCATACCAAATTTAAAGTTAGAAAGCTAAAAATTTTCAGTTATAATTATCACATGACTAAACTATTGGTATATAATATGCGACTATAAACTGAAGTGAGGTGTCAAAAAAACAAAACGCAAGAAAATTAACTGCTGCTGAAAAATGAAATTTCATAACTTTTTATTTACAAAAAAAAAGCCATTCAAAAATAAATAATGATAAAAAATCTCTCACTATAAACCCAAGATTAAAAAAAAACTTCAAATCCTGACTGTCATAAATGAATACATTCTAAGAACCCTTTTCATTTGTTCATTAAGGGAGAAAAAAATTTTTTTAACCGATAGATATTCATTTCTATAACACCAGAACTGCTAAAAAAAATTGAGGATAGCAGAACATAATGACAGGCAATTCTAAACTGGACTAAATTACATAGGCAAAAACTCTACAATTTAATATCCCAGACAATAACAAACAGTTTGCCAGTATTCAAAAAACCAGTAAAACAAATTCATTGTGAACACTTCCAGCTCTCTGAAGGAATTCTTAGATTTGATAGAAAATTGAGAAATAGACCTATTTTATGTTGACCTGAAATTTTACGTTATAGCAACTGTTACATTTTTTTTTGTATAAAGTGGTAATTTTTCTTAATAAATATAGTAACATAAATTCAACTGTACCATTATCATGTACCTACTATAGAGTAAATCTTTGCAAATATGTACTGTATTTTAAGGAAACTAACATGATTTAAAATTTCTTTAGTATTTTTGTAAATAGCAATGTATGTGAATATATATATTACAGTGTACATCTTGACATACCTACTCTATATCCCAAAGCATTGACTCCATGTGGGATCCACGGAACAAAATGAAATCAATAAACCTTTTTGTAACTCATGAATTGTCCATTTTCTTACATTTTCAAATTTTCATGACACTTGGAATTTTCAAGACCTGTAGATATCCTGATAAGTGGGACAAAGGGTATGGCAGCTTGTCAAATAATACACGGGACTTTAAAGATTCCGATAATAGGAGGTGGAAATAGATTTTTTGACAAAACCTAGAGAGCACAGCAAGTGGAAAGACTAGTTTCGGCGGCAACACTGAAGGGCGACAGAAAAGAGTGAGAGCAGGAGAGAAGAAAATTTTACAATACTTGGGATTTCTTCATACAAGATAAAATTTTCTACACTCCATTCTGGCTTATCTGAAAAAATTTAAAATCGGTCCTCGAAAAACAGTCACTACCAGTTACAGCGTATAATTAAACACAAACATTGCCAGGTTTCCACAGTGTCGAACTGGCAGCAAATCGAAGAAAAGTAGTTACACGACATAATGTCTAATAGAGTGGCTGCATTCAAAATGGCTTGCGACTAACACATTAACATTTGGTGCAAAAGTAATATTATTAGGTTTGTGACAGTTAAGCCTACTATGTTCATCTGTGCTGTTGTCATTGTGGTGTCCAGAATATATTTTGTCACATCACTGGGTTCGCCTCAGTGGCGTAGCAGGCGGGTGGCAGGGATGGCCCCCGCCAGGGGCGACGGAGCAGTGGGAGGGGGAGGGGGGGCCGTGACGGTTTCGCGTTACTGAATCCTCCCCCCACTCTCTTTTAATCCAAGAGGGGGCGCCGTTTTCAGTTCTGGCCAGTGGCACCAGTCACCTTAGCTACGCCACTGGTTCGCCTGTGCAACTGTGTTGTCATGTTGTGCATTTTATTTGTTTAGCATCACTACTGGTTTATTCTGTTTGTCAGTGTGTTGTCCACGGTGATTTTTGTCTTTAAGGTCTCATCGTCATTAGACCACTGTGTCCATCTGTGCTGTAATAATGTTTTGACAAATTCCTACCGTGAAACATAAAATTTTCTCTGCTGTCTATGTTCTTAATTTTTTTGACATCACCTGATTTTGGTTTGTTTTCTGTGTGTTTTTTATATTTATCTATCTTTATTGTGTGTTATTTATGTTTCCTATGACATTCAGTGTAATCAGCACTGACATTAGGACTGAACTACATCTTGAAATAAAAGTTTTTTTTGTATCTAAACTGGTGTGCTGGTATTTTTGCATAATTGTGGTGCCTTGTTGAAGTAAAGTGTAAGCTATACTGCACTGAGGTATTCTACGTAGCAACTCGGTAACTACAGCAAGTGTAGTTATTACAGATGAACTTAGTAGCCTTACTAAGACATGGGGCACGATTGAGAGGACCATTGAAACTGCATTTTTATATATATGGTTGTATATGACTACACTTATTTTGATTACAAAATGTAATCCTGATCACAGCCGGCAGGGATAGGCACATCAGACTCACAGCAGATCTTGTGAACTTATTACTAATGATTCGGACAGTGATATTCTAAGCGCTTTCTGTGATCAAATAGAACAAATAACAGTACAGGTACAAAAATTTCCACACATGTTAAAGGAATTTCTACGCTGGACCAAGCACCCACTGAATACATGGCACACTCCGTACGCAGTTCTAGTACACACGCTTCTACAGTCCACAGCTTTCATACTGTTCCGAGATATTTCAATTTGCAAGCCACCTTACAGTTGTAATGATAATCATTATTAAGAAATTCCAAGAGTCCATAACTGAATTAGTGGCACAGCTAACAAATAAAAGGTTCATAGAGCATGAAAAATGCTCATGAAAATGTAGGAAAATGTTTGAATAGTCAACACACATCTAAATGAGTATGAATTAAAGGTGACATAAATGCAAAAACCACAGAGAAAGCAACGGTAAAAGTTTTGTATCGCGTATCCAATCCTATCCCTTGATCCTAATGGCATGATCCAGAAAATCCTGCACCTAAAAGAAATTGTGAAATAAGAGAGAATTATGATTGTAGGTTGAAAAACAAAAACCTTTTTATTCAACTTACGATCATAATTCATTATTTTAAGACAATATTTTTTTTATGTACAGGATCTTTTGACATATTGATTAAAATGTACCACAAGATCAAGCCAACAAACTTCAATATATGAAATGGAAGAATTAGCATATTTTTAATTCTCCATAGTTGGCTACAGTTGTGCTAAACAAAGAGATACAAGATCACAGGTACACAATGAATGATGACGGTAGTATGAAAACACAGGAATTGTAAAGTAAGCTTTAAACAGTTATTTTTGATAAACCAGTAGGAATTAAGAAACCATGTTATCAGGGATGTCCGATGCTGGTAGGTATAGAAAAGTAAACTATAAATTATTAGTTTTCACAAACTAGTACGAATTAAGAAACCAACCCTTCAGGGTAAATTTAGGGACGTGTGTAGTGTGTGAAAATTCTGTTTTCCAATTTTTCTTTCTTTCTGTTCTACAAAGTCGCGACGTCCAATAATTACCCAGGACTCAACACAAACAAGAGACCAAGCCACCAACTACCTACAGCAAGTGTAGTTTTAACAAAAAGTGACACCCCACGTGGTGACATTAAAAAGTAATCTGTAAGCTATACTGCTTTGTAGTACCTAATTTACATAGCAACTCATACCTACAACACAAAAAGTGGTACCAAACATGGAGCCTTATAAATGTAAACTGTAAGATAGACTGCTTTGTTTTCTGTATTCTACTCAGTAACTCCAGCAAGTGTAGTAATTACAGCACCTATAACCTGTAATAACTTCAACTTGCAATTCTAGATGAGGAAATACACAGTTTCGTGCTGTTTGTGGTTATACATTTTTGAGCAAATTGAGAAAGCCAGGTAGCACACACTATGGCACAGTTTTCACTTAAACACAAGACCAGTCTGCATTATCTAGCATTTAATAGAGCTATTACAACTTAACTTTCATAGTGCACCATCCGCTTCGTATAAGTTCGACAGAACAAAAACCAATGAAATTTTTGGGAATACCATAAACAACCTCTTAAAAACAAAAAAGCCTCATTTTCAAAAACATACTCAAAACGCTACTAAAGTGTGCAAGGGCCTGTCATTTACTTACAAATCTTAACCATAACACTTAAAGCTTTTAAGTTATAACATATTTACTGAGATTTCGAAATATGTAAACAGATGTGGTCACCAGCCTATTGCAAAGAACGTATGTCCACTCTTACAGAAAATATGTTTTTACAATTAAGGACATGCAAAAAATCGGGCAGCTCACGTTTTATTTTCTGTACAACGACGAAACTGCTCCATATTTACAGAACTATCAATAAAAACAACAGTAAACACCTTCAAACACCAATATTCACCGATTCAACCATACGCAGAAGGCATAAAACTTTGCCACACTTCACTAGATGCACAAAACTTTTAAAACTTAACTAATTACATTAACATGCTATGTAATAAATTACATTCTGAACTAAAATTCGGTAACAATAATTTAAAAATCACAGAAGACTTCCACAGCTCCCAAAAACAATTCAAGAGATGAACACTGCCATATTAGAAATTACTAACATGTTGAAATTTTCCCATAATGACATTTGAATGTAAATATGACTATCGTAATTCATGTTTCGGAAACATGTCATAAACTCGGTTTTACACGGTAAATATTTTCTTGCCGCATATTACCTGGCTTGTTTGAAATACGAAAATGATAAAAAGATTTTGAAAAAACCTTAAGCTTTTAATTAATTATCTCAACGTGCAACTTCATTATCCTTTCAACCTTTGACACCGCTATGGAACACAACCACTAAACACAAACGACTGTAGTGCAAGATATTAAAAACTTCCTGCTGTAAATTTGTCAATTACAATTAAATTTATCAAAGTTTATATGTACATAATTTAAGTGATATTGTTTAAAGCTTAATAGCTCCAAAGTTTTTGTGTAAATATTCATACTATACAGAATTTTTTTTTCCTTTAATTCCATGTGAAATCATGACACTGGGATATAGAACATGTCAATATTTACAATGTATTGCCGTCCGGGGTGAGCCTAGTGGGATAACTTGTGCTGGATGGTTGAAATATATCCGAGAGGGCGCCAGGCTATATTCCAAATTAACCAAGTGTTGTTGCGTGGGTCTTTAACCCCAGTGTGGTCCACTAGGTTTGAGGCTACTAAAAGAAATACATTTAGAGGAGACAGTTTTAATCATTCTTTATGATTTGTACAGTTACAGAATTTGGGCAAGCAAATCACAATGACACTTACGCCGCCCGTCGGTACTCCCTCTGGTCGCACAGGCCGTTGTGTGTCCTCAACACCCGACTAGGATGTGTGCAATGAACTCGCCCGCGCGTGTCGTGTAGAGTGAGTTAGGGCAGTGTGCAAAACGCCTGGGAGTAATCCCGGCTTGCCGTGTTGTGTGACGCGCCCGGCCGGCTGTGGCGTTGTGCTATCAAAACATAGTGACCACGTAATTTCATGTCAGAAAAAAACTGAAATCTTTTAAATTATTAAAAACTTTGATTAATAACGTATTGTTGATTCAGGCGCGTTTTCATCAAAATGCTGGCCGTCACAATCTTCCCGCGCTCCGTATCCTTCCGTGGGAAGTCAAGCCCTCCCTGGCCGGACGCCAGGGAGCGGCAGTTGCAGTCGAGCACTCATCAGGATCGGCAGCCCTGCGTGCGTGGAGAAATTCATTCTCGTGCCAAAACTGACATGTAGTGATCAATAGGTAAATTTTCTTAATCAGTTTTCATCCATTCCACGGCCGGCCCAAACCGACCATGCGATGTTTCGCGCGGTTTTTAAATAATTTAATGTGGCTCAGACATGAGCATTTTCTTGTGTTACGTAATTTCACTTTGTTAAGGGTACCACGCCGATGGGCCCGCGCTCCACACTTTAGTAAATCTGCTAGGAGTCTGGACTTTGCCCACCCGGGGCTGCTTAGTAAATAAACGCATTCAGCGACATTTATTAATGACTCAGTTTCAGGGATGTGCGGCGGTCGTGTGTGAGTTCTCCGTGCCTTCGGTACCGCTGCGTCCGTGCCCAACATTTCGTGTCCGCTACGCCACAGCGAGGACGGAACTCTGGTAACTATTTCCAATCCAACCTGAACTGTACTTCTTTAACGGATTCACTTCGCCCCTCAGAACACTTCCATGTCAAGCTTTAGTCCTACGGTGGTAATCCTAGTGTTCGTTTCGGCCATCAGCTGCATGCGTTGTCTGCCTGTGCCACGGGCGTGTTAAGTGTGGAAGCATCCGCCACGTGTACTTTACAACTCCATAATTCTCTAGGTTAACTTATAGGTATTTTAATTATTTAGTCTTGTGTATTCAACTGCTCCACCGTCCAGCGAGTTCTCAACATTAGCCTTCCGAAGCATCATGCGCCGCCATCTTTTGTATTGCTAGTCTCAGGACAGCCTGCAACCCCTTGTTGGGTATTTCGCTGCTTTCTGCAAGACGTTAATCAGTGCCGCCATTCGAGGGCTGCGTGTGCGGAGATTAAAAGGTAGACGAATATGCGGCCAAATGCATGACGGCGCCATGTACCTTATGACGTTTTAATAAATTCAGTTGTACTCAAGTGTTTTATCTTAATCATCACGGCATCCTGGGTGGCCTAAACAGCCACGGGGGGTCCTTTGTCGATGTGTCCCTGCCTGCAGCCACGAGGCAAAGAACCCCGCCCTCTAGTTAAAATTCTTAATTCTAAATTCACTTATTCAGGAATCAGGCAGCGGGGACGACGTCAACACATAAAAAGGCAAACATTTTACACACTCGTTAGTTGCGAAAAACACTAGAAATAGACCTAAAACAGTCGGAAGGGGGAAAAGATAGTTCTGATTGGAGCCAGTAAATCCAGTGAATGGCTTGATTAAAAACAAACGTAGATCTGATTCTATAGCACAAATCGTGATCCTACATAGACTTTACTAGGAATAATTATTATTGATGCTGGCAGGCATATGCATGACTTAATTAAGTTAAGTTCTGTCTCTGTAGTCGGCTAGTGCCGTAACCACACGGAAGGAGGGCCATGTGGCATGTGAGGTTATTGACAACTGTGTTATACCCTACACCGTAAATGATCTGGGAATGCATGAGGAGTTAAAAACAAAAGGTTTTAATGTCGATGAAAAATATTTTCCAGAATCTGAGAAACTATGATGAATGCTTCCCATGAGATTATGTGTCCACCCTGGATCATGGTTTAATGAAGACTGCCAGATGAAGGGTGGTGCGAGGAAGAGTAAACAGTGCTGTCTCGCGCAAAACCCACCAAAGAAATGTTTAATATTTAAAAGTAAACTTACGGATGTCTTTTCGCCATCGGCCATTGGTAATGCTGATGAGTGGTGCGTAAATTCCAAATAGCAATTTATATGAGGCCTGCATGCTAGGTTGCAGGTGAAGCTTAGATGCTAAGCCAAAGTGTGACGTAGGCACATGGCCGGTGGACGACAGGAAATGTTTGCACAAGAATACCCATACCCCGGCTGTTACAGCCACCGGAGGCACTGATCAATAAACTAACAAGTTATGGAGGAAGAACACACTTATAGCTGGTTAAGTGGTTACTTAATGAGAGACCTGAAGCTCTCGTAAGTTTGTCTTGATTTGCACAGTACCATGGTTCACTGAGCTATTGATGACATGGCCATTGTTACGTATGTAAGAGCTGGGGCTCAATGCGACCTATGCCCTGACTAAACTATTAAATTATGTAGAGTGCAAAAATGCCCTAGCAATAGGTACACAGCCAGTGAGTTCGAGTCGGCCATGCAGACCAACCGTGGGGCCTGAGGCACAAAAATTATGTAACTTGAGCTATTGCAGTGAGGTTATCAGTAAACAAATGTTGCAGGGCGATACGAGGCCTGGTCTGCAAGATGGGTGGGGAAGATCTGGCTGAGAACATGGCTTTCGCACGCCACCATGGTCCGGCTTTCTGCACCAATGTTCTGTGTGCAAAGGAGTAAATTGAGCTATGTCCCCATCAAAATCGTACTAAATCATAATTTATTTATTAGTTTAGTGTCCTTCCCTGTAAAAACATTATCTAACGATTGCTTAATGAACCCAATAACAATATTATTAGGAGCAACACAGACAGATGAACAAAGTGGCGAGGACCCTGTGATGTATGCATGCTCTGGCCCCTGAGCCGGTCAGACAACGACTGGCACGCCTCTGGCGGCTCCGTGCTACCGAAGGCTGCAAATCCTGCTCGAAGCATGCAGAGCGCAGGAACGATTTGAGGTGGGTTTGAGGTCTAATCGCACAGTGGATAATTTTAGGTTTCTTAAAAACTACAAAGCATGATTAAATTTTAATTACAATAACTTTAAACCAGAAAAAATTAAAGCCTGATAACTATTTCCGGCAGAGGGTTACATACAGTTCCTGTGGAGGAACACGACGTGTTACATGATAACCGCACGGGCGGCAATCAAGACATCATTCGCGGGGCCATTTCACTCGGTGCACTCAATTACACCCGGTTGCCCCCGGGAGCGTGTTCGTCGCACTCACACCACACTCCTGGAAACACGGTTACATGGGCGGCAATGGGCAACAATGGTCTAAACGACCAGGGGGAGCACCGACGGATGTCGTCAAGCTGTTCATCTACACACCAAGGAACTTTACCTTTGACGTTCAGGGTATAACAGTGTCGTTGAACTTTAAATTAATGCTTTCATAATCTGCTGTACCTACTAAATGTTTTTAAAATCATATAGATGGTTTAATTATGTATTTAAGACAAGATTGTTATCTTTATTCAGTTGAATTAAATGATCAATAATTAAATTAGCTTTTTGTATGCTATTATTTACAATATTTACCTTCACTTATATAAAAGTATAATTAGCAAAAATAACTGTTGCTTTGTATAATGTGAATACGCATCATTAATTTAAGCCTACATTAAAAAAAAAGAACAGACCTAAGTTACTTTCTTGAGGAACTCCATGCTTTATACCACTCCAGTCTAAGAACTGTATTTTACTGTGTGATTTTATTTCAACTTTTTATTTACGATTGAGTAGGTAAGTATGATCTCAATAAATCATGTGCTTTACCTCGATTCCCATGAAGAGAAAATTTTCCAATTGTACCCTACCTATTAGGTCTCACAGTTGTAAGTCAGTTTCATATGTGCAGCTACTAGTTTAACTGCTGTTGATATTTACTTGTGTTGACACATAGATAGATATACACATATATTTATAGGTAGTAATACAGTTGATAATAGTATATTATAATATTATAAAACACAATGGTCATTTTAATCATTTATTAATGAAATTCATAATATCTCAGGTTTATATCAGAAGTAAAAATATTATTACTTTAAAGATTTTAACAATTTTTGGCACTGAAGAACACATATATATGGGAAAATGTCTGGAGTGACGATGCGCACATTTACTAAATAATCAAATGTCTCTTTTGTTCGGGTTCAAAATCTTATACATAATTATGCTTTATGTATGTTGTTACCTCGGCTAGATAAAAATAATTTAAGTCGGTAGAGCTTTGATGCTCTCTCTCCCAGACCACTGGGTAATTAAAGTTGTGTGTTATATTGAGTGTCAAATTAAATTCACGTAGTTAATATTACAATATTTAAGTTTCTCAATGTCTTTCTTGAAATTAATCCGCAAAATAACTAAGTATGGGTGTGATACGTGTTTCGTTTTTAACGAAATGGAGTAACAGACACAGTCATTTATTACTCACGTATTTATGCACTCCTAGAATCTTTATCCTTTTGGATAAAGCCCTGTTAACATACAATGGCATTTAAACAATCCGTTTCTTTCAACCTTTTGTGCGGATGCCTATTTCTAATTAGCTATTCTTCAGGATAAATTTGCGACGATGTCAGATACGTGTCCATTCATTGATAGGCCATTACATTCTTTTTTTAAAACCTTCTTAATTTAAGTAGTTTAACAATGCGTGCCACATTTAAAATACGGCTCCTGATTGGCCGAGAACTAATGATAGTTACAAATATTTTAAATACAATACACCAATTCAGCACGCAACAATAGCGCGGAACACAAAATCTTTCGTTACCTTCAAAATAAAAATACGTAGTTACAAAATTTTACTTTAATAAACACGGTGTCAAATTAGCAATTTACCGTTTAAATTTCAATTGCTCCTATAGGGGTTCTTGCAATTGCTAGTCCTCAAACGTTCGTTTTTAGTCATAGAGCTTCAATTACATAGATATACATATCAAATCCAAAGCGTTTTCAAATAATAAAATCATGGAACGAAGAAATTTAAATTAAAATAAATTATAACTTAATCTGGGCTGGAAATATACATAGTTGCAGTACACAACAGTACCTATTTTATGATTTACAAGAACAAAATCTTTAAATAAATCTTTTAAAAAAATCACAATTTGCATTACCACTGTCCAAAATATCTAGAACTTGACTAGTGATGTTTATAAAAGCCATATTGGTTACTTTTAAAGTTTTTAAAAATCTCTAAAGAATGATAGCCTAGTACTATAAAACACATTTTCAAAAATTTTCATCAATGTGTAATAAGCTAATATTTCGATAATTTTCTACATCTAGTACTTTTCCCTTTGTGTGCATTGGTAGTATTTTAGCTTCTTTTTTTTTCAAGCGATCTGGCATTGTAGCCAATATACATGGCACTGAGGGCTGGTACTGCTACTGTACGTCAAAAAATTGCTGTTTAACTTCGCATTCAACACATATGCTCCAAGGCCTGTTAACCCTGTCATTTACAAAAAGGTAGTTGTAGATAAGGTCAACAGAAACACTGTCAAAAGGTAGGTAAGATGTATGGTACTTTCTCATCTATTGTTTGTCGCTTTCCAGTTCATGTTGGGCACAGATACTGAGGCTGTAATGGCAGGCAAGCATGATAATTTCATATAAAAGGTAATTATAAATACCAATATTGTTAGTAAACCATTACACACAAGTTCTAAGTCTAATAACTTGCAATTTTGGGCATGTTAGAAGGTTGCATTTGCTTAAGGATGAATGTAATATATGTACTATGTATGTGCAAACCCCCACACTCCCAAGCAGCGAGGCACAGAGTGACAACGTAGATACAATTTGCCTCGCTGACCAATTGCTAGTGTCCAACGAGGTACTGACAGTGCATCAGCAGGTACAATGCAAGCCAAAAATTTCAGAAAATAATCACAGCCCAACTAGTATCACAGTGAAGAGCTTCACCAGTTATTAACATAATTTATATCACAATTTTACAATTAAGGGGCCGAAGAATAATGCACTAACACACGAAATAAACATTCAACAAAGGCAAAGTATGCATTACAAGGTGTAGTGAAAATCTTGCACAATTCGTAGCAAAACTTTATGGTATCAACTCCTTACTTGATCAAACATTAACAGCATGGGTTTAAGTCCAATGGTGGGTTGACATCATGCTGTCTGGGGGAGGACTCCATAGATGTTAATTAAGCATGCTGGCAGTAAATATGGCATAGCTGTTAACCCAGCTGGGCATGGTCTACACCACGTCCACCAACTTGGCAATTCAAAATTACGTCTCGTGACTCCACGAGTGCTGCAACGCTCGCCAAAACTTTAGCTCAGACCCAATCGCAGTGCCATGTCATGGTCGTAGGAAACACACCATACCCTGCACCTTAGTTTCAGTACACGCAAGCACTGCTGCACAAACAAAGCAAACAAAATTTATCTAGGAGTCCTAAAGAGTGTCACAAACACAGCAAATAACTAATCAGTAAATAACAAAGAAAAAAATAACAATGTCTTATTATAACAGTATATTAAAATCAAATTAAAAACATTTTAGAGACAATAACATATGTCTCAAGGCCATCCATTGAAACAACCTCAAAGAGTCCATAATTTATCTGTCTAGCCTCACTCCTTGTAAGGGCCCCGTGTGCCTGCATCACCACACTGCAACCCCACCTAATGTCTTGCTGCTGGTTACCAGGTCCTCTTCTCCTGCTGCCAGCGCCTCACGAGGCCAACTTCTGAAACAGTCACAAAGGAGTCGGTCGTGTTTAAACCTGTCTTCTCTAAAAGGTGTTTCTTTTAGTAGTTTGCTACATCGAACAGCCTCGAGCCTAGTGGACCACACTGAGGCCGAAGACCCACGCAACAACACTTGGTTCATTTGAAATTAGTCTCCCATGCACACTACCATCCAATGCGCTATTGTGAATCAGTATGTTCGAAAACATGGAGTTCAAATCTTGTGCACACAACCTATTGTTACTATTATTTTTTTTCAATTGTGCGCCCAGCTTAAGCCACGGGGTTCTTAAATATTGTGGCAAGGGTGACGTATATGGGATCAGGCATTCCACTTCTCTATGGGGAAAGAGTATAGATATCGGTGTGCCCCGGGGCCACACGAAGAACTCCGAATACACCCGAGTGTAAGCATACCTAAATAAAGACGCACTGCTCAAATGGTTGTGGTGAGTGACTCCTAAAGAATGCTTGAATGAATTTCTTTGACACCAAGCCGTGAATTAGAACAGATATACGTTATTCAAAAAATTATTTAATAGTGCTTCTAGTTTTTTCATACAGGTAAACACAATTGACAGATCTTTTTTATAAAAATTGCATACAAATTTTGCAATAGTGTCATTAAACCTTTTTACTAAAGAAACGTTTAAAAACAACGTGTTTCAGTTTCTAATTAAACATAATATTACCTCCAAAATAAATACGCTAAAACACTTGTGGCTCGGGGGGAGGGGATATTTCCCCCACTCCCCTACTTTTCCCATGAAACCGACAGAGCCCGCGTGTATCGGGATGCAGGAACAGGTAACGTCCCTAATCGACCGACCGCCTACTCGCGACAGGTCAAACTGCAGGTCTGTCCTTCCCTGCGTGTGTCCCGATGCACCAACTCGCGGGTAGGCATTTTTAAAATTAATTAACTCGTAGCTCCTGAAGCGTAGATGCTGGAGCTAGAGTTTCGCAAAGCAAAACTGCCGACGGCCTTTTTTTTTACTTGCGGCAGGTGACCCGACGTGCCAGCTCACGATTAATTAACGTAATTAATTTAATGCGATTTTTTTCTCCTATGCGTTCAAAACTATCTTCTTTCCCAGTTTTAAGCACACGTGCTGACTGGCAGCCTGGAGGGTGAGGAATACTGTCGTGCATGCGCCAGGGGTACCAACCCCAGACGCGCACAAACACCAGTAGTCTCCCGACCCCAGCATTGTTGGAACTGTTCTGTCCTTACCAGCTCTTCTTCCTGGACCATCCTTCTTGTTCTGTGCTGAACCTGCCTGCTCGATGATTGCAGTATTTAATCCCGCATGAATGAGCCCAAGATAGCGGAGCTAGTCATGGCATCAATCGCTGCCATGGCTGGCCAATCCCCGAACAAAGCACACGACTGCATGACTGAAACCCAGCAAGATTAGGCGTAAAGACTTCACACTGAGACTCACTCAGCAAGGAGTCTTCCTTAACCCAGACCCCTCCCAAACAAGCACACTTAGTTTAAGTTAGGTTAACATAAAAAAAAGCACGCAGTTGGTTCTACAAAGCAAGAAAGATAGAAGAGTGGCAACTCAATGCTTACTAACACTCTTATTTATTTTGGAAATCCGAGAACTGTGCGGAATTAGAGGCAACCTAACAACCTGAGAGTCGTTTACTTTAAGAAATTAAATGTTTGCATTTTTTTTGTCGTTCGTTGTTGGGAGTATTAATTGTATTTTCGTTTAAGATTATTTATTCTTCAATCAGGAACAAACAAAACAATATATTAAAATGCTTTATATTTTGTTTTAAATATTAAAAACTGCAGAGTCACATAGTTTGAACGCTGAAAAACATAACCTCGGTTTCTATTATAAAACAGTACACACGAGCAAAAGCAGAGCACACACAAGATTTTGTTTTGCAGCCATCATTGCTACCAAAATAATTTAACGTAGGCAAAAATCATTTCAAAGTACCATAATTTATTGCTAACGTAATCAATACCTACACCACGTCGTTAATACACCATTCCATAAATTATATACTAATAATGTTCGTAAATATAATTTTTTTTTATTTATGTTATGTTAAAACTTATTTATTGGTGTTGGCATTTCTCAACTGAACATTTTTTTATAGTGGTCATATTCCGCCTGTACAGTTGCGTCCCTCCTGGTAGGGAAGCCTAGGATGCAGATAAAGTTCTGCCATTCCCGATTACACCCGATAAATTCACCTCGGGTTTATTTATATATATTTATATTTCTCTGTTTATTTTAATGTAGCTATACTAATAGTGTTTTAAAGTGTTTTAATGTAGCTCACCTAACCTACCACTTTTAATATATGAATTCATTTTTCCTGCGCAAAAATAAAAAAAAAATCCCGAAGTTGGCCGAAGGTGAATTGTTCGCGTGTAATCGGGAATGGCAGAACTTTATGTGCATCTTAGGTCTCCCCTCCTGGTGGCTTTACTTCTGCGCCGCTGACTGTGCTGTGCGCGGCCGGTGACGAGCGACGTCGTGCTGTCTGCGATAGCTGTTTCTAGGTCAGCGAGGAGGAAGAAAGCCGGCCCTTTGCATTGGCCCGCACCGCCCCCTTCCCCTTTACAACCTCCTGCGCCCTCCCTGAAACACGGCCCCCCCCTCCTTCCAAAGCAACGACAGTGCCGCTGGTCTATTCCGAGCACCTACGTGCCGGAGGACTCCAGTCGCAAAGAAGCCTCGCAGGCGGCTGAAGGGCGCAGTTGGGCGTAACTGCAGGGACGCGTCCTAGAGCGGTGAGTGAAGCTGGACTCCCAGCTGTCCGTCAACAAGCTGAACGTTTCACAATCATCCGCACGTTCGTTATTATATATTTTTTTTTCTTGGATGCTGCCAACTCACCATTGCATAGAATATAAATAATACTTATAGAATTCGCCAAGCCACAAGAAAAAAAAAATTTTGTGCACTTTTAAAGTTAGTAGGACTGGCCGACACGAGATGGCATTGTAATCGACTCAAGATGATGGCGCCGTTGTGCGGTGGGCAGGGGAATCACCGTAAAATAGCGCTCTTTCCCTGTTCAAACAACACGCGAATGGAAGAATAAAATAAAAGTGCCTTTTTACGTCAAGGAGAATTATAAATATTAATTATAGACACTTTTTTTCATTGTTTCTTGCTGAAATATAATATGAATGATAGTAATTGGACTACATTGGACTACATTGTGTTTTAAAACGGTAAAAATTCAATGAGCCTATAAAGCTGATTGACAAAAGAGCATGATAAATGTGCGTACAACGGCCTGCACTTGTGTTCCTTCAGTTCTGCATGGCCGCGCGCACCAGAGAAAGCCTTAGTGTTGGTTTGGGCGGTAAAACTATGAGCAGTTTCAGATGGGAGACCCAAGGCCCGAGACGGGCTGGACCGATTTTATCGAATCAATAATAATTTATGATTTATATTCATCACGTCTCGCCGACATAACGTCTTTAGAGACGGTTAAACGGTTACCACGGTGAGTTGCAAACGGCAACGACATGCGTTAGTGCGGAAAACAGGATTACCAAATGTACCAAGAAAACCTACCTTTTACAATTGCTTAATAAATGGGTCTAGTTACGCCGAGAGTTTTCCTAGTTGGGCCGGACCCTTCTCAGGAGCCCGCTTGTGGCAGTCCAGCTCAGCATTGCTGAGCTTCCAGAAGCGAAGCCATCCTTGTTTACCGCGAGCTCCAGCCGTCAGCGTCAAGACAGCCGAGCTGGGCAACAATGAGGCGGATAGCAGTTCGCCAATCATTACCCAAGAATAAACACTGACTGAACGATCAGCCACGCCTTTTACATCAAATTACAGGCCACGACACGCTGTTATATTATTATTTTTTATTAATGTCGCTCTAATTCAGCCTCCAGAATAACCCGTCTTTCTAATTTCTTGTTATATTTTAATATCCTGGAATAGAAATTACAAATCTTATACAAACTTTAACGTAACACTAAAATGTTAAGGGAACAGCAATTATTTTCACAAATGCTTCTAGCCGATATTGTATTACGTTCGTCAGTTAACTTTTGAAACTGGATTATACTGGCCAAATTTGGGGTGATTTTTCTTGACGTTAGGTTAGCATTGAATCATGACTTAAATCACATTTTAGCATTCCTGTTAATGTTTTCATTTGAATGAAACCATAAGTAATTATACAAAAAATATTATTATTATTATTTTTGCTTTAACGTCCAACACGTAACTTTTTTTTTTTTTTTAATTAGGAAGCTTTAAAGAAAACAACCTTCCTGTCAGGCATTACTTTTCATCTCTAGGCCCTATACAGAAAATCATAATTGTGTAAAAATTACTTTCATATGTATTATGTTGTTTTATATCGAATTGTGTTTGCTACGCGAAACTTTGTTCTTTAGAATTCAAGGTAACGAGATTTTCAGCCACAAAACATGATAAGCTATTATCGGTAGAATCATAAGTATAACATCTAAAACGATATCATAATGTAATGAGCCATTGAAATTTAATATTTAGTATGATTGGTATGCAGAAAGTGTTGGTTGTTTTATTTTATGATGAAATTTGCAAAGGTCTTCAACTTTTGAAAATGTTATTGCCTAGTTAATAGTCTAGATTTTTTTAAAATCAATGTTTGATTTTAAAAAAACAGCACACCCAAAATAGCAAGACACAAGCAACATCAGTGATTGATGTGAACCCGTTGTAAGTATAGAATAAACCGCACAATGTTAATCATCAAAAGTCAAGCCAATTGACATGACCTCAGCTTCCCAAGGAGAAAGCGGGCAGCTTGTTCCATGGTTAGTTTTATGCAGGGCCATCATGAAACCAGAGAACTTTTTTTCTAAGACAAAAAAAATATCACGGAATTAGGAATGAATTGATACTTTTCCTGCCCACCGCTCAAAGGCACCACCAGCTTGAGGCGATTACAATGCCATCTCGTGTCTGGCAGTCCTGCTAATTTTAAAAGTGCACGCAATTTTTTTTATGGCTTGGCGTCTTCTATAAGTATTATTTATACTCAATGCTGTTATGACTTAAAAGTTTTGATACAATTTCTCTTGTAAAAGTTTACCAATTTGCTGATGAAGTACGCTAAGAAACTCATAAATGATCAAATGAACTAATATAATTTCGAGTTAAACTGGACTCACAATGAACTGTCGCGAACGTCCGTCACCCGTTCGTCTGTCAACGGCGCCAGCAAGCCGAGCGATTCACATTGAACCACACGTCGATCAGATACTTTCCCCTTTGTATGCTGCCAACTGACTAGAAGGCTTAAATACTGGTGAAAATATATCTTATATATGTACAGTATACTGACTATCATAAAGTTAAACACTTAATAAATCATTAAAATCAATTTTTTCTCTCTCTGATATTTATTACATACAATAATTTTATTTGTTAAAAAAAATGTGTTCAAACGTAAGTTAAAAACCATTTCATAAAAGCTGCTAAAAAAATATACACACTTAAAAACATTTTAAGCTAGTAAAGGTTGCCGGCAATAGGTGCCTTGCTAACATTTTGGAGGTTCTTTCGTCCGTCCGTCGAATGTTAAATCTTGGGTTATGTTTTGACGGACGGATGGAATTTTCCGGGTAATCTGATTGGTGGACGGACGGATAATTGTGGATTCCAGCTGTACCGTGCATTGTTAATTACGTTTGCGTACACAGACAACTTTTTGTTTCGAATATCATGCTTAAAACGTGTTCATAGGTTGAGTTTGAAATCATAATACGGAAGCAGCTAAACAAATAAAAAAAATTGTTGTCTGTAAAGTCGGTTTACGGACGATAGTTTAACGTGACAACGTCATAACAAAACATTGATGAAATTATTGCATAGTTTTATGAATAAAATTGAATCATTGTTATTTAATTATCACTATTTTGTATGGATAAAAGAAGGAGTGAAATGAAATCTACAATTTAATTGATAAATTTTATTTTATTTGCACTCATGAATTCAAATATGTTTATTACTTTAACGAAGAGATTATTTTAACTATAACTTTTATACATGTTTGCTATTTAACTTCTTCCAATCTGTGTTATTCTGTTAAGGATAGGACGATGGTAGGAAAAGTAGGAAAACGAATGGGAGTGTTTCAAGTTTAATGTGCCTCGAAAAAGTCAAATCGATGGTTGTTCCAATCGAGTGGAAGAGAGATAGATGCGGCGCAAGCGTACGATGAGCGTGACGGGACAAAGCGTAACGGGACAATGAGTCATCCTTTTTCAGTGCGTGCAGCCGGCGTTCATCGATTTATTAGACGTTGTCAGGTCAAAAAAACTGTTATGAATAAAGACTATGTTTTCCAGTTGCTACGGTTTGGGGCTTGGTTGGGACATCAGGGCTGACTGACAAGCCCTGCTGTACCGCTGTACCGGAGAGAGTGGGGCAGGAACCCGGGTGAGGCGACCTCCGCGTGCTGGGACGGTTTCCCCACTAATTCACGCGGCGCCGCTAAGCAAACGTGCCACGGACACATTTGCCCCCTTCCCCCCTCCCCTTTTATACCCGTAATCCCAACGCAAACATGTGTGTGTCAATCGCGACCAAGCCACCAGGGAAGACTTCATTTCACAGAGGAGAGAGCCACGCGCGAAGTTCATGCTCGCTTTTTTTTTTTTTTTTTTTTTCGTTCTATCTCATTGTATAAACAGGTGTGGCATTAAATTTTGATGGTCGATTAGGATAGGTTAGCTACATTATAAATACTTTAAAACACTGTGGATGGTTGGTTATATTAAGTAAGTATAGCTACATTAAAAATACTGTAAAATCATTTTATGGTTGCTTAGCAAATAACTTTTTTAATATGTAGCTATCCAGGGCTAGGAAACCGTTTACATGATTTCACAGTATCTTTAATGTAGCTATCCTGACCAAATCAACCGTCCACAATGTTTTAAAGTATTCATAATGTAGCTTACCTAACCTTTTACAATGAACAAAAAAAAACTGAAGATGCACGATCGGGCGTTTGGCTCTCTCGTCTGTGAAAAGAAGGCTTCCCAAGCCACCGCTTTCCCGCGCGGAAAGACGTAAGATGGCGGGTACGAGGTTGCTAGTTTCCAGGAGGCAATTCAAAAAAAGAATGATAACAAAATCGGGGGATACAGTTTGGTGTTGCAGCTACACATCTATCATCTCCATCCAAAAATTTAATTACACCACTGGATGGTTAAAGGATCAAAGAATTCGTCACGCCAAGTGAGGACTGTGACGCATCGCGCGCGGTGGAGGGGCGAAGCGCCGCCATTTTGAGGTCAATTTGCTGCGTTTCGAGATTTCCATTTAGTACAACTTTTGACTCGGAGAAGCTACCACGTTCGTTTAGGTTTCAATCATCAGCTCTCGTCAAAATCTATCGATCGCATATATATAAAATATTAGTGTAAAATGGTTACAGTGAATATACATGGTGTTAAAATAAAAAATAGCGTATTTTATATGTTGTATAGAAAATATTATCTGTTACGTACACGTATTCACGTACAACATACGGCCGTGGCCACACCCCCTTTTTTTTCTCTTCAGCCAGTAACCTTCCCTTATTGGCTGAAGTGTGGTGTTTGCATTGTGGACACAGTTTTAAAGAAATTTATTTTATGGTAGTGACTGTGTTTCACAACGGAGACTCTAATTCATACTTACTAGCCATCATTGGAAGTGGTCAAGCTCCATTTCAGGATTTTTTTTTTTTGACGTTGCAATATGGGATGGCGAGTTAAGAAAGTGACTCAATCTACGCCGCAGCGTGGCGTCTCGCGTCTCGTAACAATTTCTAACGCCATGGCGCAGATTGCAAACATCATCATCATAGTCCAAACGCTTCTTCGTGGGATAAAGGAGTTTGAAAACGAAATAAGGAAACAGAACTAATCAGTCCTTGGCGTATTCCTAAATGTTTTTTTTTTCCCTAAACAGAACACCGCTCGGATATCTCTATCGGTTTCCAGACAATGGCGGCTCCAGGAAGACCTCTCGGGAAGGGCTCTCACACAGGAGGATGCAGTTAGTAATCATGACATTGCCCTTGGGATATTCACAAAATAATATGGTCTCAAATACTGAAATTCAGTATTTTCGTACAAATTTTGATTGAAAGAAGAGTTTAGCACATTAAAGAAAGTATTTAAGTTAACATTAATATTCCCTACTAAGAGATAAGAAGTAAAATTTGGGCTCGGAAGGCCGCGCTTGTTTCCATCTATCTATTCTATATATAAATTTCTATATAGCTATATACATATATATCTCTTTATCTAACCCATTTCATTCTCTATACCTCGCTCTATCTCAACTTATCTCTATGTCTCTCTCTATCTCACTCTATATATATCACTCTATCTCTGTCTCTCTTATATTTAAATAAATTGTGTCATGCGTGCGCACTTATACAACAAAAACAGACGAAGTGCCGCTATATAATATGAAATAAAAACATTTTTTGAAACGATTTGTGCTCCAACTATTGCAAAATAGTTATACCGTCTCAGAAACCTTCACGGGCATGCGCATAACAACTCAACAAAATTTCATCGCAATCGGATGAATGGTATAGGAACGCATACGGCACAAACAAACGAAAATTAAAGACATGACTAACGCATCAAACGATGGTGCGTTTAAAATTCAAGGCAACTAACTCTATCTATTGACGAAGTTAAGAACAAAACTGTTATGAGCGCCTTTATTTTGCTAGCCGCTGCGAGCTCCACTAAGCGGGCTGGTCTCACCAAGGAGAAAAATACGAATTTGCCAGACCTTACTATGTGTATGATCATGCGGCAGACACAGAGAAATGACACTCACTCACTATTTGTATGTCTATGACCTATGATTTTTTCTGTTATAAAATGAAATTATCACTTTTTCACTCCCTTAGTGATGGAATTTCATATTAATATGTGGTCTATGTGTTAATCGAGGTAATGAGCTTGCTATAGGCGGGGAAAGTTGATCAAGTGTCAATTGATCAGCTATCGACCGGGGTTGAAAAATATAAAATTCTATTAAAAATTAGGGGTTGGTGAAAGAAGGATGAAAATGTAGGGTTGTGTGTATTTTTTAATGCCGCAATATAATAAAAAATAAAAATAAAAAATTTTGTCCAAAAAATAAATAAATAATGTTAGGGGTGGACAACCCTTATCACTTAGGGGTATGAAAAATAGATAGTAGCCGATTCTCAGACCTACTGAATATGCATACAAAATTTCATAAAAATCGGTCAAGCCGTTTCGGAGGAGTATCGTAACTAACACTGTGACACGAGAATTTTATATATAAGATATATATATATACACACACACACAATTTCGGCAGTATAGATGATGGTCGTCTGAGGTGAATAGTGGGCAGGGGATGGGGTGATGATATGGAGATACTCGTTCCTCCCTTTACGAAATCCTAAAAAATATCTAGATATCATTCCTACCAACAAATGAAAATAATTTGAAATCAAACAGCGGGAAAAGTGGTCTCTCCTACCTTCCCTCCCCCGAAATTAACTTGTGCGTACGCCCTTGCACCTCTTCTAGTATCATTCAGCTATTAAAAAAAAAAAAAACAACCACTGATAATAAGCTTGCCCCTCTTCGAGTATCATACAGCTATTAAAAAACAACTGATAATAAGCTTGTCCCCCTTCGAGTATCATACAGCTATTAAAAACAACGTGTCTTGAAAGATAAAACAATAAATGACAAAAATAAAGTTCGTTCAGGCAAATTATTTTTAAAACTGGTTTTAACTATGTTTAACCCGCGACAGGTAGAATGTTAGGTTTTATCTTATCGCAGGTCACCGTCACAAGGCGCGGACGATCTTAAAAACAAGAACCAGCGCCGCACGACAGGATGGGGCGCGACGACGAGTTCTTCCCGCCGGGCGACGACGGCTACGAGTGCGGCCTGGACGAGGCGACCAAGGCCGTCGCTCTGGCCGAACTGCGAGAAGACGAGGCCACGCGTTCCCGCGCGATCGGCCAGCTGCGAGAGTGGGTCCTTGCGCACCCGGCGATACGCAGGTGCCGCACAGGTGAGGTGAAGCCGCGACATCCAGCAGGCGTGGATGGATGGATGCAGTAGCGGATCCAGAGGGGGGGCCAAGGGGCTCAAGCCCCCTCCAAAAGCATCTGGGTCCACTATTGTTTTAGTGTTTGCCTTGATAAAGCCTAGCCTCAGCTGGGTCAAGCCCCTCCCAAACAAAAATCCTGGATCCGCCACGGTATGGATGGATGGGGGGCATGCATGTATGAATTTATTAACGAAGGCATGAACGATAAATGTTTTTTTAAAAGATGAATAAATGCTTGTATTGTTAAATGAATAAATGGCTGAATTGATAAATGAATGCTGGAACGAATACAAGAATAAATTAAGTAGTAATGAAGGAATAAATGACATAATGTATTAATCATGAATGTTTGAATGAATAATTTAATGAATGATGACACCTTTGAATTTTCCTACATACTTTTGTGACTCGTTACTACCCCCAGTTATTTCAACGAAATCATTTCCCGACAACTACAAAAGTCGCAGTGGTAGTAGAACTTCATTCAATTAAACATAATCAACACGCTCAGTGTTCAATCTTAAATACGCTCTCTCTTATTTACAATAAAAATGTTGTTCAGCTCCAGTTTCAAAGACGTACACCACTCTTGGGAAGTACTTTAGACCATAAGCAGTACAGATGTTTTCAACTTATTTTTATCTTACTGAACCTGCAGCCGAAGAAGTTAGTCGGGTCGAATTCAGACTCAGCCTGTATAATTGGCCCGTACCCGAATATTTGGCGTGTACTCTATAAGGGCTCCGCCTACCCGGGCACACATACGGTGCGCAGAACTTCAAGGAAAACAACGTGATTTCAAAACTACTCAAGATATCCGAGTGTGGACTGCTTACGGAAAAGCATTTAAGAGTTCGCTGAGGGCCGAAAAGTACTTTTGATTCCGAATTAAGTTTTTAAACTGTATTGTTAGAAGAGTTGAAATGGCTAAAACGTATGTTTTCAGAGTAATTTTTTAGGCGAAAAAAAAACCAGTACAGATTCTTTAAAGCACTTACGGGACTTGAATTACACCTTTATCTTCATTTCTCCGCCAGGTAATGTTACGGTCACCGCTGAAATTTCACAGTTATCCTGTGATTATGAGAAAACTGCGCGCCAGTTCAAAGCCTTGCGCTTAGAGGCTATACCGCGATGGAAATACCAGCGAGCGTCGCGCTTATCATCCCGCCTCACTGACACACATACACCCCTGACGAGGCGGGCCCCTTAACAGCATAGGTGTGCCCAGACATTTCCATTAGGGGGGGGGGCCCTGCTAAATTTTTAAATCAGAAGCTGAATTTAGAATGTTAAATAGCTTAAATACATTCACTCATTGACTTGTTTATATTTTTGTGCAGTATCAACGAGATATGTTTAATTGTTATCTAATATTTATAACCGTATAATTTTAACAATCTTGAAAATATGTTGTTTTTTCCATATACAATGTTTAAAGGGTACTTACACATTTCCCCCCTCGAATTTCCAATAGCTTGGTCCAGATCTACTTTGAAATGAACTTCTTTTTGGTGAATTCAAACACAGCAATTCAGACAACAGAACTTTAACAAACCTCTAAATATATTTTTTTTTGCTTGGCCATTTTAAGGGACCTCATGTTTTAAATAAACTAAGGCGGCTGTATTTCCAGAACGATAAAATGTTTAAAAATATTGTTAATTAGCATGCTGCAACACTGAAACACAGTTTGAGTGTCACAGTGCCAGGAATTAGGAATATACTAATATTAACGAACGCATTAGAGAAAATGCCGATCTGAGTGATTACATTAGGGGGGGAGGGGCCATGGGCCACCTGCCTTCCCCCCCCCCCCCCCCTTGTAGGCACGCCTATGCTTAACAGACATTCGATGTTCGTCCCTCAAGTACCTCCGCGCAAATTTCCACGCGCGACAAATTTCGCGGCCCGAGAACTCCGCAAGTTCGGCGCTTCGTCCGCTCGCCGCTAAGCGCGAAGCACAAAGGCTGCGCGCCGTCGGACGTTATCAGCGCCGCGCGCGTCGACCTCATAAACTGGGAGTCTACGACCTGATATCACCTTCCCCCTACCCTCCTCCCTCCTACATTCTCTTGACAGCTCGGCATCGCAGTTTCTGCCTCGTCCTCGCACACCTTCCGGGCCGTTCACGTTTGTGCTCTTTTTCCCGCAGCGGACGCGACACAAAGAGTGCCCCTTGAGAATCCATGCGGTGAGTATCAGACTCTGCCGTCTGGGATTTTGTACTATTTTTTTTTACCATAGTTCTACTTTTGAACCATTTATCCCAATTATTTTTTTTTGCATCTCAAGTCATCAATCCTATCTACCAGACCTTCTCTACCACATATATTTACTCACAGGCCCCCAGTCTGTAAGCGCCGCCAGGAAATAACTTACTATGTCATGACTTGATGTAAGTTTTTGGACATACGCCATTGCTAAGAACTTTTTCTGTTGAAGAAAAACTAATAAATAAAATAAATAAATAAAAAAACCCAAAAAAGACAAAAAACACACAAAATTAAGCAAACAATTGCTGTTGTCAACAAGGATATGAACACCACAAAATATTCCGAAACAGGAATATGGTCAACAAACAAAGAAAAACAAAGAAAAATGCACTAAGAGAACGAAAAAAAACCCACAAATGATGACAACACAAAAAATATTGAACCCAAAATAATTCAGCACAACAGTTGAAACGAGACAAAAAAACACGACAAAACGAAAAGACGGAACAAACACAACAGTTTTCTAAAACAGAAACAAGCGACGTTTCGGGAACTGCTATCTGCTCCCGTCCTCAGGCAGAGACGCACATGGTACGGAAACACAGGTGCGACTATGTCATAATAACCACACCAGTTCAACAAGTGTTGATTCCAGCAAGTGGTCAAAGCTTAGTCCTATGCCATGTCAAGCCTTATAATATATATATATATATATATATATATATATATATATATATATATATATAACAGAAGCTTTATTGCAAGCGGTATCGAAATATTTGAAATTACAAGATGGAGAGGATCAACATGGCGTATGAGAGCGAGACTTAATTATTAGTTATTTACCCTAACCCAATCCTGAGCGTTGCATTTTTAGTTACTCTCTCTCTGATGAGTCATCGCCTAGACTAACTCTACCCGCTGTGAATACGTAACAATTAAAAAAAAAAAGTTCCGTGAAGGCCGATGATCGGTGTGTCTGACTCGCGGTTTGTGAATGTCACGTTGCTCGTATCCAGGGGTTCAGGGAACAGGCTTGCACTCATTAATTGAACAGTCATAACTTATAATTCTGGAAATATCCACATAACATAACTGCCATAAGTTGAAACGTTCATAACTTAGAAAACGTACCTACCTTAAAAACCCACAGCGCCGAAAAACACAACTTGGGAATTTCTTAACTTAGAACTACCATAACTCAAAAACACACAAGTTTGGACTGTCATAACTTAAAAAAAAAAAAAAAACACGAAACACACAACTTTAAAATTAGAAATAAATAACTTAGAACTTTCATAACTTAAAAACACACAACGTAAGAATTGTAATAACTTATAAACATACAACTTAGAAACTTCGTAACGTAGAAAATCAAAATGTAGAACGATCACGAAAGTACAAAACACGTAACTAACTAAGAACTATCATAGCTAGAAACACTTAACTTGGAAATACACAACTTAAGTAAGAGAGCTTATAATTTAGAAACTCATTACCTAGAACTATCATAACCTAAAAACACACAACTTAGCAAATCATTACCTAGAACCTGTGGCGCAACAACAGGGGGGAGGGGAAGAAGGGTTTTTTGCAACCCCCCCCCCCTTTCTGAAACATTGAAGTGGGGGCAAACAGGGACAAAGAAAGTGCTGTGTAATCAATTTTTAGATAATAAAACTGCTTAAATAGCGCCATTTTCCACATTGAAAAACAAATTTTCCCGGACCCCCCGCTTCAATAGGGGGATCGATGATTCTTTATAAAAAGGTAAATTGCCCCCCCCCCCCCCTTTAGTTATTACGCCCCTGCCTAGAACTATCATAATCTAAATTCACACTACTTAGAGATGTCATAACGTATATAATGCCCCAGTGAACAGGACTCGGACGGTGTGTGTGTGCGCGCGTGTGTCGCAGACTCCGTGTTCCTGCTGCGGTTCCTGCGCTCCAAGAAGTTCAGCGTGCCGCTGGCCCAGGAGATGCTGGAGCGCTACCTCACGGTGAGGCAGCTCTACCCGCTCTGGTTCCGGGGACTCAGCGCGGACGAGCCCGTCGTGCGGGAGATACTGCTGGCCGGGTGAGCGTCCCTAACCTCACTCTCGCGCGCCAGGCGCCGCGTTCCGCAACAATGGCGCGATTTGTGTTTTTGCCATTTTCGTGTTGTTTTTTTTTTGTAGTTTTCTTCTACAGACATACATGAGCATAGCAATGGCGTAAATGTCCAAAAAGCCTACATCAAGTAACTTTGGCAGCTAATTATGCAAAAAAAAAGTATGCGCTGTTTATATTTTTAATTACGTGAAAGTTAAACAATTGAAGAAGTCTACAAGTTTATCTGTAATTACTGTAAATATAAAAATCTTGACCTGAAATGGGAGGCACCCCCTTAACCCTTTGAGGCACACAGAAAAAATATTAAAAATAAATTAGAATATATTGTGTGACTTTTAGCAAACGTGGCGGAAGGAAAAATTTTAAGCAGCCAATGTTGCTTGTTCTTGTTAGGATCGCCAGATAGCAGCACAAGGCTTACTCACGTGGAGGTATTTCGGCGATAACACTGGAACATTGCAAATAGTAACATATTTATAAAGTGGTATCATAATAATACCACTACAAAACAAAGGGTTATGGTTAAGATAGGGGAGTGAGTGACTGTCGAACAACTGCCTCACCTGTTGACGACTGTGCAGGTACCTGGTGCCCCTCCCGGAGCGAGACGACCTCGGACGCAGGGTGGTCCTAAGACGCGCAGGTACAGTATACTTCAACATCGTCTGCACGGTGTCTTAGATTTCTGGAACCAAAATATTTCAAGAGATATTCGTCATAGACGTTTTGAAGTATTTTTTCTTCATAGCTTAAATCATAGGCGGGCGCTAATTGTCGGAGCTGTTGGAGATTTATAAAACACACAAATTGTAACGGTCATAAGTTAGAGACATTTAACTATTAATTATACAATTCCCGAACTATGCAACATAGAAATGTCGTAATTTAAAAACACACGCCGCAGAACAACATAACTAAGAAAACGAACAAACTGCAGGAAATAATTACTTAGAACTGTCATAGCTTAAAATAACGCAACGTAGAAGTATCAAAAGCTGGAACCACATAATTTAAAACTGGCATAACTCAGGAAATCATTTCTTGTGTGTTTTTAAGCTATGTGTATCTAATTTTGGTTTCTGAGCTGTATGTTTCCAAGCTGTACATTTCTAAGCTGCATGTTTCTAAGCTGCATGTTTCTAAGCTGCGTGTTTCTAAACAGTGTGTTTCTAAGTTGTGTGTTTCCAGTGTGTTTCTAAGCTGCGTGTTTCTAAGTAGTGTGTTTCGAAGAAGTGTGTTTATAAACAGAGTGTTTCTAAGCAGTGTGTTTCTAAGCAGCGTGTTTCTAAGCCGCGTGTTTGCAAGCCGCGTGTTTGCAAGCCGCGTGTTTGCAAGCCGCGTGTCTGCGAGCCGAGCACGCGCTGTGTCCGCAGCGAGCATAGACCCCAGCAGGCACACCTCGGCACACGTGGCCCGGGTCCACGCCCTCGCCATGGAGTGTCTGCTGGAGGAGGAGGCCAGCCAGGTGAGGGGCTTCGTGCAGCTCAACGACGAGTCGGGGCTCAGCGCGCGCCACCTCTCCATGTGGTCGCTCGCCGACATCGCCCGCATGACCAAGTGCTTCCAGGTGGGCGCGCTGCCCTTCTCCCGCTATCCGCCTCCATCTCTCTGTCTCTCTGTGTTTCTCTGTCTCTCTTTCTGTTTCTCTGTCTCTCTATGTCTCCCTGTCTCCCTGTCTCTCTGCATATCAAGCGCGGCTCCAGAAGGGGGGCGGTGGCGACGATAGCCCCTCCCGAGACCAATTTTATTGATTAGTGTGTATTTATGTTTACTTAAATATTTAATTTCATATGTTAAACTTTTATCTCATCAAAAGTTGCATGGAGCTACCAAGGTTCTGTATTTGAAACCTGCAATTTGTAAATAACATTCCAAGGCCAATATCTGACCATTTTCATTTTTTTGCAACTACGACCTTTCTTTGTGCGATAGTCCCTCCCGAAAAGTCATCCTGAAGCCGCCATTGCTGCATATCTATGTCTCCCTGTCTCGATCGCCTCTATCTCTCTCTCTCTCTCGCTGGATCTCTCTCTGCCTCTCTCTCCCTCTCTCTCCCTCTCTCTCCCTCTCTCTCCCTCTGTCTCTCTGAGTCTCTCTGTCTCTCTTTCTGTTTCTCTCCGCCTCTATGTCTCTCTCGCTGATCTCTCTCTGCCTCTGTCTCGCTGTCTCTCTATCTGTCTTTCTGTTTCTCTCCACCTCTATGTCCCTCTCGCGGAATCTCTCTCTCTCTCTGTATCTCTCTCGCTGTCTCTCTATGTCTCTCTGTCTCTCTTTCTGTTTCTCTCCGCCTCTATATCTTTCTCGCTGGATATCTCTCTGCCTCTCTCTCGCTGTCTCTCTATGTCTCTCTGTCTCTCTTTCTGTTTCTCTACGCCTCTATATCTTTCTCGCTGGATATCTCTCTGCCTCTCTCTCGCTGTCTCTCTATGTCTCTCTGTCTCTCTTTCTGTTTCTCTACGCCTCTATATCTTTCTCGCTGGATATCTCTCTGCCTCTCTCTCGCTGTCTCTCTATGTCTCTCTGTCTCTCTTTCTGTTTCTCTCCGCCTCTATATCTTTCTCGCTGGATATCTCTCTGCCTCTCTCTCGCTGTCTCTCTATGTCTCTCTGTCTCTCTTTCTGTTTCTCTCCGCATCTATCTCTCTCTCGATGTCTCTGGTTGTCCCAGGGATACAACCGCTATTACGTCACTCCAGGCCAAGCGTGGGTCAGTGGGGGAGGGGGGGGGGGGCGATAACTCCTTCCGAGGGTAAATTTTATTTTTCGTTTTACTTATTTGGGTAGTTTATTTTTAAGAATAGTTAAGTATAGTGATGGGATTAATACAAATTTTCTCGAATTCGAATCCAAAGAGTATCGCGGATAAAAATCTGAATCTCAGGTGTCAAAATTCAACAATTAAATAATATAGCCCTACAAGGAAATTTTGAAAAAAAAAAAAAAATTAACTATGGCGTTGAAACATTCACCTTTTAAATGTCTGTTTCTCAAATTGAGTTTCCATAATCAAAACATAATTAAATTTTATTTATATATTACATGTTAAAAGTACAATATCGTGGGGAATGGTAACTGGATAGGTATGAAGAAAAAACTTGACCAGGCACACATACAGTGCGCAGAGTTTCAGGAAAACCCATAGGCGTGCCCAGACATTTCCATTAGGGGGGGGGCCCTGCTAAATTTTTAAATCAGAAGCTGAATTTAGAATGTTAAATAGCCTAAATACATTCACTCATTGCCGTGTTTATATTTGTGTGCAGTATCAACTAGATATGTTTACTAGTTAATATTTATATCCGTATAATTTTAACAATCTTGAAAATATGTGTTTTTTTTTTTCCATAGACAATGTTTAAAGGGTACTTACACATTTTTCCCCCTCGAATTTTCCAATAGCTTGGTCCAGATCTACCTTGAAATGAACTTCTTTTTAGTGAATGCAAACACAGCAATTCAGACAACAGAACTTTAACAAACCTCTTAAAATATTTTTTTTTGTTTGGCCATTTTAAGGGACCTCGTGTTTTAAATAAACTAATGCGGGTGTATTTCCAGAACGATAAAATGTTTAAACATATTGGTATTTATCACGCTGCAACACTGAAAAACAGTTTGAGTGTCACAGTGCCAGGAATATACGAATATGAACGAACGCATTAGAGAAAATGCCGATCTGAGTGATTACATTAGGGGGGGCCATGGCCCACCTGGCCCCCCCCCCCCCCCCCCCCTTGTAGGCACGCCTATGGGAAAAACCACCCGATTTCAAAACTACTCAAGATATCCACGCTGACCTTCTGCTCATTTTTATCAATGTAAAGCTGTGTTTTTTTTGTCGCAAATAGACCACAATATGATTCTAAATGAGAACGACTTTCATTACGGTCATGAAAGCCACATAATATGCAAAGTTAATTCCCACAGTGTTTGATCTATATTTTTCAACTATTTTGACGTTGAAAGAATTTTACTAAATTCATACAAAACGAAATAAAAAAATATCATTCCTAAGTTTTTTTTGTTCTTTTTCAGAAATCTTTTCCCATAAGACATAAATCTTCCAAGTTTTTGTGTCTTCCTCATTACGCCAGTAAAATCATGGAGTTTTTCATCTCGCTGCTAAGCGAGAAAATGAGATCAAGGATTGAGGTAAGTACATACCTAGCTATAAACATGCACCAAAATAGAACTAAAACATATTCACTATTCAGTATATAGGTCTCGCATTACATTTTGATTATTTCATTTTCTCGTCATCGTTGTTTATTATGGTATTTGCCTGTGAATCCATTCCGAAAGTGCTCTTGCGTTAAATTTTTCGTCTCATATTTTCTCAACAGATATTTACTAAAAAAAATATATCCGGAATCCATAAAACATCACGCGAGCGACAACAATTATTATGATCACTGGCGTCCATTTACACGGCTCGAAGATAACGTTCAATTAATATATGGTGAAAAAAATTTGTACTCCTCAGTAAATGCAAGAGAGCAATCTGAATAAATTTACAGGAAATCTACTCATTTAAAACACAGAAAAAAATCGTTTGTACTTTTACAAAAGATTCCTTTGGAGAACAGTTGCTAAAAAAAAAAAATAGTTTGTAACTCTACAAGAAATATATTGTAACTTTGTACAGCACTTGGGTACGGTTATTTGTGCATGTATGAAAAAACGTTTTTCGAGATAATACTCGGTATTTGTTACGAACATTGGCGCATATTTTTTATATTTAAATTTATGCAGTGGTCATTTCTCCACCCTTTATTCAGGATGTTCACCTACTCTATTGATAACGTTTTCTTATGAAACAAAAAAAACCTTCTCCATAAACCCAGTTCCTGTAGAGCTACTGATAACAGCGATTATTACAAGTGAAGTAAATGAATACTTACGCGAATAACATAGGTAATTATAGCTTAGCAAAACATTTAATTGGTTTTTGGCTGTCAAATGACTGAACGGCAATGGGTCTGATAAATGAAGAGTCCATATTTAAGTTACATTTATTTAAAAAAAACTTATCTTGCAAGTACCCAGTATAGCGTTAAAAGGACCGGTTATTAACTAGCCACTGTTGAAATTTATCATACTAAAACACACGTTTCTGACATAAATTATCTGTTCTCCCTTCACCAACGACGCGTATTTTTTTCCCTTGTGCAAGTACGTAGTATAACTACTTAAATTAACGCTACGAACAGCATTTATGGATAATTTATCAAGTTGCTGTCTATAAATGGTCTGACTACTACCGAATTCCACTCAATCCTCTCGAGCTATCTACTTTTCAGAAGGAAAAAAAAGAAGATATTAACACCCTGAACGCTGGAGGTTATTGGAACGAAGTCGTAAAATAAATTGGAGATTCCCAAAGATATCTTTCTAAAAAAAAATTACCTTTAAATTTATTTCCAACAATAATAACAAATAGTTTTAAAAAAATAGTTTGTAAATGCTTGGCGATCTTTCAGGTATAAAACTTGTAAACAAGCAACCAATACTTAATAAAGTGAAAATGTCAATGATTATTTCAGTAAGTACGAAGATCTACTAAATATTATTATTATTACTTTTGTTCCAGATTTTACCAAATATGGAAGATCTTCGTAAAGTAATAAACCCTAAGATCCTTCCAAAAGAATATGGCGGCGAAGTGCCGCTGGATCAAATGATAAGTAAGTACTCTACAGCTCGACCTAAGTACATTGCGTGTTGAAGAGGAGAAATAGCAATCTGAAAAAAACGCCATCTCGGTTTCAAAAATGACCAGGCCATAAAAATTCTCGATCGCTTGATTCTCGAAGATTTGGCTTCATCGAAGCATAATAACTAATACAATTCAGTGGAAATTTTGAAGTTAACTTAATAGTGAAAGGCTCCTGCACAGAAAAAAAATTTTCAAAGCAGTCATGATAACTGCCGACAGAAGTGAAAACGTTTTCGCAATTTTTACGAAAAAAATAATATCACACAACAAATTGTTTTATCGCGTTAGTAAAATAACTCCTAAATTACAATAAAATACGCATTGCATAGTAATTGTAGGTATAAAAAAATAAAAAAAAATAATTATGTTATTAATTTTTAGGTTATATTGCTAGAAAGACTCCGTTTTCTTCGTTATTCAAACTATATATCTATATGAGAATATTAATATATTTTGTACTCACATTTTTACTGCACAGTAATCGTATACTTAAGACTTAAAAACGCAATACGTTATACTAATAGGAACAGATAGAGTGTTATCGTTAACACGTCACGCGACCATGTCGATGACGACTTGCACGAATTTACTCCCTGTCCAAACATTCCCAGGGAAGCCTTCTTTTCACAGACGAGAGAGAGCCAAAACCCGAAGTTCCCCGAAGTTCATGTTTTTTTTTTCCGTATCTTTAATGTAGCTATCCTAACCAAATCAACCGTCCACAATGTTTTAAAGTATTTATAATGTAGCAAACATAATTGACCACTAGTAGGTATACTTTTATCAACACCCCCATATTTATTTACAATGAACAAAAAAAAAACCCTTAAGATGCACGATCGGACGTTTGGCTCTCTCGTCTGTGAAAAGAAGGCTTCCCACCTTCCCATGGAAGTTTTCACTTTCAAAAAAAAAAAAAAAATTCTGTGCCGGATCTGGGCTGATTTTCGAAACTTTCGATTCGATGTTCGCTTCGCATCGGAGAACCAGTGCTCGGGAAAAAGGCATAGGGAACGGTTGACTGAAGGTGGGTTTACGATTGAAAATTAAGAATTAAGAATTAAGACTTAGTCGTGTACTTACCATATGACTATGTAAACTAGTGGAATGGTTTATGATTGTCGTGTGTGAATTTTGACGGGTCGTGTGCGAACCATATGATGACTTAAGACTTAACAGAAATGGTTATATTTTATATTTTTCGTTAAGACTTAAGGGAAGCGACCAATCACAACAAACCGGAACCTTTCAACCGGAAGTTTATGTCTTATTATTGGACCGAGCGAGGCAGTATTTTGGGTTATAATTCGTATATTTTGTAATTTGTAATCATCATCCATTTCGAAAAGTAGATATCCCATTTGTCAACAACCTATTTCAAACCTGCTTCTCCGTTTCGGACAATGGCCGACCATGTGTTTTGTGCTGTGATTAGGTTGGAATTAACGACTTCTATGTCAATCATAAACTGGAAAATGTAGTTTTTGACTTAATCGTGTGCTCGATGTTAAGTTATAATTCTTAACCTTTTCAGTCACATTTTGTCAAATCCCATGATATACCTAATTTATTTTTTTTCTTATGATAATCAAACTTTTTATTTGTGTGGTAATAATCTTATACTATAATTATTATATTAATCTATAATTATTTTATAAAAGTTAATAAAAGTTTTAAAAATGTTGTTTACTTCATAGCCTTAAAGTACGATGTGCACCAGAATGCGGGTACACCTTAACCCACAAAATTCAAAGTTTCGTAAACTCCGTGTATCATCGGGACACGAATTGTCCACTTCAGTGGACGAATGTACTGAAAGGGTTGAGGAAATGTATCGCGAACCCAGCTTGACCCGCGGTGTCTGCCCGGGACAGACGTGTTCCTGGCGAGGCTGGAGGCTGGGAGAGACGCGCTGCGCTCGCTGGACGACACGGACATAGACCTGGACAGGAGGTCGCCGGCGGCGGCGGACCTGGAGGGCGAGCTGGCCGGCGTGGCGGGCAGCTTCCGGCGGCTGGAGGTGGACTGAGCCGTGGACCAGGGCCTGGTCCACACACCCCCTCTTCTCTTCTTCACCAGGAACTAACTGCAAGCGACCTCTGAACTGCCCACCTTCAACCAGTGGCGTAGCCAGGATTTGTGTATGGGGGGTGTTAAGAAGCATGGCCCCCCCTCCCCCCGTATTAAAGCAGGGGGTCCCCCGGGAAAATTTGGATTTTAAGGTGTGAAATAGTGCTATTTTAGCAGTTTTCGGTACTTAAATTTAAATATTATAATGATAAAAATTTTATTAAATTTAATATGAAATTTGTTTGAGTGATGAATAAGAAATTAATTAAAGATTTGGTGCTAAGGGGGGGGGGGGTTTGAACCCCTAAACACCCCCCCCCCCTGGCTACGCCCCTGCCTTCAACTCACGAACAACGCTGGTTCACGAATATTACCCAGGGATCTCCGTACATTTACGGACACTTGAGTTCACATTTCTATGGTGTTATGGAAGAGAGGGTTAAGTCAAAAAACATTAAAATTTTTAAGATAGGTGGAAGAAAGTCTAATATTATTTTCACGATCAAATATTAGTCGTTATATTATTAATTATTGATATCTTATACAGGCAACACAAAACTACAAACCATATAAAGTGTCGAAAGGCATATCCTTCAAATAACCCTTGACTTTCTTCCATCTCTCTTAAAATTTGATGTTTTTGATTTAACCCTCTCTTCCATAACACCACAGATTTGTTTAGAACATGAATCCAAAAATGATATTCTTGGTTTTACTAACAAAACATTAAAAAAATTTTTTTTGTTCTACAGCAATAACAATTCTACTTTCGTTTAGTGTATGTTCACCCGTGTTAACGAAACATACATCTCGGAAGTCGAAATAACGGCGTTTGTAGTTTTCTACGAAGATTTGAGTTGTTTGAAAATTACCAAGAAGTCGTTAAAAAGACCGTGATTTGCTGTAAATTTTAAACAGTGTGGGATAGACTCCGTGATCCTCTATGCTGGGGCGCAAATATGGAGAATTCGCGAAGGGAGTCTCTATCCCTGGGTAGGGTGCTTGAATGTTCTACACTGCCCGTATGTTGGCCTATATGCATGCAATAAGAAGAAAACTTAAAAATATATAGAAAGTTTTCCTCAGAACAGTTTTGACGTTTACGTCAATCAACCCCGGTTCGGGTCGTTTTTTAAGTATTAATTTTTAACGTCATTTAAGTTTTATATCTCGAAAATAATTTTCTTAGATGTTTTAGAAGTCATATTTGGTACTTAATGTAATGTATGAATGTCACAAAACTAAGAATACGTTACATTAAAAACAATGAATGAGTTTTAATGGTTACGAAGTAGTTTTTTTCACCTCAAAAGAATTTAAAAAAATTAGTACAGTTGAGTTCCTGAAGAATATAATTATTCATCACAAATAACAGGTTTATCAGACTGTTTGAAGAACTTGAATAGTGTGTGAAGTATCGTTCAAAAACCATTAAAAATGTGATTGAATTCAGTCTTTGAAGTGCATTCACACGAAATTTTGTATTCAATGAATTTAATTTAAAAACATTTTTGATCGGGTAAAAAAGGCCTTTAATTATTATTGTGTTTAAAAGAAGAGTTAAGTATCAATTTTTCTTTGGGTGTACAGGACTAAAGGTTGAAAAGCACTTTCATCTCCATACTACGGAAAGAAACGGAAAAGGAAAAAAAAAAAATAAAAAAAAAAAACAGAGTCACAGTCTCAGCCCCTATCTTCGAGCAGAACAGCAGTTTTCAAAATCACGTTTTTTTAAAGCCCTGAAAACATTCCATCGATTTTCTGAGTCGTAGCTCGGACGCTCAAAGCTGTGCAAGATTTTTTTTTTTAACTTCGAAACATGTGCACTTCGTACGTCAAAAAAACTTTTAGATTTCAAGAAATCAATCGACAATCCATTTATTAACATCGGACTCACCTCTAAATGGATTGAACCAGGTTCACTCCAGTATTCTCTCTGTATGGATTGAACCAGTTTTTTTTATTGCTTTCTCACGTCTGCCCAAACAAGTCCATCGAATGACGCATCACGCTTTAAGCTGGGCGTCAGCACACGTGTCAACTTTCATTTGATCGCGACCAACCTTGCTGAGTGTTCACCAGACAACAATCTTTCCCATTCATTAATTAGCCCCATTAGTAATTCGTTCATAATTATTAGCAATGGTATCCTTGGGAGGGGATCGTGAAATCAAAATTGAATTTTAAAATTATATTTAAATTAGCCTGAGTTGGAATGATACAATTTTAATAGGTGTAAAATGAAAGATACAGAAAACTTTCTTTGTAAACCGTAAACAAATTATACACATTTTATTTCAGCTTAAACATTAACACGAAGGGTAATTATTATTATTTTTTTTTAATGTTTGTTGGTTCTGTCCTAGAAACTAGAATGTAAATTAAATATAGGGATATTAATATTGCCAAATATAACCAATAAATTGCAATTTAAATTAAATATGCACTTAGACATTGTAAGTTGGAGATATTTTCAGTTTTCCAACCAGTTATAACTATACGATGTTAGAGTATTATTATGAAGAAAATATATTTCTTGTTTCAACTGTGTTTGTTGTACATGTTATCGTTAAAATGACAAGTAAATAGTATTTATGTGAATACTTTTTATGTATGTGAAAAAATTACGTTTTTATGATAATATTATAATTTATTAAATGTATTTTTTTCCAGTGACACTGTATCATACAAAAGTTTTTACTTTCAAATAAGTAAAAATATTATGCTGGTGGTGAAACGTTACCAAATATATTTTAACGTAATTTACTAGAGTAAGCATTTACATGGATTAGGAAATGTTAAACTATTATATTTCGTTAGCAAAAAGTTTGAATGTTTTGTGTTTATTTAGAAATAGTGATTATATGTTCGACAGTAACGATGATATGATTGTTATAAGTGTGATGAGTCAACGCTGTCGGTGCTACTGCATAAATTCGAAAACATTGAAATGTTTTATAAGAGTGTAAAACTTTGTACTTGATAAATATTTGCAATAAATAAATGCAATAAAATAGATTGTAGATAAAAATTTCTTCGTAATGTATTGATCAAAACCAGCCATTTTGTTCCTTTTACTCCTCTGATGTATGACAATAACTATACCAATTTCGAATTCGTGATCTTACACCTACTAATACATGTCACATAAACATGTTTGCACAACGCACATTTAATAGTTAAAAAAAATCTCTGTGAATACAGAACATCATATTTTTCTTGACACTAATTAAAATAATGTAAATTAAAACAGACTTAGGCCTGGTTTATAAAATTCGAAAAACGTAAGAAACAACCTGCTTAGCAACCACATTTTAAAGTACCAGTTTATGAACTACGCAAGACGTAATAACGGAAAACAAATATTTTTCAACTTTCTTGTGTTTTGGCTTGCTTTCGGACAGCCTTACATCGCACAAAATGATGGGCACTTAAATACGAATCTTGTAGACGATGAAGAAGCTTCGTCGTCAACGATTTAGAATTCTTACAGTAATCCAGGCGAAGACGCTGACTTCTACGATGATGGCGACAGTGACTCTGAAGCTGGTGACAAGACCAAAGAGTGTGATGAAGCAGTTAAAGCTGGCAAGATCGAAGACTGTGATGAAGCCCTGAGACCAAAAACGATGGAAACGATGTAATGAAAATAAATTATTCTTATCAAGCTTATGATGAACTCTGGGACCGATCGTACGTGATTACTTTCAACTTCACGTGTGTTCAATTTAATTTTCTACGCATGGCCAAAAATAAAATACAAAGTGGGCGGTCGGCTATTGAACACGTGGTCATTACCACATGGGTGACTGGCACTTGGTGTGTGCTAACTTCTTTTCTTCTCTGTCCTGTTGTTTTCATGTGATACTGTTTTAGGTATTGCATATTAGACTGTTTAATATATAATTAATAAATCTAACCAACTATGTACTGCCTGGCAAAAAACCGCGCACAGGAATCTTTCGAATCATCAGTAAATGAATTGATGATTTTTGACGTGACAACGTCTAATAAATCGATGAACGCCGGCTGCACGCACGAAAAGGGATGACTCATTGTCCCGTTACGCTCATTGTACGCTTGCGCCGCATCTATCTCTCTTCCACTCGATTGGAACAACCATCGATTTGACTTTTTCGAGGCACATTAAACTTGAAACACTCCCATTCCTTTCCTACTTTTCCTATCGTCGTCCTATCCTTAACAGGATAACACAGATTGGAAGAAGTTAAATAGCAAACATGTATAAAATTTATAGTTAAAATAATCTGTTCGTTAAAGTAATAAACATATTTGAATTAATGAGTGCAAATAAAAGTAAATTTATCAATTAACTTGTAGATTTCATTTGACTTCTTCTTTGTATCTATAAAAATTAGTGATAATTCAATAAAAATTATTAAATTTTATTCATAAAAGAATGCAATCATTTCATCAATGTTTTGTTACGACGTCACGTTAAACTATCGTCCGTAAACCAACTTTACAGACAACCAATTTTTGCAGAATTTCTAGGTCCAAACACGCCCCTCTTCGCCATTCCAGAAGGCGGGCGGAAGGATACACTGTTGAGTTATTTAAAAGTCACGAGACCTGTCACGTGACGAGAGCCGCACAGGCTTGCTGATGGATGAGGCAACCTTCAACGCTCGGATGTCTGACGGTTCGTCTGCCTTCAGGGGAACAAAATCGGAGAGGTAAAGAAGAACGTCGCGGTGAACCAAAATAAAATCGCAACTTAACGTTAAATTATTACTTTGTGACGAAATTCGCTACAAAACAACAAACGAATAAAACCTTTGATGATAAATCACTGTAATAGTCCTTAAACAATAATTGCAACGGTATAGCGTATGAAGTAGAGTCTTAAGATAAGGGAGTTATTCATAAAGCCAACCACCGGTATTGCAGGCTGGACAATAATAATAAAACCTGAACACCATGCTCTTACTGCATAGTTGGTAAACAGCATGTTCAGGCGTATAGGCTTAGGAGAGAAGTACATATCCTAGATTATTTTGCTTATAGTATTTCGTGTTTCGCACATTCTTTTTTAATAAAAAACATAACATAACCACCTTTAATTATTCATAAAAGGACTTTCTTACTGAATAAGTAATTATTTAATGATTTTTATGAACTTAAAGGCATATTTCTATGTCAGAGTTGGCCGTCGTTAATCCAACTGTAACAATTCCCACATCCCCGACACTTTCTGGGCGTGAATTTAACTAAAAAATTTAAAAAAAAATTAAAAATTAAACATCTTCCACCAAATCTTAATCGCAGCCCCACCCATTACCGCGGTGTCAATCAAGGCAAACGAAAAGCAAATAATGAAACTATGGTAATAAAGGCAAAGCGCAGACGTAAATCGAAGATCAAGGCAACATTATTTATATTGCTATAAATGCGCATAGTTTATTAATGCATCATACATGTTATAAAATATATATAACTGGCAATTAACCGGATGTTTATAACAACCTTAAATACTGCTGACATTACTTGTTTTTAAAAATATTAAAATACTGAAAGGTCATCATTCTTATTAAAAATAAATTAATAATATTTTAACAGTCTTGAAATTTTTTTTGCGTTGCGACATACTTAAGTAAAAGTAACAACGTGTTGACGATTCCTTTCACTACAGCCTAGCTGTTGGCGGCTCAAATATATGAGTGTTTCCATAATCTAGCTTCTCACAGTTGTATAATACCGGAGTTACTTCTGCAGTATCTTCAGTCAATAATGTAACATTGTGCATGCGCGCAATCAGTTGAATTGTATCCCACGCACCACGACGTAGGTTGAAGTTTTCTGCAACGTATATTTGCCATAAATTTATTACTAGAAAAACGTAGCATTAATAGTGATGCTTATAAGTCAAATAACGCCAGTTTACGCGCCCTTAACGGAGCGCAGAAGATAAACGTCAGCTAAAACTCGGATGCGCGAAAACAGTACTTCAAGGGGAGTCTAAAAGCTGTTTCTGCGGTGGGTGATAAACTGGCGTTCAAAACAAAATTCATTTCACGAACTGACAAAAAAAAAAACAGTTTCGCGGTGACTTGCGAAAATACGTTTCGCCCGAGGGAACCAAATAAATCACCAGGACGACTCGTTATCATGTTTCGATGCTGAACTCTGTGCCACGAGCCGAAATTGCAAGTCCAGGTTACAAACGGGCGCAGGACGTCATAAGTTCTCGAAATACGCGCACACAGCCCGGTCGCCGAACGGGCAGCCTTCTTTTCACAGACGAGAGAGCCAAACGTCCGATCGTGCATCTTCGGTTTTTTTTTGGTTCATTGTAAATAAATATGGCGGTGTTGATAAAAGTATACTAATGGTCAATTAGTTAGGTTAGCTACATTATAAATACTTTAAAACATTGTGGACGGTTCATTTGGTTAGGATAGCTACATTAAAGATACGGGAAAAAAGCATGAACTTCGGGTTTTGGCTCTCTCGTCTGTGAAAAGGCGGCTTCCCTTCGGAACACACCCCAGCGGCGCTGCGCTGCGCGTAACGTCACTGCCTTTCGTCGCGCACCCAGCGGCCGCCCCGTGAAACAACCAATTATCAACCGAAAATATTCAAATTAAAACAGAAGTTATAAAAGCTGTTAAGCCTGCATAAGAAACTGCAATAATAAATATTAAAAAAATATATCAAAGTCAGGACAACGGTTATCACAATTAATTTTAAGTGCAGCACGAAATAAACTTTGAAAAACATACTGCCAACTTAAAAGAAATTTAAATACAATTAAATTAAAATTACCAAGCGGAATGTTTACTGTTTGCTATTGGCTAAAAAAATCTCGTTCCGAATTTAACTCATCCAATGAGGGGAAACAAAAACATACTGTAATACAGGGCGTCTTTGATTCGCCCTTAATTAACAACAACGTGTAAAAAAATTCGAAGTCTAAGCATTATAAGAATTACTGTGGATTCATACAATGTTTCAAGTCCGGGGAAAAAAAATCAATTCGAACGAGTAATCGGAGTATGTTGTGGCGTGCACGATATCCAATATCTAACAAGCGTGCCAATATTAAAGAGAGAAAGTTACTAGCTACCGGGCAAGACAGACAAAACCATAACGTACTATTTCGCTTCACGTGACGTCACGGTGTGGCGTGAAAAAAAAAAAACCGGTGGCGCACTTTCATGTCCGCAGTGAACCAACAATGGAAGCAAAAGCCACCCATAAGGATGGTTATTGTGTTCTTTTTTCCTGCGTCCTAAGCGGGCAGGTTTCTCCTGGCAGCGAATGTAGCAGCACGCAACTTTTACAGCTATACTCCGTCCAACCCTAGGTGGTAGGAGCGAATGTAGCCGCACGCAACAATCACAGCTATACTCCGTCCAACTCCAGGCGGAAGGAGCGAACAGAGCCAAATTGTTAACATATGATTAGGTACATGATAAAATTGCGTGAACGTCACAATCACATGAGCGTAATAAGAATGCGTTACTTGTTTTAATGAACGAACATGAAAATTAGATTTTTATAAAATTAGTTTTAGTCGAGAATATTTTGGAAGGTTTGCAAGTAAATTAGTTTTATTTTTTTCAAATTAGAATAAAAAGGAAATTAGACTTCCTGTGCCATAAACGTGGATGTAAAAGAAACACCAACAGAATCTACATACGTACTTACACTTTTTCCTTGTGTACAGAGTAAGGTCATAAACAAGAACAAATAAGAAATCAAATAAAAATTTAAAGCCTGGCAGGCTGACTTCACCTCCAGTACCGGTTGTGTTTCTGAAAAACATGGGATTTTGAATTGCAAGCTTGCAACAAATACCAAAATGCGAATAGGTCTTGACTTAATTCACCTGTAACTTTATACGCCGACAGTTCCTCTATATTTAACTTCTAGTATAGTAGTAGATATTAGAGATTTGTAAATTAGTAATAAGTCCAAGCTACTATGTAATAGTCATCAAAATCATATATTTCTAAAATAATAATAAAATAAAATAAATAAAATAAATAAAAACAAAATAAAAAAAACAATATTTATAGTTATTATTTTAGTTTTATCTTAAGCACTTAACGTCCATCCCTGTGCTGAATTTTTTGGGTTAGGTATTTTTGTGCTGTCATCATTTGTGGTTTTTTTTTTTCGTTCTGTTAGTCCATTTTTCTTTGTTTTTCTTTGTTTGTTGACCATATTCCTGTTGTGGAGTATTGTGTGGTGTTTATATCCTGACAACAGCAATTTTTTTCTTAATTTGTGTTTTTGTAATATGTGTTTTTTTTGTAGTTTTCTTCTACAGACATACATGTGCTTAGCAATGGCGTATGTGCAAAAGCTTACATCAAGTCATGCACTCCCATTGCACAAATCTTTCAAAGATAATATTGATTACACATGTCTCTGATTTCTAAGGCATCGTGCTATTACGCGGCAGTTGTGTGCGAGTGAAGGAACAGCCCGAGCAATGCCGGACAAGTGCGCTTCAGACGGCCAAAGGTAGCAGCTGGGAGAGGATGGAGTATCCGCGCGGTAATTGCAACTGCAGCGGGCCTGATTAGTGCGCAACACGGTCGCCATCTTGTAATGTTTTCTGCGCAGGCGTCGGGTGGGCTGCAGATTCGGCACAGACAACAGTTACAAATTAAAAAAAAAAAAAGTTTATTAAAGAGAGGACGTAGAGTTCCGCGCATGAACCTAGCAGTGTTCATTAAAACTTACACAATTGGGCTTCTGTGGCCGTAATTCTTGATGTGTAAACATCTTAGCTCTCGGTATACGGCATTTGGTAGTATTTATTTTGTGGAAATGGAATGCGTCAATTTTCGTTTATCTCGAAAAACGCATTTCATATTTGCAAAAATAACCATAACCATACGTTTTACAAAGTTAAAATATCTTTATTGAGATATTAGACAAAGTTTCTTGGCAACTGGTTTGTAAAAGTACAGAAAATCATTTTTCCATGTGTAGTCTCGAAATCGTTTCTCGAAAAATACATTGGCCTGATCATGACTCGGTTGAGTTACGTTTTAACGAGGCAACAATTGCTGGTTTGGTAGCTGATAGCTATTTAGAGAACATTGTTATTCCTGGCCTGTCAAAATGAACGTGCCAAGGCGTATCACAGGGAAAAGCCAAGCATGACTAAGACTTCAAGCACGTGTGTCGTAAATTCGCGTCAAAGATCGCACCTCAGCCTCGAGCCAGTAACATGCGTTTCACAAGGGAGCGATCCAATCATAAACTCTGGTGGGGGGGGGGGGGGGGGGGGGGGGGGGAATTGGGTGCGTGTACTCATTTACACGCGTTAGATGTTATATTTATTTGGCGTAATAAAAAACTAACTGTAATTTTTCACGCAAATAATCAAAAGAAATAAAATAACAAAATGACTGGAGTTGCATTATAAATACAATTGGTCAAGTATAAATTCAATCAAATATTTTTTTTTTAATAAAGACTCAGAATTCAACATTCATATAAACACGTGTATAAAATTAATCAATTAATTTAGAAAAATAATCGATAAAATTTTTAATTCTTAATGTAAAGAAATAACTTTGCTTAACGTTTATTAGAATGTATTAATTTTAATTATTATCTGTTACATAACAAATTATACATACGGGAACATAACCTCACTTGTATAAATATACTTAAAATAAATATTTTTAATCATATGGTTCAGTATTCAATACCAACTACTAAAGTATAAGATTTAAAAGCACACATATAATTTTTATTTGTATGTAGCTTTTTTTTTTCATCCTGTGAATATTTTGTAAAAATTCACTCTCATCGTATTTTATAACGCGCCTAAAGAAGTATAACTTAAAAGAAAGAAATTTTTTTAGTCTCTACAAAATATTTTGTCAATATGGATCTTTCCAAATATTGTTGTGGCGAAAAGAAAATAATTTTGTTGCGATCACGAAGTGGTTTATTTGTGACATAAAAAAAATTATGTTGTCATTGATATTTTTTCTTAGAGACTACATAATCATTCCCCAAAAATATTAGGTAGATTGTGGAACGACAAATTTTCTTTTCGCGGCAAAGAAACTATTTTTTTTTTCCTATGCACGCTACCCAGCCATTGTGGTTTGTTGATTTTGAAGAGTCGCAGAATTATACCAACAGGGTGTGCAGAATATTGCGTTTTGGGTTTCTGCTAACAGAAAATAACAAGAATTATTCATGTCTTTGTCAACAGCGAAATAAATTAATTTACGCTATCACAGGCATCTGAAGAATTTTTACGATATCGCATGCATTCCCGATTCGTAATTGAAACCCAGACTCCGAAATCGTTAGTAGGTGTTGGCACACACACAACCGATGCCAACTAATCCAGCAGAGAAATAAAGATTTGCACTTTAATGAATTCTAACCAACTCGAATACTTTTTCCTAGTTACTTAACACTTATTCACAAAGCATTACCCTGCTAAGCCTCTTGAGCTAAATTTATAGCTAAACAAAGCTAGATAGGTACAAACCAGTGAAAATTGTTTACACACATAGGCTTTCAGATGTGCTTATCAGAAGTGTCTACAAAAATAGCGTCGTACAACTTTACACCTCCCTAGGGTATTGTGCGACAAAAAATAACTCAGTGGAGACGCTATAGTTCAGTTATTAATTTTTATTTTTTTTCTTGAAATTGTCATTAAGAAAATTACCCCACTTACTGCTCTTCCCTCTTCATTGTAAAGTTAATTTAAGTTTACACAAAAAAATAATTAACATTTGACAGAAAAATTAAGTGATTCACAATGATATATTAAAACAAATGTTTAATTACATCCTAATGCTTCATTAGCCCAACAAAACGTACATATTTAATTGCAATAACTTAATTATTAAGTAACATTTTAATTTGAGAAAAATTTAAAACTTATAATCCTAAATTAGTACTGCAGGATAGTTTATAAACACGCCTAATTTAGTGTGAAGTACTAACTTCGATGAGTATTTTTTTACCACGACCGAGTGTCCGCAAGTAACCACCGACGACTTTCTTAAAACTACTCGTACGTGAGAGATAACTGTTATTTTGTTCAAACTGAACTACACAGCCATCGCATAATGTGTAGATTTACACTTAATGAAAAAAAAAGGGGGGGGGGGCGTATTTTATCTTTCGTCGTAGTTGTAAATTTAAACGCTTTCGATAGCACTTTAACCTTTGCGCTAAGAGAGAAAAAAAAAATAAAAAAAATTACGTTTGAGATTGATGAATACACCGTTGCAACACAGTAACGATGTTTTACAGTGTTGCCAACAGGAAAACTCCGCTTCAAATAACTCTTTCGCGTTGCTTTTTTTTTTTTTTTTTTTTTGCAGTGAGACTGGACTGCATGGCCATCACACACTTTTTAAACTACGTTCTCATTGGACCATGCGTATAGTTTTGAGACGCCTACACGGACAAGACGCCAAAAGCGTGGTAACAGCATTACCAACTTCAGATCACCCAAATCGCGTGCAGTCATGCTGGAAGTTGGCAGCAAGGACGTGGAGAGAGTTCATCGTGGCGGCCGAGGGCGGCTCCCGGGGCTCCGCCCCAGCCCTTTACACTTCTATTTCACTTGTATGCCAAATTTTGTTTTGAAAAAAAAAAAATATATATATATATATTGTAGTTGTAAATGTAAACCCTTCCGATGGTAGATACTTAAGTCTTTGCGCTAAGAAAAAAATGCAATGAAATTACGTTTGAGATTTGTGAAAACACTATTCCAACACAGTATCGATGTTTTACAGTGTTGCCAACAGGAAATATATATACACACACACACACAAACAACCCACAGACATTATGGAAATATTAAGACTTCAATTGTTCTCAGCACGCAATTTAGTGTTGGTCAATACCTTGCAAGTAATTGTTTGTAATTTTAAATTTAAAAAAATGTTCTTAAAATTTAATTGCTTCATGAAATGGCGATAACACCAGAATTTTATCGTTAGCATTTATAAAACGAATCCGAGTACAAATCAAACAGGAAATAATGTCAGAATTTCTCAAGATAAATTAACAAAAGCATCGTCGAAATTTAAGTTCCAGGTATTTTTTTAAATATATTTTTTTAAATATATTTTTTTAACGTTGTTTGAAAGGGTGTTTATTTTTAAAAGTCCCCCGGGGAAAACTCTGGGGTTTATTACATATTCTCCAGGTGTGCCGCTGAGGTTTCTCGCTTCTGGAAATAGTGCAAATGTAGCAAGGCTCTCAGGAATCAGTGTTTGCCTGAAAACACGTCGAGGAACCGCGAAGCTCTGTAGGCCATTTGGCCGCTTGCCACGTGCAAAAACACCTCTCGTTTTGCGTATTTCGTAAGGGAAAAAATAAAAAATTGATTGCCTGTAAAGTCGGTTTACGGACGATAGTTTAACGTGACAAGGTCATAACAAAACATTGATGAAATGATTGCATACTTTATGAATAAAATAGAATCATTTTTATTTTAATAATAAAAGAATAAATACTTGAAATTATACCAGTAAACAGATTTTTAAAATGCAAGAATAATTAACCTTTATTGCCGAAATTGTTGTTGTAATAAGCAATGAAAACCACATTAACTTTTCACTTCACTTTATAAACAGTCGAGTGGAAGAGAGATGCGGCGCAAGCGTACAATTAGCGTAACGGGACACAGCGTAACAGGACACTTTTTCGTGCGTGCAGCCGGAGTTCATCGATTTATTAGACGTTGTCACGTAAAAAAAAAATTCAATCAAATTGTTTTAACTGTGTCGTTTATGACAGACGCCGGGCGAGATGGGGAAACAGCATAATAAAGTTGTTTCGTAACCTTGAAATGCAATCTCGTCGGTTGCCACTTGTTACGTTTCCGAGCACCGCAGAAGCAGCAGACGCGACAGTGAAATATCCCGTGAGATCCGTTTCCGTTTCCGTGGCATGGCACGGAAACGGAGACACGGATCACGTAAACGGAGACGGAGACGGATCTCCGAGAACATTTCACCATGGCGTCTCTGCCGCTTCCACAGTACACGGAAACGTAACATTTGGTAACCAATGAGCAGGGCCGGATTTAGGGGAGGGCAACCGAGGCGAAAGCCCGGGGCCTCCACAAACGGAGGGCCCCCACAAATCCTTTGATATTCTTTTTTCGCTGTTTTACCTTTACCTACAGTACTTTGTACATGCATGATTATATTATTGTTAAATATTAACAGAAATATTCATTAACACTAAAATTTAATTTCATATAATTCTTGTCTCCGATTATATTTATGTATGTTTTTTAAATACTAAGACAATCTACTTGATTTCACAATAATTTATTTATTGGAAAACTCGACTGAAAAAAAAAATAGTTCATTTTATTTGTAAAATAATTTGGGGCCAGACGGCCTCCGCTCCTCTGTTGCCCCGAGGCCTCCAGACCTCTAAATCCGGCCCTGCCAATGAGATGGCATTTCGAAATACAGTAGAGTCCCGCTAATCCGAACTAATTGGGACCGAACCCTGTTCGGATTAGCGAAAATTCGGATTAGGCGGAATTTTCTTGTGTAATGCCATTTATGGTCTTTATGAGGCGTGGGCTATTTAACATCTGATGTATCAAATATTAAAGATCAGACACAAAACACACCTTTATTATTTAGCGTATTTAGCATAATATAAATACGTAAATATTTAAGTACTATGTACATAATCATATTTTTTTTTCTTTTTAGTTGAAGGAGAAATAGATAAATCATAATTTTCTTATGTATATATTAATAAACGTATGACATTACTTGAAAAAGAACTTGTTTTTCTTTGCTTTTCAAGGTTCATAATTGTTATAAAAATATTTCTTTTTTCGTACTAGCCCTGTTCGGATTAGGCGGATTTTCGGATTAGCGGGGTTAGGATTAGCGGGACTCTACTGTATTAAATAATTACAATAATATATATTATGCTTCAAGACCATAGCGTGATCAGAATTTATACGTGTAGTAAAGATAAAACACAAAGTCAAAATAGAACACTAGATATGCTTGAACTTGAAACAATTTTTTAAAACGTATTTAGAACATAAACAAACATGGCTACCACCCGCAGCCAAATACTCAAGCTTCTATTGGTCGCACGGAGCAACGTAAACGGAAGAGCTCAGCATTGCCGAACTAACACGTACGGGTCCGTTTCCGTCTGCGTGCTAACGTGGAAACTCTGTTCCGTGAGATACGTCTCCGGTTTATATAGTCAGGGTCATATAGGGTGGATAAGAGAACCCTACGATTGACCAATTACCGAGGTCACTAACATTTGCAAACAGTCTAGTCTATAGTCTATTCCGAAATAAAAACGAAAATTTTGCAGGTTTCTACTAATGATCTTGCTGCCGACGCGACGAGGCGTAATCAAAAAAAAAAATAGTGTGTTCAGAAAAAAATATTTTCTGTACTTTTACGAAAGATTCATTTGCCAAGAAATAGTTCGTAACACTACAAGAAAGATACTGTAACTTTGTTAAGCACATGGCTATGGTTATTTCTGCATATACGAAATACGTTTTCGAGATAATACCGAATATTACTTTCGAAAATTGGTGCAGTATTAAATTTTTTTTTTTTTTTTACCGTGGAAGAGATAATCGAATATTCAACAATTCGACTTTATTTTGTGATATTTTGCATATTATATGCGCAGTTAATACTGGAAAGCTATCCAAGGAACGGTTTACAAACAACTTTAACTATTAGTTAGGAGTGCTGGGACAACACAAATAATAAATGCCCGAGTAATTATCCGAACCGATTATCACGGTATTTTCTAGTGATACAGTTGTATTCATGTAAATGTCTGTAAGTTTATAATTTACAAAAAAAAAAAAAGTTTGACTAGCAGGCACGTTACCAGTGAAACTTCGCAGATAGAGGGATTGGAAATTCTTGGGTGCATAAACATTTGAAACACGTGGACAACGAACGAGTAGGCCTACCAACTGCGCTATACTGCAGACATGCCATCGAGCTCTACTGCTGCCATCTTGTGTTTTCGGAAAGTGATTCGACAAGCTGAAATATGAAACACAAACTTTCGTTGCACTTTTAGTTACCCTACGAGCATTGCGCTTTTCTTTTGACGTGACAACGTCTAATAAATCGATGAACGCCGGCTGCACGCACGAAAGTGTCCCGCTACGCACATTGTCCCGTTACGTTGTGTCCCGTTACGCTCATTGTACACTTGAGCCGCATCTATCTCTCTTCCACTCGATTGGAACAACCTTCGATTTGACTTTTTCGAGGCTCATTGAACTTGAAACACTCCCATTCGTTTCCTACTTTTCCTATCATCGTCCTATCCTTAACAGAATAACACAGATTGGAAGAAGTTAAATAGCAAACATGTATAAAAGTTATAGTAAAATAATCTCTTCGTTAAAGTAATAAACATATTTGAATTAATGAGTGCAAATAAAAGTAAATTTATCAATTAAATTGTAGATTTCATTTCACTCCTCCTTTGTATCCATGAAAAATAGTGATAATTCGATAAAAATGATTCAATTATTATTCATAAAAGTATGCGATCATTTCACCAATGTTTTGTATGACGTTGTCACGTTAAACTATCGTCCGTAAACCGACTTTACACACGACCAATTTTTTTCGTTAACGCTCGCGTCACCGCCTCGACTTGACCGACCGGCTGTGAAGAAGTTTTCACTTCAAAAATCGCCGCGAGATGCCCATGCGCCCCAGCGGTTTCACCCTCGGAGTCTTCCGGGGGAGGACGCCGCCGGGACTTGCGCCGTTCTTGCACCCACCCGGCGCCGCGGTCGTCGTTCCGAAAGTTTTCCTTCCAATTTCTGGGTCAGGCGCGCTGCAGCGGAGCAGCAGGGAGAGAGAGAGAATGGCCGGGACTTTCGATTGGCCGCGCGGGGCCGCCTCCCACCCCTCCCGCCGCGGCGGCGCGAGCCCCCAAAGGCCCGTGGTCCCGCCGCCGAGGGTCTTCAGTGCAGCACCAGGCGGGCCCCGAGGCGGCGAGCGAGCGCAGATACTCCTGGGACACCGTCTGCTCGCCGTGAGTACAGCCGCGTCCGGCGCGACACGTGGCGCTATCTGTTGAGCGAGCCCAGAACTACTAGGGGAAGCCTGCAACTCACGTAGTTTCGGTTCCCTACCACGTTCGTGCAACTTCGAATTTCTCTCAAAAATTGAAATTAAAAAAAATATCGAAGGGTTGGGTTAGGTTAGGTTAGGTCAGTCACAACACGCTTGTTTTCATTGGAAACTTCTGATTTTAGCGGCTGAAGTGGCGTTAATACCAAAACTCAAAACCTCGGAAATCTTCGGAAAGTTTTGCAGGGAACCGAAACTACATGAGTTGTAGGCTTCCCAACTACTAGCAACAAAAACCCGGACGGGAGGTTCAAATAGTTAGATTTATAATGTATATTTAACGAGTACAGCCACATGACAATGTGCGCGAAATGTGGCTATATCTGTTGGGTGGGCCCATAACTACTAGCAACAAACAAAAACACCCGGACGGGTGGTTCAAATAGTTAACTTTATAATGTTAATTTAACGAATACAGCCACGTGACAAGGGGCGCTATCTGTTGAGCTGGCCCACAACTACTAGCAACAAACAAAAACACCGGACGAGTGGTTCAAATAGTTGGCTTTAGCTTTATACGGTTTTTTTTTCCCCCTAACCTAACTAATTACTAAGTGTATTTGGGAGGGGTCTGGGTAGGGAAGACTCTAAGTGCGTCTCAGGCCGAAGCCTATGCGCTCTAAGCATGCAGGTTATGAACCATGCAGGAGAGAAAGCATGCATCATGTGCTAGGAGGGGATTGGCCAGCCATGGCAACTTTTTAGCCATGACTAACTCCCCTCACTGACTATTCTAAGTTAAAACTAGATAAGTTGGGCCCAGGTAAAACCTGCACAGACACAGGGAAAACCCTGGGCACTTACATGCGGGATGCAAAATTTCATGCATTAATTACAAGCAGGTTGGTTACAGGAAACAGAAGGATGGTTCTGGAAGAAGAGTTGGACAGAGTAAAAAGACTACTATGCAAATGGGCGAGAGTTTAGCTTTATAATGTTGATTTAACGAGTACAGCCACATTACAAGGGGCGCGAAATGTGGCTATATCTGTTGGGTGGGCCCATAACTACTAGCAACAAACAAAAACATCGGACGGGTGCTTCAAATAGTTAACTTTATAATGTTAATTTAACGAACACAGCCACGTGACAAGGGGCGCTTTTTGTTGGGCTGGCCCATTACTACCAGCAACAAAAACCCGGACGGGAGGTTCAAATAGTTAGCTTTATAATGTTAATTTAACTACTTGAAGACTAAAACTGTTAGCACACTGTTTTGTAATAAAAGAATATCATTTCACGTTCTTTATAAATGAGTAGGAGATCAAGTATGTAGGCCTATGTCTGGCACGCCACGCCACAAAATATGTTTTGCTGGCGAAATAAAGTGAACTGATTTTCACTTGGTTTTTGTTCGGCTTGTAATAGTTGGATGCATTGCTTCTCACGATCAGTGTAGCTACGTCAGTGTGAAAGCTGCTGTCTGGCGGGTGGGCCCAAAACTGCTTCGAAAACATGTCTTGGTCTCGGCAATGAAGAGTTTCTCCCCCGTGAGTACAGCTGCCGTCTGCAGAGACATGTCAATCAGGGCCGGATTTAGGGGAGGGCAACCGGGGCGAAAGCCCCGGGGCCTCCACAAACGGAGGACCCCCAAAAACGGAGGGCCCCCCCCCCCCCCCCTCACTACGGAAAAAAAAATCTTTCAAATTCCGACAAGTAAACACTAGTAAACATCTTTTCCTTTGATATTCTTTTTTCGCTGATTTACCTTTACCTACAGTTCTTTGTACATACATAATTATATTATTGTTAAATATTAACAGAAATATTCATTAACACTAAAATTTAATTTCATATAATTCTTGTCTCCGGTTATATTTATGTGTTTTTAAATACTAAGAGAATATACTATACTAAGAGAATCTACTTGATTTCACAATAAATTATTTATTGGAAAACTCGACTGAAAAAAAAAATTGTTCATTTTATTTGGAAAATAATTTGGGGCCACGGGGCCTCCGCTCCTCTGTAGCCCCGAGGCCTCCAGACCTCTAAATCCGGCCCTGATGTCAACACCTGTCAGCAGGAGCGCTAGGAGAGGTCGGATAGGCATCGGCCGGACCACGGGTGTCCGGGTCACTGAAGGTTGCCAGGAGATGAGGTGGACTGGGATAAGACGCCAGTGGAGCTGTCCGCTATCCGGTTAGCTGGTTCCTGATTGCGATTGTAAGATAACCTCCGCCATGATGGTACGCCTGGCTGGGACTGGAGGGGGGGGGGGGGACCTCGAAGGGTGCAGCCGACCTGCTGTGGGTGTAAGGGCGAGTGCAAACAGGTTGGGGTCGGCTGGAGGATTGGCTACCCAGAGGTCGTCCTCATAACTGATTTGCGGAAACGCCCTCGGGCGAAGAAAGCAGTCTTGATCTCCGGAAGAATGTTTCCAGCGGCTGCCTTGTGATCCCAGCTCCGGTCACAAATCGATTCGGCTATATCGATCCTCGGAACAGCTCGCTACTCCCTGGTTCGACTGGCAGGTGCGGGCACACGGAATATGGACTGCCGGTTCGTCGGGAGTGCAAGAGACGCGTTCTAGGCGAGCTTTTGATTCGATACTTCTATTGCTGAGGGTTTTCCGTTGGTCCGGGGTCCTTCAGATAAACTGTGGCACAGTCACTGGACACTAGAAAATTTTGCGGGTTCTGTCAACCTCTGTGACAGACTCCACGATCCTCGTCTAAGTCGGGCGAACTATACACCAGCTCGTGACACCTGCATTGTTGGAAATTACAGTAAATTCGCGGGCTTTTCAACGAAGATTTAACCTCAAATGTACGAAGGGATCTTCGTAAGCCCGTAAAACTGAATCCTCGTGGAAATTACCCCGGGTTCTGACGTCGGAGCTGTGTGTTCTTGGAACCGCCAACAATATACGCCAACTGCCGACTGCCACAGAAATCACAACACGACAACGCGTCAAAGGCAAGCACAAGATGACTGTTTCGCTCGTTCAGGTGGCAAAGGGTCCGGCCCAGGGACGTAGGGTCGGCCTACTGTGCGTGACGTCACGCATTAAACTTTCACCAGCGCGCAGGCCTTGTCACCAAGTCGGTGTTGTGTTGGTCTGTCCGACGAGAGTTGGCGTACTTGAACTTCCCAGGCCAGACTGGTCAGACAGCACCATCTGCAACTGACATCATGAACAATATTCGCCAAGGTGAAGCACGAGTACAAGCAAATTGTGAAATCGAGCGAAAATAATCATCTCCAAGCAAACGTTTTAATAGAACGTTTTTACCATTTTCATCTTGGATAACATCTTGTTTTATTTGTTTCCCGTTAACTTGTTATGAAACGGAAAATGAAGTATGTACCCGAAAATGTAATTAAAATTGACGTGTTTATAAAGTGTGTAGGCATTAAACTAACATGTTTAACCCAAATATATATTAAACTATTAATTAAATTTAAAAAAAAAAATAGAAATTCCAATGATTTACAATAATCTCTGGAGAAAAGCAAAGATAAATATAGGCGTATAGCATTCTACCGTGCTGCCCTCTATGAAGTATCACGTGAACCAAATGAAACTTTTAATTGAAAGTGGCACGCTGCTACGGGAAACTGATCAGACGGTGTTGTCGGACAACACGGACAGACAGGTCAGATTCATATTTATCATGAACACAAAAGAATTTGTTAATATTTTGATTGAAAATTGTTTTTTTTTCATTCACTGTGCAAAATTTTAACAATTGTAAACATGATGTACATAATAAGAAATAAAATCTTGGGCATCTAAACACATAACGTCTGCGTCTTTAAAATATTTCGCAACACTTTTCTTCATATGTGGCCTTCAGAAACGCAAGTCAAAACGCAAGAAAGTTGGAAATTAAGAAAACACTTGCGTTGCGTTACTGCGCATTGCGTAGTTTATGAACCGGTATGTATCCTAAAACGTTTTTTTTTCCTTCATGAAAATTTTGCTTCTTGCCTTCTTGCGAATTTGCGTAGTTTATAAACCAGGCCTAAGGCTCTGCGCATAATACCCGTGCGACGTAAAAGGCCCGTTCTACAATTGACACGCAAACGGAGACGGATCACGTAAACGGAGACGGATCTCAAAGAACAGAGTTTCTAAAATAGCTCGCAGACGGAGACGGGCCCGTAAAGGATTAGCCCGGCATTGTTGAGCTTTTCCGTTTGCTCTTCCGTTCGCGACCAATAGAAGCCGAGTACTTGGCTGCAGTAGTAGCCGTATTTGTTTATGTCCTAAATACGTTTTAATGGTTTAAATTAAAAGAATATCTAGTGTTGTATTATTACTTTGTGGTTATATTTTAAAATATTTGTAACTTCGGTCATTGTTTTGATCTCGAAGCATAATATATTAATTTTTTTACTTAAATTAATTTTGCGTAAACTTGAAATTCAGTCTCATTGGTTACCATTTGTCACGTTTCCGTATATCATGGGAACTGCAGAAGCGATAGTTAAATGTTTAAATGTTCCGTTTACGTGCCGTTGTGGAACGGGCCTAAATCCTAACGTTTGCGCCGGTGCAGAGAAAGGTCGCGCCCACACACGTGTCGAGAGAGGGGCAGACGAAATACCCCCCTCCCCCCAGCGAACACGCCCCTTCGCGCAGGCAAGTCATTCCTCCTCCCACGTGACGTCACGCCGAGGCGTAACACTTTCCGCGCGGCGCGGGCCGGAGAAAGTGGCGAGCAGCGCCGCGAGAGATGCTGGCTGGACCGCCACAGATCTGTAGACATTTACTCTCCGTCCGCGACTTATTTCGTTGTAAATGGGTTCTTTTTATGTTTCATTTTCATGTAATTTTACTTAATTTTATTTATTTAATTACATTTAGGTACAAATAATTCAATTTGTTTTGTATCAAGTGATTTTATTTGTTGTATTAGGTTTCCGACACATTTCGGGATATGTGGATTTATTTCATTACCATTTGTATCGTTTCAGATTATTTCGGTTATTACACATTAATTTGTTCAAGTAGATAAAATTTATTTCAAATTTCAATCTTTCGTTTTATTTATTTCGTTACAATACATGCATTCAATCATTGAAATTCGTTTCTATTAAAGCTCATTTATTTAGTTATAAATGGGTTCTTTTGATGCTTTTTATGTATTTTTACTTCATTTTATTTATTTAATTAGATTTGGGTACAAAACATATTATTTATATTGAATCGAGTTATTTTGATGTATTAGTTTTCAGACTCATTTCCGTATATGTGGATTTATTTCATTTCCATTTGTACAGTTTAAGATTATTTCTGTTATTTCACATTAAAATGTACCGTTAGGAAACATTACCACACATTTCAGTTCTTTCCTTTTGATTTATATCCTCCGTCTGGCGCTCCACGCCACGTTTCATGTCTATTCATTCATAAGTTTCTGAATACATGGTTCTCTTAATCTTTAAACATTTAGTTAAACTTTTTTTTTTTTATATATATGTGTGACATATTATCACTCGGTATACAGCATTTGGTGGGAGTAATTTTGTGAATGGAACTGAAATGTGTATCTACGGTGCTGCCATCTGTGGCGGTTGGCGCGAACCAAATTCCACAAAACCAGAGGAAAACTTTGTAGTATTAATTGTTTAGTGAATTTTAACACGATGGACAGTATTTAAATAAAATTCTTGGTTGAAAATCGGGTCCAAAGCAGGAGTTTAGTATTTTTTTTTTCCCCCGCATTTATTGGAGCTGTTTCATTAAATAGTTTAAAATTTCGGCCTGCTAATCAAATGATTCGATAGTCGACTAGCTGCTAAGGCAGCGATTTCTAGCGGCGGGTGCGGAAACTACATGTCATTCGCATCCAGAAATGTAGTTGAAAAAAAAACACAATTTGCGTAAATACGCCATTTTAAACTATATAATGAAACGGCTCTGATGAAGGTGAAAAACACTTGGAAATCATACTAAACCCCGGATTATGACCTGATGTTCGACATGGAATTTGATTAAAATACTGCCCATCTTGTTCAAATTAATTAAACACTTAATAACATGAAGTATCATTTTGGCTTTGTGAAATTTTAGTTAGCGCCATCCGCCAGCGATGGCAGCACCGTGGTTACACATTTCCGTTCCGTGCGACTTCCGTTACAATCATGAAATTTCTCCAACACAATGCCGTATACCGAGAGCTAAGATGTTTACACAAAAAAATAGGGGGGGGGGGGGCAGTTAAGCTCGAATTTCACAGCGGTATGCCTGTACCAGCCTTTGAAAGCTTTTTAGACGATATTTTCTCGTGGTCTAGTCACGACTCATGTACAACAGGCAAGCCACATGTTCAGGCGGGACTAGAGATCCCGTAGCGGCAACGAAAGAGAAAGTATCGTTCGGGGAACGACCGAGACAAGAAAAGAGGCTCGCGTCGAGGAAGTGGACGACAGTAACTACTACTTTCTCCGAGAGGGGGCCGCCGCCTTTCCCCGCCAGTCCAGCCAACCTTGGGGGCCCGCACACCCGCCGCTGACCGTGAAAGTTCCCCAGTTCACACGAGTCGCTCAAGTACACGACGCCATTCCTCCGCGCGGGTAGGAACTGTTATGACCAGGGGCGCAACAACAGGGTAGGGGAAGGGTATTTTGCCCCCCCCCCCCCCCTCTAAAACCTTGAAATGGGGGCAAACGGGGGCAAAGAAAGTGCTGTGTAATCAATTTTTAGATAGTAAAACTGCTTAAATAGCACCATTTTCCACCTTGAAATACAAATTTTCCCGAGGGAGGACCTCCGGACCCCCCGATTCAATAGGGGGGATAGATGATTCTTTATAAAAAGGTATATTACCCCCCCCCCCCCCCCCACCTTTGGAAATTTAGTTGTTGCGCCCCTGGTCAAGACGGCCAGGCCTCTCACACACTTATCTACAAAATGGCAAGAAAACGGAGACGGATCACGTAAACGGAGTCGGATCTCCCGTAACATTTCACTATCACCATCGCGTCTGCTGCTTCCACAGTGCACGGAAACGTAATGCATTGAATAAAACCAACGAGATTGCATTTCAAGGTTCCAAAAAAATAACATTGGTGAAATTATATGTGTACAATAAAAACAAAGGACAAAAGTGGTAACAGAACACTAGATATCCTTGTACTTGAAACAATTTTTAACGTATTTAGAACATAAACAAACATGGTTACCACCGCAGTCAGGTACTCTGTTTCTGTTGGTCGCGCGGAGCGACGTGAACGGAAGAGCTCAACAATGCCGAACTAATCCGTAGTTGTCCATCTCCGTCTGCGAGCTGTTGTGGCAACACTGTTCCATGAAATCCGTCTTCGTTTCCGGGTACTTTGCAAGATAAAATTATTTTATTAGCAAGTGTAGACCATCCTCATAGCCATATCTATGTTTTGCACAAGAGCCTTGATCCTATCAATCCACCGTAATTAATACTATATGAAGAGTTACTTTTTTTTTTTTTCTTGTAGAGAAAACATTTCTCTTGCTGAAATTTCGTTGAGAGGAACTTTTGAATCTGTGGCCTCTCTTCCAATACCTTGAATTTAAAATCACAGCGGAGGATATTTAATCCAGCAACGATTAAGTCGCTCGCGTTCAGAATTATTTCTGGTGGATTTCAGCCGTCAACTTTGTCCGCCAGATCGCAGCACCGCGCTGTCGGCGTTTTTAGTTCGCCCAGAGTATCCCGTTACTGTAGGTTTTCATTTCAGTACGGCGCTTTCTGTTTCCGAGCAGGTTATATTTAAACTCAATATCGGGAAATCAGTAAAGTTTTATTTTAACGTAAGATTTATCAATGTCATCTGGGTTTAAATTTAAGATGTACAATGCTATAAAAAGTATTCATATGGCAAAAAAAAAAAAACTTGTATTTACTCATTTCATTTTTAAATTTTTCCGAGGCAGCACCTTTGGTCCACTGGTTTTATTGGGGAGGGGGTATTTTATACTCCGATGAGCCCCCCTTTCCCTCCCACCCCAAATTCACCCCCAGAAGTGAGTTCTGTATCCGGTCCTGCCTTGACCCCACCCCCAGAGTCTACTGTACACCCTGGAACCTCCAGTGAGACCACTGGCCGACCCAGTGGCGTAGCCAGGGGGGGATTTTAGGGGTTCAAACCCCCCCCTTAGCACCAAATCTTTAATTAATTTCTTATTCATCACTCAAACAAATTTCATATTAAAATTAATAAAAATTTTACCATTACAATATTTAAATTTAAGTACCGAAAACTGCTAAAATAGCACTATTTTACACCTTAAAATCCAAATTTTTCCGGGGGAGGATCCCTCCCCGCTTTAATACGGAGCGTGGGGGGGGGGGGGGGGGGGGGGGGCATGCATGCTTCTGAACACCCCCCATACACAAATCCTGGCTACGCCACTGGGCCGACCCAACTGCGAATTATGGGGAGGAAAGACTATACCTGAAAAATCTCCCAGTAAAATGTAGTCTGGAATTTTGTAATTTAAAAATAATAATAAATCATTAATTATTTTTATTTAGTATTAATATTTGAGTGTCTGCCAACGGTCATAGCCTTTAATAGGCAGGTACTTAGATAATACATATAGTACAGAGAAAATCACAATAATGAACATAGGACAACACAAAAAAAAATATGGTAAGGACAAAGATACTAAAATAACAAGAACAAATGAAACAGATGAATTATAAAAATCATTTCAAAATTAATATTGCCTAATTAAATAAAAATAGTAATATATATAATTTTACTGCACTAGAATTACGAATTTAAAATGTTTTTCATTGTAATTTTTTCTTTTAATAATGGGTAATAATAACAACAATAAAACAATATAACACTAACAGCCTCTATTTTAATGACTTGTACATCTTGAAAGTCGTAATCAAAACTATGGTTTTAACTTTTTTTTTTATAGAGTACTAGCTAATGCCTGACATGCGTTGCTATGCCTCTTTCAATCTCTCTCTATCTCTACCTCTCTACATATGTCCCTCTATGAATTTCACTATATATATGTACCTATCTATATTTTTATCTATCTTTTTACCTGTCACAGGTGTGAGATAGGTACCTGTATAAAAAAACAGCAGCGTATTCAAACGCAACGCTGTGTCGAAATTAAAAAAAAAGCAATCGGTGAAGAACTTTAGGAGATTAAAATTATGGTTTGAGATTTAAGATTTTTTATTTATAGAGATCAAAGTTCAAAGTGAAGACGCGTGGAGTGGCACTAAAAAGAGTTCACGAAAACCAGGGGCGTAGCCAGGGGGGGGGGGGGGGGGGGGGGTAAGATTTAGAGGTTCAACACCCCCCCCTCCCCTTAGCACATAATCTTTAATTAATTTCTTATTCATCACTTTGAAACAAATTTCATATTAAAATAAATAAAAATTTTTACCATTACAATATTTAAATTTAAGTACAGAAAAATTGCTAAAATAGCACTATTTTACACCTTAAAATCAAAATTTTTCCGGGCGAGGATCCCTCCCCGCTTTAATACGGAGCGTGGGGGGGGGGGGGGCATGCATGCTTCTGAACACCCCCCATACACAAATCCTGGCTACGCCACTGAGAGGGACGGGAGAGAAGGGGCGGTACAGCAGCGACGGCTACCTGCTGCAGATGGGCTGCGACAGCAAGTTCTTCCCGGCGGAGGACGACGGCTACCGCTGCGGCCTGGACGAAGAGACACGGAGGGTCGCCAGCTCCGAGCTGAGGGAGGACGAGGCGGCTCGGGCCGCCGCGGTGCAGCAGCTCAGGGACTGGGTGCTCAGGCACCCGGCCATCAGGAAGTGTCGCACGGGTGAGGCAACAATCCGATCCTGTGTCCTCGCTCTGACCTTTGAATACATATATACTGTATAGAAGTCGCGAGTGGATAGGATTTACTCCACGTTTTTCAGGAGCGTATGATGAGCAGCTCGGGAACTAACTTCACCGCTGCAGGGCGCTGCCGTAACGCCCTGCATCATCTCAAGTTGTTATGTACACGTTAGAGCGCAGCACTGTCGCCCGCTGTCATTCCCCCGCACCCCCCATTCAACATTCACTGCAGCTCAAGGTCGTTCAACGGGAGTTTGTGCGTCACAAATCTGTAGGGATGAGAGGTGGGGTAGAGGGTGGGTGGAGGGCAAAGCGTGTTTGCGGGAGGGTGGGTAAGGGGTGTTTGAAGAGTTCGACACTTGTCCGCTAGGGACCACCACAATTCGATGCCCTGGAGATGGTGGCGATTGCGGCGGTGAATTAACCAACTACCTCAAAAATCGTATTAGAAATTTTAACCTGGGCTGGCGACTTCTATACAGTATATATATTCAAAGCTCCGACGTCACGTCGCCTCGAGGGGAAACTTTCCCCCGTGTCCGCGGTTGCGGTGTTCCATGTCCGGAACCACTGATTTACTAAAGTAGTTACTGGAGCGCAGTTCATTAAAATCATAAATAGGAGAGCGGAACGGGGTAAAAGGGGCATTTTTTGCCCAACTTTCCAAAAATGAGAAAAAAAAAAAAAATTAAAAGAAAGGTGCCGTAGTTAGGAGAAAAATTTGTTTAACCAATCCTCACAAAACTGTTATTTCGAAAATGTATTTTTTAATAACTAATGTTATTGTTTTTTTTTGACGGCACAATGGACCCTCCTCCTTCTTGCAAAAAGGCAGAGCTCCCAATAAAAGCCTCCCCACATTTTTTTTTCTTTTCTATTTTGAGCTGGACATGTCCTCGGTGGTGATCAACACAAGCGGCGTGTGTGCGCGTGTGTCGCAGACTCAGTGTTCCTGCTGCGGTTCCTGCGCTCCAAGAAGTTCAGCGTGCCGCTGGCCCAGGAGATGCTGGAGCGCTACCTCACGGTGAGGCAGCTCTACCCGCTCTGGTTCCGGGGACTCAGCGCGGACGAGCCCGTCGTGCGGGAGATACTGCTGGCCGGGTGAGCGTCCCTAACCTCACTCTCGCGCGCCAGGCGCCGCGTCCCGCAACAATGGCGCGATTTGTGTTTTTGTCATTTTTGTGTTTTTTTGTAGTTTTCTTCTACAGACATACATGAGCATAGCAATGAGTCCTAGCGACACCGCACAGGGTGTCCACAAGGAAAAAAAAATATTTTGTACCAACTTAGGCGAGAAAAAAGTACTAGATTTGAAAAAAAAAGTACTGAATTATAATTTGTTATGGTTTTTAACAATTTAGGAAGTTATTATGACATTGCAATGCTTGAAACTTAAACATCACACCACACACACATACATTCCATAGTTTTTAAAAATTATTACTCTTAATAATAAAACATATTGGAGTTACTGTAATATTATTATATTAAAGAAAAAAGTACTAGATCTGAGCGTAAATGTACTAGACCACTAAAAAAAATTATGAAAGTACTAGATCTAGTAGGAAAGTACTAACTGTGGGCACCCTGGAGACCCCCCTGCCTCCCTCCCCCCCGACAACTCTCCGCCGGAACCACACCGGTACAACACAGCAGGAAAGTTATCAAGTGCTCACATAACCACAAGAAGCAGCACAGAACTATAGGATTCGAACTAGGGATGGCCAAATCAAGCCCTCAAATACTATTAAGTACTTAGCATTCAAAGGATTTGATATTTGCGGACAAAGATTTGGAGAAAAATTATAGGAAATAAAGTGAAATTTAAATTTCAAATATGATAACCTTTGAAATATTCTAGGTAAATTTTTGTCTTCATACCTAATCTTGTTACCATTCCCCAAGATACTGATGTAAGAAACATACCTATCCTTTTAAAATGTAATTATTTAAATATTACATATAATTAAATATTATAAATAATTATATATAATTATTTAATATTATAAATAATTAGATAAATAAAATAAATACAATTAAATAAATATAATTACATGTAATTATATAAATAAAATTACCATATGTATTGATTCTGGAAACTTACTTTGTGAAACAAACTTTTAAAATGTTAAATGTTTTAACACCAAGATTAATATTATTAATTTCTTGAATCGACCCTCGAGTCATAGAATTTGGATTCAAGGGGTATATTCGAGGTACTCTCTGGGGTTCGAATTCAAGAAGATTGGGATCTGGCTCATCACTACATCTGAAATACAACTGTTTATTAGATGTTTTCTTGAAAATTCTAGGTTCATGTTTATGCAAGTCGTTCTCACTCAAATGTGACACTGACCCCACGTTCTCATGTTCCAGGTATCTGGTTCCACTTCCTGAGCGCGATGAGTTTGGTCGCAGAGTGATTCTGAGATGTGCAGGTACTTACAGTCATATCTTGTCAAGTTTTAATGTATGAAGCCAGTGGCAGTCCCAGGGAGGGGCGAGGGGGGTTATCAACCTGTAAGAACAAAAAAGGTGTGTGTACTTAAGTACACGCGTTAGAAGCTATACTTATTTTTGATTTAAAACACTGAACTATTTAGGAATTTACTGAAACAAAAATTAATTAAATAAGTTCAGTATTCAATATTAATATGATAATGTGTATTTAATAATATTACAGCAATATGATAAACAAATAAAATGTATAGTTATACAATTTTTTATAATCCATCAATCTGAAATTTAAAAAAAAAGTAAAATAGATTTTCCGAGTTTTTGAACTATAGTCCTTTCTCTCATCATACAGGCACTATAACCAATGCCCTACGTAGACTCACGGAAGAATGTGAGGAGAATATGTATTATAATTGTTGTATTACCAAATTACATTTTTTTTTTAACTTGAACATTACTGTTTACTATTACTATTTCAGTTTACAAACTATATTCCAGGGTAGTTACACTTATCATATAATTTTATTTGCCACACCAATACGTTTGGTATTACCCCCTTTTTAAAAAAAAAACTCCTTTAGGTCACATA